>NW_021703765.1:43086186-43686186 GCF_005190385.1 Monodon monoceros
CACACACACACACACACACACACACACACACACACACACACACACACCCATAATAAGCAACCATGACAGTTGTTTTATTCAACATAGATTGGGAAGGAAATCCATTAGGGACAAAGTCCACAGTGTAATTAAAATTAACAAATTTTCTTTCGCTTTATTTCCAGGCCTCTGGCTTCTAGGGGAAAGGACTCTTACTACCCTAATATTTTTTCAGTTTTAATTTCTTCACTGACTTTAATTACCTTCTCTCAGGCCTATAAATGTATTACTTCTTTCTAAAAGAAAAACAAGAGAAATAAACTTGTTTGCTGAAGGCCTTTACCAAGCTTTCACAGCTGGAGCTATTTCAAATAACAGTATTGCTAGTAATTAAACTAAACATGGAACTCCCACTTCTACTTTCCACAAATTTTAGCCCCGACTCTGTTCCTCAACTCTAAAATTAACCCTTGTTTAATATTTTGATGAGTATCTCATATTTCTTCTCACATCTTGGTTTACTCTAGGGTTTTTAAAATTGCATTCAAGTGTGTTCTATGCCTGGGTATATCTGCATCAAGATGCCTATCTTTTTCTAGAGGAAAGATTTCTCATCATCCTGTTTGTAAATCATTAAGCACGTTCATTGCATAATTAAGATGTTATTTCTTTTAAAAGCAAAAACCATTTGAAATCTCATTTATTCAATGTATTTTATTTTATATTTTATACAACAACTAAAAGACAATAATGACAATACTACAGTGGATTTTCTAATATAGTATTTTTATTATTCAAATTGAATTACATTACTAAAATGAATTACATGGGTGATTCCTAATGATTTTAAACATGGAAATGTTGTCTCTGCACTTGAAATAAAACAATAATTAAAAGCAAATATAAGTATTAGGAAGCCTGGATAACTTTTCAAAAGCACTTCCTGGAGAGATGGATAGCTATTATCAAATATGTAATTGTGCCTGTTGATAAAAATATAATTTGGGAGTATTATGACATACCGAGATGTTTGCATTTTGATAGGATACTCTAGAAAATACACTAATTACAATAATAACAAAGCTATTGCTGAGATACAGTGAAAGTTCCTAGCACAGTGCCTGGCACAATTAACTTGCTCACAATTAAATAAGGCTATAAAATGTTTTCTTTTGCCTCTTGCTGAATCAGAAGTTCAGGCAAAAATAGGCCTACATTCTTGATGGACAGCAAACTACTAAAGACGGACAGAATAGGGTTGCCTTTTATGTGGGGCAAATGATCTCTAGTTCATGATACCCCCTGTGCAGCATTTTTAAAAACCAAACAATATTCTCATTTCCCTGAACTACATACTGCAATTCTATATACTCTCTCCCCCGACACATGTTCTAACCTACACTCATTCCTAACTCTCAATTCTCCAAATACCTTTTTCTTTCCAACATAAACATGTCTTTTGCTCACGCTCTCATTTCACCTGATACAACTCCTCTTCTTTACCTGTAACTTTTTTTTTACTGATTCTTGAAAGAACAGCTCAAGTATCCTTGCCTTCATGAAAATTCTCTGACTCATTCAAAGCAAGGTGTTGATTCCTTTTAATTTACCAAGAACAGTTTTGTTTTATATTATTGCATTGTTACATAACTTTAACACCTGTCCTTTCATACTAAATAGTTACACGAGTGCATGGACCATATATTATTTATCTTTGAATACTCAACACTCAATAAAGTGCCTGACATATATTAATACTCAAATCAATGCACTTTTGTCAAAATTAGTTTCTCACTGAACAGTGATAAAGATTTGTTTTCTTTTCTTTTTGCATACCACCAGGTGATGTTGTTTAATTCCATTTATTTCTTATTCCATTTGAATTCCTATATTTAGGTGTATTGAGGTCCTATATCTAACTGCTTAAAAGTGAAACAAGTAAGTAATGGCTTAGCTTTGTAACTTTTGTGTCAATAGAGGAATATAATTTTCTTGTCTCATTTTATATTATTACTTGAACATAATAGTAACTGAAGGGTCAGTAGTTAGAAAATCAGATTGTGGACAGAACCAGGACTAGAACACAGGCTGCTTCTCATTTATTTCCCTGCCCCTTGTTTTGTACAATGCCACCTCTACCTCTAAATGGATCTATGCACATCTACAGTGATTCATGTTACAGATGCCAGGGCTCATGAAATATCAGGGAAAATGGCTTACTTTACTGAAAATTGGTTACAAATGCATATTACCAAACAGTTATTTAAAACTAATAACTATATAAAAGCAAGTCAGTTTTAATCCAAACTATATCAATATATATATATAAATCCTCCTAATAATTTAAATTATGTTTTGAAGCCCTGTTCACAAAAGGATAACTTGAAAAGTGAATAAATCTTTTTCTCGTTCATAGCAAGTGTTCTAATTTTCTGGTATGTTTAAATCATAGAGATGTTTTCATTATATACATTTTTCACCTGAATATGAAGATAATGATGTTTACAATGTAAGTAGGATCTGAAATTTTCCATTTTTTTCCAGTGTTGTTGAAATAGTTGGTGCTGAGTAATGCATACTCCCAAATGGTTTTCAGCTGAGGCCAGTGGCAAATTTCCCGTGTCACTGTCTATGAGAAAGTAGTTTTCTAAATTAGTGATACTAAAAAGGGGGTTTCTCTGTTCAAGATGTGTAGGGTTTTAAGGTGATAATATCCACATCCTTGGTTTAATTATCCATATATTCAACTAGATAAATAATAAGATAGAAAGAGAGTGACAGGCAAAGAAGGGAAATAGGAATTTGTATTTTGAAGATTTTCATGTCTCCAATTTTAATGTGGGAAGGATGTAGATAACGAAAATGCAGCTATTGAAAAACATTTTATTTTATTTTGTTTTACTTTTTAATTTTATTTTATTTTAATATTTTGTTTTAATTTAATTTTATGTTTACATAGCTCTTAGAAAGTATCCCTCTTACAGCATTTTAGCTAGCTAATTTTATTACATGGCTCAGAGATTATTAGTAACTGGTTTACATTCGTTATTTATCTCTGCATAATAGATTATCTCCAAATTCAACTGCAGCTTAAAACAGTAAATATTTATTATCTCAGTTTCTGTGGCTCAGGACTTTGGGAGCAGCTCTTCTGGGTAGGGTGATTCTGTCTCAGGGTCTCTCTGAGGTTTTTTCAGCTGAATCTTCAGTCATCTGAAGACTAGGCTGGGGCTGGTGGATACACACTTCCAAGATGGCACCCGCACCTGGCTGGAGGAGGGCTTAGTTTCCCACCATGGGGACCTCTCCATAGGTCTACTTGAGTGTCCTCAAGTAAAGCAACATACTAGTTGGCTTCCCCCAGAGCAAGTGAGGAAGAGAGAGAGAGAGCGCAAAGAAGTCTGCAATGTCTTTGTGATCTATCCTCAGAAGTCACATGTTTTCACTTCTGCTTAATTCTATTCATTGAAAATGAGTTACTAAGTTCAGTCCATGCTCTGAGGAAGGAAAACTGACCTCTACTTTTTGAGGGGAGAATGTTAAAGAATTTTTGGACATATTTTAAAAACTACCGCACGGATCAAAATCACAGAGGCTCTGTAAGGTAAAATAGAACAAAACTTGTTGTTGTACTTCACATGAAGTGCTTTTTTTAACTGAATCATGCTATTGTCTTATTGGGTGGGGCATTTTTTCAGTACATCCTCGATCTTCTTATAATATTAAGAATACCACCTTCCTTATAGATGAGTGGAAATTCCAGAAAATTAATGGTAGAAATTTGGGAAAGGAAAGGAAGGCTTTGGTAAAGGGACTTGGATGGTTGGAGAGACGTTAGGTTTATAGTTTGAAGGCAACACTAGATATATGAAATATTGCTAGGGTATTTTGGAAATCCGGAAAGACTGTGTCAGCTTAGAGGAACAGTTCAGATTTGGGAAGACCAGATACCAGTGAGGTACATCTATTTTCATTATTTGCTTTTTCAGTGATAATAGTTAAGGACCAATTTACCTCTCTCTATGAATATTAACAATAACGCAGCCAGAAGCCTTATCTGAGTAGTTATTCAATTAGCTGTCCAAACAGATGGCTCTCCTTGACTCTATTCCTTACCTTCGACTCTAGTTTGATAGCACTGCTACTTTCTTGATGCCAGGCTCCATAATGCAGGAGGCAGTATAGACTAGAGGTCCAAAGCGTGAAATTTTAAATAAGATGGCTTAGGTTCAGATCCCAGATTTGGCTACTTACTAATTGTGTGCATGCAGGTTGTGAAGTAACTTATCCCCTCTGTTATAATTTGCTCATCTATAAAATGGAAATGATGATATCAATCATAAAGCCTACCCCATGTAACTGTTGTGAGAGTTAAATGAGATAACACAGAAAAGGTGATTAGAAGCTTGACACATAGTAAGAATCATGCAGTTATGAAATATTATTTTCACTGACCAAATATCCTGTGACCTGAAGATTTACACACTATTCATTGAAGAAATGTTTAAACTTAAAATAATAATTTCAGCTAAAATTATTCATCAGCTATTATTCATCAGTATTATGAATGATAACATTTTACAAGTTATATTTTATCCTCTCAACAACTCTATTACCTTTATTTATTTAAATGCAGAATTAATATTAGATGACTTTTCTGAGGTCACACAGATTCAAATGGTCAAAGCAGGGTATCTGTGTAAGGAATTGTGATATTATTTAGGGGACCTGCAGATATATCCAGAATATTCTATGAACATAAGAAAAATGTCTTTTAGTAAGGCACTCATATCCAAGTGCCTAGCTCTGTGTCTAATTTTTATCTAACTGCCATGTTGACTGACTAGTGCATTTAGAACAAATGGGAAGCCTTTTGCTGGTTTCCCAGTCATATTTTTCCCGTTTTTAATTTTTATTACTTTTACCCAGCACATTGCCAAAAATGATTTTAAATGGCTGCTGTTTCTTTAGTAGCCATATTAACAAATGAAATGAGAATGAGTTCAACAGAAAATGTTCTGCTGCTAAATATAACCCTATCTATTTCAAAAGGGGAATTAGCTTGAAAATTATTTTTAATAACACTATGAAGCATACATTGCCAAAATTTATGACCAATGGAAACATTTTTAAAAAGCATATTTTGATACCCAGTATGTTTTCTTGCCATTGGCTTACATAGTTTATTAGTGTTAAAATAACTGACCTTAATTGTTTTAAAAACTACCATCTCAAAGCAAATAAAATCAATTCTTTCAAAGTCCACTCAGAAACCACACTCTGAGTTGGAGATTTGCTTGCAGGAAATTTTTTTTGGAAAATAGCCATGGTCTCAACACCTAAGGGAGTAGAGGAAGCAGAATTGGGCAGTTGAAGAATGATTCAGTCACAATAAAAGCCTTGGCTAATTCAATGGGGAGCTCTGGAGCTGGGAAGGTCCTCAGGGTTGTTCCAAAATGAGGTAAAGTGACTAGAAGACATTTGTACCCCCAATTGAACCATCACTGGACATGGTCTGCCCCCAGGGAGGGAGGACAACTTTGGATATGGCAGTTCCCTTCATCTGAGAGCAAGTCTCATGAAATAATATCATCTACCTTGCAGAAGAATGAGGGCATCTGGTCAGTTTACCACAGCACATACAAAGAGACCACCATGTTGCACCACTTAGAGCCACTTGCTACACATTATAGATTCATCTCATCTAGAAACAGCTCTTCTAGAATTCTGGTTGATTTTTGTTTGTTTGTTTGTTTTTGGAAGGGAAATCTGTAAGAGGAATGTTAGTGGATGATCCATAGACTGAACTTCTGCAGCTGGTCTCCTAAAGGCAGGTGATGCTCATCATGCTTCTTCTCTACTATCCATTCTAGATTTGGTTCACCATCTACTGCTCTAAATGTTTGCCTGGTGCTGTGACCCAGACCCTTATTCCTCAAGCGTCTGAGTCAGTGACATACTCAGACCATGGCTGCTTCACTTATACACATACTATCAATATTGGACAAGGAAGTAGAAGAATACACCTCCAGGGATAAACCTAGGTACCAAATATAATCTTTCTTAACCTACTGTATAGCAGCAGCTCTACTGCCTCCTCATCGTTAGGGCCAGTCACCCCTTCCAGGATGGTGGCTCCTTTTCCTTGTTCTTTGCACAGGAGTCTGGAGTAACCAATAAAGAGTAGTTTAAAACGTTTTGGGAATCTTGCTGTGTCCTCTGGTGACAGTGTTTTCTTTCTGGAAAACAACACCTCTAAATCCACAGAGACCAGCATTGGAAAAAACAGGGAACAAAAAGTGAGCCACTGGGAGTGAAGGTAAGCCAGATTTCTTAGATAGGATTTCATGCCCCATGAGCTTCAGCCTCTGGTGTTACACCTGTGAATAAGTTACATTAGATGATAAAAGGAAATTAAGGTTGCAGATGGGATGGAATTAAGATTGCTAATCAGCTGACATTAAAATAGGGAGAGTAGCCTTAATTATCCAGGTGGGCTCAAAGTAATCACATGGCTTTTAAAACTGGAGAAGGAAAGTAGAATGGTAGGTTAAAGAGATGTGATCATGGAGAATGGGGCACAAAAGATTAGAAGCCTGAGAACAACTTGATGCACCATGGTTGCTTTTGAATATGGAAGAAGGCCACAGGCCAAAGAATGTGGGTGGCACTTAGAAGTCAAGAACAGACCTAAGCTAACAGCCACAAAGGAAACAGGTTTTTACAACCATAAGAAATTGAATTCTGCGAACTTCCTAAGTAAGCAAGGAAATGGAGTATCCCCTGTGACTGGAAAGGAGCACAGTCTGTCAATACCTTAATTTTAGTTCTGCTAGATCCATTCCAGACTGTTGAGCCACAGAATTGTAAGAGCAAATATTTGTGTTGTTTTAACCTGCTACGTTTGTGGTATTTTGTCATGGCAGTAATAGCATTAACTAATATGCAGGGCTGCTCCAACTTTCACCCCTGAAGTTATTGTATTTGAAGTTTTGGGAATACAGACCATGTAATGATCATTGAATTGAATGGCAACCCATGCTGGTGGTGCATGCTAGTAATGTATATTCTTTATCACTGCTCCCAAAGCCACTCTGTTCATGCTCCCATCATATCAGCACTAGGGAAGCTGAAGACTGGGGCTGGCTGAAAACAAATGGCCAAATCATTATGAGTACTTGATTTTTAGTTCCTCCACCATTGTGGATGCTCGCAAGAAGGCATTAACAGGTGATTCAAAGCTCTTACTTTACTGTCTGCAATCGTAAGTGTATCCACACACCTCTTCCCTAGACCTTCCAGTCTTTCTCCAACAGAGACCAGCCATTTACCACTGTCCATGAATCTGTATTATAAACTTGGACTGTTTCTTTCCACACCTTTCATGAAGTCATTAAAAATGCAAAATATTTACTTCAGATAGTTTTAAATGCTTTCATCATTATTAAAACAATGGGGTTTAATTGACTCAAAATTGAAGCAGTCAATGTATACAGACAAAAATATGTTGCACACATCTGTAGTGTAAAGTACCATCATATGTATGGACTTTGCTTCATACAATGGAGTCTGAAATTAGTAATCCAACGAGATCAACCTTTTTTTATTTTTAACAGCAAATTCTTAAATGAGGACATCTAAAATCATAGTGATTTTCTTTCTTTTGTTGTTGTGATAGTTAAGTATAGTCATCAAGGGCCAAGAATAACAGTTGATAATAGAGTTCCCCTGACCTCGGAATCTAGTCAGTTTCCTTTAAATGAAGGGTTTAGACTAAATAGGCTATAACTTATGTGGTGTTGTAAACTCTCCATCACTTACACCTCTTGCATTCAAGGTTAATATCATTGGAGAAAATTGTTTGAGAGGCAGCACTTTTAGCACCATAGCTCCTGGCAGTTTACAATCTCAAATGTAATAAGCTGGGGAACTGAAATTTATGAGTGTGTATTTGTGGTGTGAGGAAAATGTGGGCAAAAGGTGAGGGTCAAGAAATTCAAGGTTATAGGCAGCAAATTAGCCTGAGGAACAAGCATCTAGTGCGTCTTTCTCTTTGCTTCTTTTCTCCTAACAGCTGCAACATCCTTTTCAATCAAATATCAGCCACAGTAACTTTCTCTACTGGTTAAAAAAAAAAATGTGTCAATATACAGGGCCGATAACATTTTTAGTAGTGGAACTAGATCAGATTTAGTTGAGGAAACTATAGAGTTGTTTTTCTTGTCCTTCTTTCCTTTAAACTGGTTATATTTCTAGCAAGAAAGCTTTATTGTTACTTGAAAGCCCACAAATATCTTTCTTGGAAGCATAAACTTATCGCTTTCATAAACCCACTAAGAAATGCTTAATCCATAAATTCAAATATAATTAAAATCAGCTTTGGAAATTACTAAAACATAAAGCTGGAGAATTTTTATTCCATCAACCAAAAATATGCATGTTTATGAAGTTTGGAATCTACCGAACCACGCAGAATAGAGGATCAGTAAGTAAATGTTGATTCATTTATGTAAAGTCCTGTTTCTTTGTGGAATTAAATATTCCACAAAAGGGAATATCCTGTAAACTAATGTTTATATCTTTGGATGCAAATTTTAAACTTACTTGATATTTCCAAAACAAACCCCTATTTGATTAAGTAAATTAAATAGAATTTAATGTTTTCACTGAAGTGCTTTCTCTTTAAAGCAAGCACATTATATTTTTGAGAAAATGTGTATCTTTTATTCGATAAGGACTTTTTCAGTGGTATTTTGCCTCCCTTCACCTCTACTCTCCCTTCCCTTGTGAATAGTTTGCCCAAGGTTATATAATTTGCAAACAGTAGAGTTCCGGAGTGACATTTGATTCCAAACCCATGTTTTTAAACAATCTGCATCCCAGAGGCCAAGGAAAATTAAGCTTTCTATATGTAGTCCTAGAGAGTTATCTACACTGTTACAACTAAAGTTTTTATTAACTTTAAATAAAACAATTATATTTCCCTTTACTATAAATCCAGATGTACCAGAAACAAAGAAACTTGTCTAAATCATTTTAGTTATAATCAACTTTTTTACTGGATTCTATGAGTCTAACCTTTCATTCTGTCCTCCACAGTGCAGCTAGAGTAGTAAATCAGTTGCTTATAACTAAAAACCATTTAGTTGCTTCCCATTGCTCTGGCAAGGCAGTTCAAGATCTTCAACATGTCTACAGTTCTGCATGATGGGGTCCAGATTTTCTCTGAAGTTCCACCAAAATCATGACATTCCTTCTTGTCTCAGGATTTCATACATGCTATTCTTTCTGCCTGGAAGAGTTTCCAACCTTTCCACCCACTGCCTTCCTCCTGCTTTCCCATCTCACCAAACTACCTTTACTCTTTGTAATGCCTTAAGTCTTTTTTTAGGATTGCTTCTTTGATCACTCCTCTTTTTAAACTATCTTAATTACCTTTCATATGCCCTCTTAACTCTCTCTACATCCCTTTTGAATTAGATATCAAAATTGTTCAACATTTACAAACTTTTAGCATCCCTTTCTCCTCTACACTTAAACTTCCAAAAATAGTCAACTTAATTACTCCCAGTTTTGTTTCAGTGTCTAGTAAAATGCTTGGCACATTGTTCATACTCCATATTATTAACCAGATGAAGAATATAAATGATGTGAGAAATTCTATAGCAATACTGCTTCAAATGCAATCCTCCAGTCTGCATTGTGGTTGTCTTCTGATACACGAAGTCATATCACCTGAGTTTTAATCCCCGCTCAATGGCTCACTAGCTATGTTTGGATGAAGCATTGGACAGGTTGCTTAACTTCTCTGCTTTAGTTTTCTCATGGGTAAAATTGAAATAATAGTAGTTCTTATAAGGTTACTGTAAGAATCAATAGTTAATACATCTAAAGCTATTATAATAGAGAGTTAAAGCTATTAGAATAGTTAATACATCTAAAGCTACTAGAACAGTGCCAGGCACAGGTTAAGCACACAAAATATTAATTGTTAGTATCAGAATCCTTCTATGTATGTGGAGAATCTGTTTATACTATCATATCCTGCTAATGTTTTATATTTCTTAATTTTAATTATATTACAATGAATGCACCCATTCTTGACAGTTATAAAAAGTAGAATCTTTACTAATTAAGAATTAAAATATGATTTCTGATAGGACTACTCACTGAAGTAAAATTATAACTGTCAAGGAAATAATATAAGATTTTAGTCATTATTTCCCTAGAACCTAGCTGGTTCTTCTGGTTTGAAGCTGTGAGTTAGTAGCTGATGCCGGTTTTTCTGACTGCAAAGTGATGGAATTGTATAGCCAAAGTGGGCCACAGATAGATATTTAAGAGAGACATTTAAGAAGTTCATATTTAAGAAGTTCAAGCAGTTAGTAAAAATAAGAAAGGCTTGTGGTAGACATGGGAGCCAAAAAACGTCAAGGAATTAAGAAACCACGAGGTATGAGAAAAAAACAAAAATTCAGACCAAATGGGGAAGTTAAAGGGTGAATGTTAGAGACTAGGTGCTGGTGTTTATCTGGAAAGGTTTGTTTTCTGCTGTACATTGACTAGATTTTTATAAAGTTCCATTTGAATCCTGAATACAGGGGGAAAGTAAAGTGGTCTTTACAAATAAACAAACATTAATTAAAATTTGAGGCAAATAGTAATCCATCTGTGTGGTTCCAAGATAATTAGATGATGGATATTGCAGTAGGAAATAAAATTCAAATCTATTCTTTCTCAAAAATGACCTGTCCAAGCAGCTGAAATAATGACCTATGGAGACTCACTAAATAATTTGCTGCAACCAAAGTTCTCTCTGATCTAAACTTTTAGAAAGCATGCTCATCTGGTTTATTAATTGCAATTTCAGGAAAATAAAGGCAAACGGTTTACAGTCCCTCTCTCTAACAGTACTTCAAGTGATTACTTCAATATGGCATTTTGTTAGGACAAAAATGTCTGAACTGTGAAGGTCTAAAGACACATCATGGAAATAACTACACATCTTGCTTGCAGGTTGCCCATGCAGCAAGCAGGACCTAGGTAAAATCAATATATACCATAGTGGACAGGCATTGTGTTCACTCTAGGAAATAAGACACCAGAGAGATAAGTGCCATGAGGAGGAAGTTTAAAATAGTAAGGGTACAGTGGAGAACAAGAAATAAGACTTTGAAACTAGGGGATTTAGCCAAGGAAGTGACAACAGTGAAGTAAATAGTCATTATTATCATTCAAATAATTGACTTCATTATTCAGGGATATTTTTATTGATTTAAGAAAATGTGTTCCTGCTTTAATGACCAGCACTGGATATAAGTTTAATAACAGTTGTTATGGTATATAAAAATATAATCAGTGAATTATAAACAATGCACATATTTACTACATTTAAGCCGTATCCAGTCTGTGTGTCTATAATTAGCTTGTTAATAGACTACCAAAGCGCCTAATGAGAAAATAGTATTTCTCTTTTGCTCCCCAAGGAGCTTCTCCTCTTCTTCTAGTGTATGTTTTCAATTCATGTTATTTCTCTTGTGACTCTGGATTCCTTCCTGAAGATAAAACTCAATCACTGTTGGCGGGAATCCTCCTACTTTGACTATAATGGCTCCAAATCAGCCCAGAAAGCATTGTGCTTCTAGTAACCTAGAATGATGCAGCTGTTTTTATCTAAATCTGTGTATTTTATAAGCTTCAGAATGTAGAACGATTGTGAATGATTTTATACTATAACTTCAGAATGCAGAACGATTGTGAATGATCTCACTAGTTTACATAAGGGGAAAAATAGAAAAGAAAATCTCCAAGACTGAGTAAAGCTTCAATAATTCAATTGAACAAATGTTTATGGGATGCCTTTAATAATTCTTGCCTTTCACTGATGCTGTTGAGCTTTTTGAGCTGAATACTGGTAAAAATCATTCAGTTAACTTTTTCAAACTTCATAGGTAAGTTATAAGATAATTTTAGCTTATGCACACATAAAATGGGTGAAGAAGGCAGACATACTGTTTATACACAATTTCTATTTGAACAATGGCTGTCCTACATAGAAACTGTTAGGAATTCAATTTTAGGGCAAGTAATAATGGCAAAGTTATAGGGTATTGAGAAATTTTCACAATATACATTATAAGTTGTAGGCGTAGTCTTGCATGTACTTATTCTGACCTTAGGAGAACCTGACTGCTTCAAATTGCTGAGAATAAATTATGCTCTTTGTATACAACTGGCCAGACAGAAGGCAGGAGAGGGTATTTATCCTTACTCCAGCATAGCAACATTATTTAAAAAACCAAAAAAAAAACCCTTAATGCTGAGGTTTCAAAGATTTCTTAAGATTGAAGGGTTGGAATCTTAATACTGAAGAGTACACAGAGACTAAAAAGAACTCTGGCAGATAATGAACTTTTATAGATGCTTGTCATTTAAGAATAAGAATAAAACAGCATAAGATCTATTTAAATAGCTCAGATTTAAAAGAAGAAAACCTCTAAGAACAGAAAAAAATTCTTAGGGAAAATAAGAGTAAATTATTTTAAACTGTTCAAACATGCTAGTTGAAATAAATTTATAATCAAACTGGGTAGGCTTTCCCATAAGGAAATCCATGGAAGAAAGCCTCTCATATTTTGAAGGATGAGTATTTGGGTTGGTCTTAACCGATCTTGGCTTCAAATTCTTTTCCTGTAAAATGATGAAATTGAACTAGATGGCCTCTAAGATTTACGTCTAAAATTCTAGAGATTTCATGACCATCAGTAAGAGAGACTTTGCAAAAGGGATGTTGAGTAAATTATTCCAAGGGAAATAAAGAAGCAGATCAAAGAGACCACACCTAAAGTAAGACTGTCCAAAATTTAGGTAAAGGATTGTAAATGGAACATTCAAACTCTGATCCTAATCCTTTGCTTGGGGCAAAAGCCACTGTAAACAATTTAGATTCCAGATAAACCCTTTACCTTTTCTTGATTCACTATGAAAATGCCATCTTTCCATCTGTAATTACATTTATTTGTTTGGCTACTTTCCATTAACTATTTACTTGAGGATTTCCTTTCATTTGTCATTTGATTAATGCTTATTGTTGTGGCCTGTTATTGCTTTCCAATATGAGCAGACATATTGAAATGAGATAACTTTTGAGATAGGTGACCTTAGTCTGAGTGGGAATGATGAGTTGAAGAAGGCTCATGGTAAAAAAATAAATCCTGAAAATCTACTTCCTCAGCATTTCTTTGATATATGCAATTAAACTCTACTTCAAACAATGATTCTCCTGGAATACATATAAGACAGCTATAAGAATAACATTGGTGTGAATAAATGCTTCTTATTCATTTATTCTTGAATAAAAAGAATAAACTATAGGTTAGTTGGCAAGAGTATTTGCTTTACAATTAATTGACCTGGGTTCCTGTCTTGATGAACTGTTTTATGAACTGTTTAGACACATTAGTGAGGTTAAAATTTCATTCAAGGTCTTATCTATAAAATAAAGAGAATACATTTCAAAATATTCTGAAAATCAAAAGAGAAGAAGCAAGCAAAGTACTAAGCATACTGCCTAGAAATTACGAGATAATCAATGCTGGCTAACATACATGAATATCATCACTATTATTTTGAGGGAGTATTTTTATACACAGATGCTTAATCATTACTGTTGGAAACTTATATGCGCTAATTGTTTCTTTTTACTTGCAGTAAATATTTTCATTCAATCTTAAATTCATTTATTTCAATTTCTTAAAATTAAGCCATTCACACACCCCTGGGCAGCAGGAAGGTGGGGGTGGGAATTGACAAGGAGCTCTGTATGATTTCATGTTAACATCTTTATTAAAATATAATTCATAAACCATAAAATTCACACTAGGAAATTGCGTGATTAAATGTTTTTACTGTGCAATCATCACTGCTGTCTTATTATGGAAGATTTTTTCCAGAAAGAAACCCCATACCAATTTCCTATCCCCCTCTCTCCCTACCCCTAGGTAACCACTAATCTACTATCTATAGTCTCTATGTATTTGTCTATTCTGAACATTTCATATGAATTAAATCATACAATGTGTCTTTTTATGACTAGTTTCTTTCACTTAGCCTAATATTTGCAAATTTGATACATGTTGCAACATGTATCAGTATTTCATTCCTTTTTATGGCTACATAATATTTAATTGTATGGATATACCACATTTGTTTGTTCATTCATCAGTTGGTGGCCATGTGGGTTTTTCTACCTTTGTGGCTATAATGAATAATGCTCCTATAAATATTCCTATACAGATTTTAAACAGATGTTGTTAATTCTCTTGGATATACACCTAAGAGTGGATTTGCTGGCTCATATGATAACTTTGTTTAACCATTTGAGGAACTGCCACACTGTTTTTCAAAGTGCCTGCACCCTTTAAAAATCCCACCAGCAATGTATGATGGCTCTAATTTATCCACATCCTTGCCAGACACTCACTATCACTTATATTTTCTTTTATTTTTTATTGAAGTATAGTGGATGTTTTATATATATATTTTGTTGTTGTTGTTTGTTTGTTTGTTTTTAGTTGTTTTTTTTTAGTTTTTCTAGTGGGTGTGAAGTGATATCTTGAGTTTTTTATTTGAATTTCCCTAATGATTATCTTTCCATGTGCTTTGTTTTTTCAGTATATCTTATGAGAAATGTGTATTAATATCCTTAGCACACTTTTAAATTGGGTGATTTGTCTTTTTATTGTATATATTAATATATTCTGCATATAAGTACATATTTTATATATTTATATATTATGCATACAAGTCCCTTAGATATATAACTTGCAAAATTTTTTTTGCAGTTTTGTGGGTTGAACTTTATGTTCTTGGTTATGTTCATTAAAGCACAAAAGGTTGTAATTTTAATGAAGCCAGATTTCTTTTTTCTTTTGCTGCTTTTGGCTATTTGGTGTTATATCTAAGAATCTGTTAACAAATCTGAGTCATGAAGATTTACCCCTATATTTTTTTCTAATGGTGTTATAATTTTAGCTCTACAATATGGGCAATAATCCATTTTAATTTAACTTTTGCATATCGTGTGAGGAGGGGCTCAAGTGTATTCTTTGGCATCTAGACATCCAGTTGTCCTACCACCATTTATTGAAAAGACTGTTATTTCCTATTGAAATTCTTGCCTTGCTGTTAAATGTTTACCATAAATGTAAAGGTATACAGTTGACCCTTGAACAATATAGGTTTGAACTGCATGGGGTGACTTATATACAGATTATTTTCAATAAATACATACTACAATACTATATGATATGTTATTGGTTGAATCTGTGGAGACAGAACCACAGATATGAAGGGCCAATGATAGTTATCTGGGGATTTTTGACTGCGCAGAGGGTTGGCACCCCTAATGCTTGCATTGTTCAAGGGTCAACTGTATAGGGCTTTAAATTATTTTCCCAAAGACCAGGAAATACCATTTTTTTTTAAATTTCCTTGTTCTTTCTTTTACTCAGTAGTTTTAAAATATGTTCTTAAAAATTGCCTCTGGCATTAAAATTAACATATTTTTTCTTCCACTAGTTCAAATCTGCTATTAAACCACTCTAATAAACATTTTATTTTAATTGTTGTAATTTTAACTCCATAATTCCTAATTTTTAAAACACAGCTTTCATCACTTTATTGATGTTCTCTATAATGGCAAGATATCTTTCTCATTTTTCTTTAATCCTTAGACATGGTTTCCTTTAGTCCTTTGAACATACTTAGAATTGCTGATTTAAAGCCTTTGCCTGGTAAGTCCAACATCTGGGCTTTCTTAGAAACAGTTTCTATTGACTATATATTTTTTCTGTGTATGGGCTATATTTCCTTGTTTCATTGCATTTTCATATGTTTTTGTTGAAAATTGGATTTTAAATAATATAATGTGGCCACTCTGAAAATCAGAGGTTCTTTTTCCTACTCAGGATATTTTTGTTGCAGGTAGCTGTAATTGTTATTTGTTTAATTAATGACTTTCCTGGTCTAATTCCCTGAAAGTCTGCATTCATGTACGGCTACTGAAATCTGTGTTCAATTAGTTTAGTAGTCAGCTATCATTGGACAGATACTTCATTAATTGTCTTGACCTAGTAAGTCTCTCAGGCTTTGCTGAGAAGTCAGTGTCCTGGCGGTAGGTCCTCAATGCTCTAGCAGTTTACATCTCTGCCTTAAGCTTAATGACCTGCTGGTGCAAAGCCTCAAGGCAATCAGAGGTGAAACATTAGGACCCTCTCATAGCTCTTCTAGAAATGTCTACAGCTGTGCATTTTCTGTAGCCTTCTAGATTCCCACAAATATGTTGGAGCTTTTCCAAGACCCCTCATTCCCAGTTTTTCCTTTTAAGCATTTTGGTCACCCTCCTGTTAGCCCTAACTCTTGTTGCCACTTCAGTCAGCTATGATGTTAAACAATTTCTGCAGATTATTTTTGACAAATACCTTAGGGATAGAGCTGTTTGCACCCAGAGAGCTCCAAGTCAAGTAAAATAAAGACAAACCCTGAAGTGCAATTATCAGTCTGCTACCAGCTGAGCCCAGATGGATCAAATAGTGATAATTCTCTGGGAACAGCACTTTGTGGAGGATCCCAACTCATTCTGACCCCTAACAGTGGCTGCTAGGATGCTGACTGTAGTTGTGAGGTTTTTGGTTGCAGTGTTGTCATGGAGCTGGGGAAAAGAGCTTGGGAATAGGGTACATCAAAACACCCAAAAGCTCAGTGTTCTTAGAGAGATTCAACTATTTTTCTTGAATAAATGCTTCTTTTTTTTTTTTTAGAAGTCTTTTTTTTTTTTTTGTGGTACGCGGACCTCTCACTGTTGCGTAGCACAGGCTCCGGACGAGCAGGCTCAGCGGCCTTGGCTTACAGGACCAGCCGCTCCGAGGCATGTGGGATCTTCCCGGACCGGGGAACGAACCCGTGTCTCCTGCATCGGCAGGCGGACTCCCAACCACTGTGCCACCAGGGAAGCCCTACAAGTCTTTTGTTAACATCCAGAGACCTGAAAAGGTTGATTTGGACAAAGTTTGTCAGTGTTCTCATTACATTTATAGAAAGACAGTTTTTTGTTTTGGTTTGGTTTGGTTTGGTTTTGGTTTTGGTTTTGCAGTTCTTGTTCCAGAGGTGACTCTCCATTATTGTTTCATTTTTAAAAACACTTTCATATATTACATAATCATTAAAAGCATGTGAAATAAGACAAGAATTAAGTTCACTATTTTACAAAAAAAGAATATTAGGATGAAAGAATCTATTTGACACATATTTATCAAATAGGCAATGCCAAAAACTAAATCACATATCCTAGCTCTCCTCACTTTTATCCAAAATTGCATAAAAGCGTTACATACATTTTTAATTGTCTAATTTTAAAATTCCTAATACTCTAATAACTTCCTTGAATAGGCTACTTCATAAATAGGTGATCAAAATCTACCAACTATTTAGACATGAAAAATTTCAATCACTGTTCTTGTGATTGGACATTACTTTATACTCATGTAACTCACAATTTTCTTTAGACATTAGAGGCATGGTGTACTTTACTGACAGGATAAATTTTGCTCTTACATATGTTTATATTGGATTTTGGTTTTGACTTAAACTAAGATATATGTAGTATCTGTTGGTTTTTCAATATACTAAATTACAAGTATCTATTCTTTCAAAAGACTACACAAGATCACTTAAACAGCCACTTCTGTGTCTAAATATTTCAGACATTTTTGTCTTTTTTTCATTGACACTCCCATGTAGAGAATAAATGGGGAACTACCACTCAATGCCAATGTAAAATTTAAAGACAAGGATAATTCAGGCAGACATGTTTATTGCATACATTCTGACTGACCTTGATGAAGTGCAAGTCATCACAAGTACAGAAAGGCAGATATTATGTATGTATCATCATAGGCTTAGGTATTTCTTTTTCTTATTGAATTCTACTGAAAAAAGCATAACAATTACATACAATGTAATTATATTAAAATTAGTTTTTCAAAGCACTTTTTGAAAGAAAGCAAAAGAAACCAACTCTGCCAAACTTCAGCAAAAGGAAATTATTAGCCCATATGATCAAAGGAAAAACAGAATTATCAAGCTTAGAAAAGGATAAGAACCTAAGATGTCAGTATGTTTTCCTGGCATGTGGTCTCACAGTATTTTCTGGCACAACATCAATTTCTAGGCTCTGTTGTCTTTCCATTCCTGTGGTCTCAACTCAATTTCATATTTACATGTCGGCCTAGCTTGATATGTGTTATCACCCCTGTGGTCAGAGGATCAGCGTCCTGTAAACTGATCATGCAGAGTTTCTCTCAGTGTCAATGAGATCAGGAAATGAAACTTCCTCTTTAGCATTTCAAGAACAATTATTCTCTGGCCAGGGTCACAAAATCCTCTGATTCTTGTAAAGGATATAGTGAATGATAGGATGTGCTGAACACGCATTTTATCCAATGATGCAATCCAGACTGCTCCCTTTCCTTTCGTTCATGAATATTATGCCAAGAAACATCAGAGTTTTATGTACCATTCAGTGTAAATTAGCATTAATTAATGAAATGAAATGTTAAAATGGCTGGACCATTCAATGAGAGAATTGAATGCATGTTTTGTGGATATAGAATTCTTGATTGGTTCAGCTTGAACCACTGTATATTCAAAAACTATTCTAAAAATTGTGTTGTTCTGATTCTACAATTTCTCCACATCCTGCCCCTCTCTGCACTCCCAGAAAAGTTGAGTTTGAATAATGGTTACCACAGACTCACAGCTTCCTCAGGCTAGAAAGATGCAGTGGGCATCATGAGTATCTGATGCTTTCATGTCCTGGGGGTCTCCAAATATCAGAGATTATTGTTCAAGCTTTTTTGGATTCTTCTCAAACTAGTGCCCTTTTTTGGTATTTTTGTTTTGCATATTATATTTATTGTTAAAAACTCAACAACATTGTTATAATTATTACTTCCCAATCTGTCATCATTTTCCATTACATCTTTGCTCCTACACAGCTGCTTTGGATCATTATTGACAAATGTATTACACACATTACATATATTTGTTCCAGGCGCAATGATAACTTATATTTTTATGCCATTGCTTTTAAAATCGGTTAAGACAAAAAGGGAGTAAATATGTAATAATAGCATCCATTATAACTACGTAATTAACTTTAGCATATTTTTCTCTTGATTAGTTAACATTGTACTGCCTTCAAGAAACTTTCCTATAGTTTATACCTTATTTATCTTCTATTAAAAAAGAATAAGGCAAAATTTCCCCAACCACCTGAGTTTTCCCATCAGTGGGAACATTGTCCCAGGTGATATGGCATCTAGATTCATTGTTTCCTCACTATACATGGCTCCACTTAATTGAAATGTAAATCACTCTGCCTTTAACCACATATTAACCGAATACCCATTTTCTAATACCCCATGTCTCTGAGAGAACACAGTCCCACCAAAATAATTTATAGAACTTGTGTCGGAATCACTTAGATTTCATAATTGGAAGCAACCAAAAAATTGAGTATCAAACAAAGGAATCCCAATAGGAAGAGTGTGTGAATGTCTCTGTAGTTGATTGCCATTAGATGAGCCGGTACTAACTTTCCTTAGTTTCTGTTTATATGTACATAATTTCTGAATTCTCAAGAAAGTCTGATTGACCTATTTAATTTTGAATAGTTTTATTTATTTTATTTGCGAGTCTTTATAAAAAATAGATGCAAGTACTTTGTCAGATACATGTACCAGAACTAGTTTTTCCTACTCAGTATCTTGTCTATTCATTTTAATTGTTATTTTTGATGAACAGAAAGTTGTAGTTTTAAGGAGACAAATTTACGGTTTTCCTTTATGGGTAATGTTATTTTGTATCCCGTCCAATACATCTATACCTATCCCAAGACTGCAAAGGTACTATCCTACATTTTCTTCTAAAGGCTTTATGTCCTGGGCTTTTGTTTTTAGTCCTATGATACCTCTTGCATTGATTTTTTGAGTATGGAGTAAAATGGCTTCAAAATGGATCTTAAAAAGATGCTTGCACTATTCTTGTATCCCTTCTTTAGACTGATTTTTTTTCCAAAATCAAAATATTGACCATAAGATTAAAAATTGGCATTTTTAAACCCCGTTTGTACTAGATCCCCTTCTCTTGATGCTCCTCCAGGGGTAAGAAGACTGTCTCCTTTCTTCCCTTGTCACTTTCTAAAATTTAGTTCACTTAAGTTTTTTATTTTCAGCTCCCTAGTGTTTTGTTTGTTTAGAATTTTCTGTTGTTGTGTTGTTGTTTCTATTAAGGAGAGACCTTATTTAAAAGAATTATTGCAAAGTTGTTAAAAGAGATTATTGCAATAGGGAGAGGGAGCTATTGCAATTGGGAGACTATGCTGACCAGAAGATCTGAAGCATCTCTTTAAAAATTATTTTTTACTGCTTTTACTGCTTCTCTGATGTGTTCTTACAGTTTGAGAGATTACCTCTTGTGAAATTAGATGCTTTCTAGAGATTTTAAGTGAAAGTGCATTTCCATATATATTGTTTTTCCTTACAGTATCTTCCTGTATACTTTTATTTTTCTTATTTGGAGCCTGGAAAGATATATATATATATATATATATATATATATATATATATATACACACACACACACACATATATATATTTTAGTTTCTCTAGTATTACTTTTACAGATTTAATTATTATAACCAAGTTTATATTTTCATTTACTACTTTAAGAAATAAAGTGCCATTGCATTTCATTTCACATACCTTCCTCAAATCATTTCAAACTCCCAAATGTTTTATGAAGCTTCAGAAATAGTTGCACTAAGACATTATATGTACTAATATTAAATGTCACAAAATTTATTTAAAGCACTGTAATACTTTTGTTATTTAAATAATATCTCAAATGTTTTTAGCCTTTGTTCTATATTTTACTAAATCCAGTACTCACTGCCACATTTTTTTATGTAATGGCTCCTCATTCCTGATAGATTGATTTTTAAGTTCTCCCTTAGATAGATGGAACAATGTTTAGCTGGATGTAATGTTAAAAATTATTTTTTTAGGGTATATAGGTGACATATCTCTGATCTATTATGTTCAAGACTACTTTCTTTTTCAATATATTGCAGAAATTACTCTACTCTTTTCTAGCATTGAATGCTATGTGGAAAAAAAAAAGTAAAAACAACCACCCACCATAAAAAGTCAGCTTTTTTTCCATCTTAGATACTTGCTCTTTCTCTCTGATGTCCAATAAAATCCATGATTTAATTACTAATTTTAAGCAACTTAATATATATTCGCAAATGTTTGCAAGTTTTTACCTTTCTCTTTAATTTTTGTGTATATAGGAGTAAAGGATGAGCAAAGAGTTCACAATAAAATCTATCTTTGCACATTTTTCAAAGTTTATATTACAGGCATACCTTTTTTATTGCACTTTGCTTATTGTGATTTGCAGATACTGCATTCTTTATGAATTGAAAGTTTGCGGCAGCCCCCATTCAGCAAGTCTTTTGTCATTTTTCCAACAGCATTTGTTCACTTCATGTATCTGTGTCACATTTTGGTATTTTCACAACATTTCAAACTTTTTCATTGTTATATTTTATGGTGATCTGTGATCAGTGATCTTTGTTACTTTTGCAAAAAGATTTGGACTCGCTGAAGGCTCAGAGATAGTTAGCAGTTTTTAGCAATAAAGTATTTTTAATTAAGGTATATACATTGCATTTTAAGATACAATGCTATTGTAGACTTAATCAACTACAGTGTAGTGTAAGCATAACTTTTTTATGTACTGCAAACCCCCAAAATTCCTGTGATTCATTTTATTGTGATATTTGCTTTATTGTGGTGGTCTGAAACCATTATCTCCAAGGTATGCCTGCATTAGGTTGCACCCTCTTACCCTGAGCAGTGATAGTAAATGCTTTGTTCCTTCTACTTATTTATGTAACATTTTTTTCTGACATTGACAGGTGTTTTATTTTTAATTCTATTCTCCTAGAAAACCTCAGTATCTCTTTCTTAGCTGATAAGTAAATTGCCACGTTACATCTCTGATAGTAAAAAGTAAAACTAGAAAACACATATCAAAAATCTGTATATTTAATTTCACTTAAGAAATATGTGAAGTTTAGTATTTTGGCTATGATGGATAGTATTTTTCAAACATTTGAAGTACATTTATATTCAAATTTTGAAGATCAAATGGGAAATTTCTTACAGGCTTATTACATTTTGCAAATATCAGCCTACACTGCATTTTGTTAAATGTCTCTCTTTTTCTTCAGATGCTCTAATTCTATCAAGTCAGCATTTTATTTCCAAAATCCTAATCAATTAGCATGGCACACAAAGCCCCTCAGCACTTCCATATAGTCTACCTATTTCTCTGTATATCCAACAAGATTGCTCTCTCCAAACAATCTGTACAAAACTAGGTTCAATTGTTCAAGAAACATGTAAGATTCTATATTCTACCTCAGTGCCTCTGTAAACATGACTTGCTACCTGGGTTCCTCATCTTTCTTCTCTCATCACAGAGACTCAAACTTGTCTTCAATGTCCAAGTCCTATGCTATGTTCTACATCTGCATCATAGGGGAAATTGTCAGACCTATATATACCTAATGTATAAGTTGCAATTTTTATAAAGTGTTTTAATTATTTGTTTGTACTTCCTGTTAGACTATGTGTTCCTGAAAATTAAGGGCTATGTCTTATTTGTCTTTGTTTTCTTAGTGCCTAGCATAATATATTGCCTATACAGTTTTAGTATTTTTGAGTGTGTGAACCACAATAGTTTTATGGTTATACAGCTTATTTTCATTAATTAATGAACCACATTTTCACACTAATATTTTTTCACTAAGGATAATGAAACAAAGCAAAGACTTGGAATTTTTGAGACCTCAGTCAACTCAGTAATAACCTCTCAATACTTTCTATTTACCACAAATGCCTTCTCACTCTCCATTCTTGTTGAAAGATTTTTATATTTGTAGACACAAAATATGTCAAAAATATAACTTAAATATAAGGTACATGTATGGAGATTTAGATGGAGGGGGATAACTATGGAAACTGTGTTGTACGAGTACAAATGCTTTCATAACTGTAATAAGGCAATAACTTAGACCTTGACTATTCTGTCAAGTAAGTCAGGGCTAGTGGCCCAATTTTTCGTTATGTGAAAAAGGCACATTACCCATGATAGAAGCTATGGGAGGAAAGAAGGTTACTAGCAATTAAGAAAGGGGCAAAAAAGGGTAAAAACTACAAGCTGAGCAATAAAATTTCAGTATGAAAAGAACAAGAACAAAATATTTATTGGCAACATTGGTATTTTAGCATATTTCTGACTCAAAGTTGTATATCTTATTACTCAGTAAAAGTTTAAATTTAAAAGGAACTCTAGTTGATCCAAAGAAAAGAGAAAATACTGATATTGTGCTACTGACATTGATAATTTTTTAAAATAAACAATTATAAAGTTTTCTTGACACTGGATCAAAAAGCCTGATGCTGAATTGTTCTGATTCTTAGCAGATATCCATCTCATGTCTTTAGTCAAATAGCGTATGTCTACTACCTGAGAAAAGGTTATTTCAAATGATTACTCTGCCAGAATTATAAATATTCACTTACATGGATGCAGAGTAAGACACACATTGTTCTTCACAAAGAGAAAATAAGTGAAAATATTGATAATAAAATTATTAAACTCACTCTACTCTCAAGTAAGTGGTGATTTCAAATGAGAAAAAATAAAAATTTATGGCCCATGAAGCTTTCATCTTTTCATTGTTTTTCTTGGCCATTTCCAGTAATGATCAAAGTATTTCTGTTTCCAGATAACCGTGTCCCCTAACAACCTGTTTTATGATGCTAATTGTTTTTGGAATTAAATAATCATTCAAAATAATAGCGTTTTTCAATATTTTACCCATGATATTTTGCTCCTCTGGTAAAAGGCATTTTACCCTTCATTTCAGTTAAGATACTATGATTTCTTTCTTTATAATATCTAATTGTTGTGTGATTTCATTTCCCATATATCTATTATTTTCCCTTATGACTTACAGAATAAACCCATGGTCCTCATTTCTCTCTAAAAGCTCTTAGAGACTGCTTACCAATCCTTAATTATAAAATGGATAGAAAATGTCATGGGATTAGTTATCTTTTCTGTCTTCTTTGTCACTATGTCCCCAGGTTCTAGAATATTGGATAGCACATGGTAAATATCTGTGGGATAACTAAATGAATGAAAACAGAGTAGAATGAATTATTTTCATTATAAATGTAGGAACAATTTAAGCTAGAGTCTCTTGTAAAAGGATCCTCATTTATTTTAAAATATTTAATAATCAGGAGCTTCAATATGAATCACCTTCAAAGCCAGCAATTCAACTTTTCTACACATACCCCTGCCAAAGAGGAATAATAGCCATGTACCCTCAAAGGTAGTCTCTTCACTGCAACATCTTGCTCCTTTTAGTTGTTTTGCATTCATATAAAACTCTTTGGCAGCTGCTTCCCACTAGCTATCTATTTGACATTTGGTAGTGTATATATGTCAATGCTACTCTCTCACTTCATCCCAGCTTACCCTAGCACAGGGAGATCAGCTCAGCGTTTGTGACCACCTAGAGGGGTGGGATAGGGAGGGTGGCAGGGAGATGCAACAGGGAGGGGATATGGGGATATATGTATACATATAGCTGATTCACTTTGTTGTACAGCAGAAACTAGCACAACATTGTAAAGCAATTATACTCCAATAAAGATGTGAGAAAAACTTCCTTGGCAGCAGCTTAGAGCCATCTGAGGACTTGAAATGTACACCTAAGTATCAAACAAGCTCTAGAAGCAACTTAGTGGCATTTTCTTCTCACATCCTAGATGTTTTGATAATGCAGCCACCTTTTTCAGAGTTATGCCTTACGTTTCAAATGAGATTGACTTCACTGCAACTACTGAATTTCAAAATGCTTTCAGCAACGCTATAAAATCTATTGTAATGCCAAACCATTAAAACCTGTAGAGCTTTCTTCAAGTGTAAGAGTTACAGTGTACTAGGCAAAAAAAAGTTCACTCCAAAACAAATTAATTTTCATTCTCTAGACCCCGTATGTATCTGAAATTGCTAAGGAACAACATTTATAGTCTAAAGATCACTTTGCACAAAAGGTGATAAAATTAGCAATATTAAATGTCATTCAGTTTACATATGGATTTGGCATAGGAAATTGAAAATTGACAGAAATTAAATGGCTGCTTTTTCTTTCTTAGCTCCTACTGGTCACAGAATGACCTGAAAATATTTCAGACTCTAAAAATTCAGTTGAATATAGGTAATGGAGATAGGAAAACATAGGTTATAAATTCACAGAAAATTTTTGTAGCTATCAATGAAGCTAATTAGACTTTTTGCGTCTACTGCTTTTTCTACTGATTTCAATTATCTTCAGGCAGATCCAATAACACACAAAGAGCCCTGTGGAAAAATAAACATCCCGAAATAGAAAGCGCATGAATGTACAACAAGACCTGTACAAAGATCACAGGGGACTATGCACCTGCCAAAGGGCTAGATACATCTGTAAAGTGGTGTTCATGTAATAACAAAGGCATGGGTAGCAGTGATGAATTCTCCCGAGGACAAATGACATGAAGTTAATGGTAGGTGAGGAAAGACATTCATTCTTGGGGAGATTGGGAGAGCAGCAAGAGGGAGAAAGGCATCAGGTTGATTAATCAGTGGGATTAAAATTATATTGTTGAAAGCATTAAAGAAGTAGTTACATTAAAACAACTCTTGTCTTTATTATTTGCTAGTTCTGTGAGTTTAGGCAAATTATTTTTACCTAACAAGGTGATATTACTAAGTTAACATTTTCATATTGGATCATTTAATAGATATAAAGTTCTTAGAATTACCTGGTCTATAGTTAATGCTTAATAAACATTTAATGATAATCGCTATTTAAGAATAAATGCTTTTCTTTTTGCTTGGAGCCATTCCTTTTCAATCAGGTAACTGTCCGAGGCTTACTGCCTCCCTGAAACGTAATACCCTTGACTTCTTGATGTTTAAAATCTCTCTATCTCTCTCCTCAAAGTTATTTAGGACTCTGTCTTGATAAATGAGAGGAACTGTCATAGGTATACTTGGGAGAGCATATTTTCTAAGTGGAAGCATGACTATGAAAAAAATTATATATATATAACTATACATATAATATTTATACAATTATTTATATCTATATATATGAAATCAAAATTTCTCATATTACAGGAGGCATATGGATAAATAGTGGGAGAATATAGTGGAAAAATATAATGGTGACAGATAGCACACAGGTGGACAAAATGAGAAACTGATCAGGAGATTAGTTCATTATATCAAGATGAAGCCATAGATTAGTGTGTAGCAGGGATTAAAAAGAGAAGAAAATTGCAAGAGAACCTGGAGATGTAAATTTGGAAATATTTAACTACAAGCAAACATATATGCCAAGTCAAATAGGAATCTTTGATGACGTTAAAGAATAACTGAAAGGAACCTTATTTAATTCTCTATTGATTAACTTTCTAATGGTACCTGTCACAGAAACCTCTGAATACATGTGGTAGATATCCAAATACCCGGATGAAAACCCGAATCCTACTTTCTTCAATCTAGTTGCATTTCAGTATACCTGAAAGGCCAGGATATATCAAGTTTCCTTTTCTCTGGGCTAAATATTAAAACCTGTAGCTTAACTTTCCTACAGCAAGATAAGTAAAGAAAAGAAAAGTCTCTTAGAAAACCGTCAATATATTATAGAGCCAATATATTGCTATTTTAATTGAAATGTATACATTTATTTTACATTGTGTTTAATTGATCCACAGAACTTGTGCATATCATTATGGCATGACATATTTTTCCATTTTGCATTACTGACAGTACTAAAATTCACATCTAATTAACATATGCCATTTGAATCCTGAATTAAGATGATATCTGAAATATCACAGTTATACAGAGAAACGATGGTCATAGTTATGATCCATGACAAATATAGTACTATAACAGCTTTGCCTTTAATTTAGAGAATCATTTAAAAATTCAAGAAATGCAAAATTATTTGAGTAATCATAGAAAAACTCCATTCCATACATTAACTTTTAAAAAATCCCTCCTATTCCTCATAGAGAAATTGACTTCACTACACATAACAAAAGTAAAATTTATCACACTCTTCAGATCATACCTTTCCGTTTTACCATTCTAGAATCCCTGGAGAACAGCCTAAGTTAGAAATAAGAGCATATTATCTTGTACAGCCTGAAGATATTTGTATTTCCTCTCTGTGTCACATATCCACTATACCCAGGTGCCATATCAGGGCTTCAAGAGAGGGGAATGTTACTTGATGGTTACCTGAGAATTCCCTTTATGTCTACCCATCTTGCAGAAAGAGTATTAGATTACCTGTTTTCACAAATTTGAGGATACTTATACACTCTGTAAATATGAGAAACATTTGAGTCAGCATCAATCTCAGAATAAGAAATACCATTCTGAAAATATACTAAGTCCTCAGAAACCCAGTAAATTATACCAATCCCTGGTAGTTTGTCTGTATTTGAGACTATTAAACCTTATATTTGATTTTGTCTTATCTAACAACTTCCTTTTACACAATTAATTTATTAATATGCAACTTTTGTTCATGTTACATATTTAAAATACTAATTTTTCATGATGTGAAAATAACTACATATTTATGCATCCAAGTTATTTGTAAACCTACCTTTAAAGTTTGGATTACCATAAAGCCTGTTAACTATTTGCATTCATAGTTCTTTTTCTTACTACTTTTATGCCTATATATTTTCTTTTAATACATTAACATTTTAGATTTAATATTTATCTATAAAATATTAATTACTTTAAATGAGTATTAAGAAGTGGTAAAATAATAGGGGGTTATGTGGATACAGTTCTTGTCTCAAATGGAGAAAACTGGTGTTCTATATTATGAAAGTTTACTGTACACAGACCCAGACCCTTACTGGTACTTTAAAGCAGGTACTATAAGTTGGTCCTTAATTCAAATATATGTGGACCAAAGTTTAAATGCCTACATTTGTAATTAAAAGGTCTATAGGCTGTGTTACGCCTTCATGAAAATGATAAAGCCTGTCCTTTATATGACCAAGGGTATCTCTTGAATTGCCTTACTATGAGGCTTCCAGATTAAAT
The DNA here is from genome assembly GCF_005190385.1 of Monodon monoceros. Classification (NCBI taxonomy): domain Eukaryota; kingdom Metazoa; phylum Chordata; class Mammalia; order Artiodactyla; family Monodontidae; genus Monodon; species Monodon monoceros. Next base: position 43,114,489 of record NW_021703765.1, read on the forward strand.
TAATTTTTTTAACTGTTGGTTAATTGGACCCTATAGTGAAATACATATTCGCTTATGGAGACATCTTCTGAGCAGTCCATGCTGTGGATTAAGAATTAGGGAGTTGGGCCTCCCTGGTGGCGCAGTTGTTGAGAGTCCACCTGCCGATGCAGGGCACACGGGTTCGTGCCCCGGTCCGGGAAGATCCCACATGCCACGGAGCGGCTGGGCCCATGAGCCATGGCCGCTGGGCCTGCGCGTCCGGAGTCTGTGCTCCGCAACGGGAGAGGCCACAGCAGTGAGAGGCCCGCGTACCGCAAAACAAAACAAGAAAACATTATTCAGTAGTAAGGCCATATGAGACTATAAAGTGAAGGTTTATTGGTTGAAAACTAATTTTTAATTGTATTAAGTTATCTTTGTAGGTTTTCCTCTCCTCTTCAGTTTAAAATTGAAATAAAATGAAAGCAATAAATAAATAGCAGTTTTACTGCCATTCAAATAGGATAAAATATTAGCTGTACAATTTATGTAATTTGGTGTTACATTGTTTCATAATGTATCACACAACCAGCTGTCTTTGTTGTAACTCTAATAAACCTTCCAAGAACTTTGCCTGTAACAAGAAAGGTAAACAGTAAGTTGTGCTGGACCTCTGCAGATTATTCCTTGTGATGGGTTTTACGTTTATCTGACTCCCAATGACAATGTTTATAACTCATGTCTCACTAATAAGGTGGATTTTTCAATAAAGTAGATCAAGTGAATGCCATTATTCATAATAAATCCATTACCATATGTGCCATTCTGAAAATTTTATATTTAGCCCTTATAATATACAAGCAATATTTTAGTTTTCAAAAACTTTTAGTTAGTGTCTACCTGGCTGTCAGTGGGAAGATATTTGCCAGATATGTGAGCTATTGGATTTCCAATAGGATAAGTTTAAATATGCAGATCCATAATTTGGGATCTATAAATAAAATTAATATAAAATAAGTATATTCACAGCATCCTAAATTGAGAAATTGAAAAGTAGCCATAGATTTATAAGGCAAAACGGGTTGCTATTGTTGGGAAAACATCATTTTGTGCTGTAAGTTATTCATATTAACTACCTAGATTGATCAAATATACCAAATGATTTATGTACCACATATACCACTCTGGTTTATGTATGTTTGACAAAGCCAGAGAGTCTGTGAGAAATCTAGCCAGAAAATAAAATTCTGGTCACCATGAAATTGCTGTGTTAATGAACAAAAAGGCAGATAAGCTAGAGGCCACAATAAAAGCAAGGGCTAATATTTATTTAACAATTTCCTAAATTTCAGCACTCATAAATATACATTTGCTTAACTTTTGGGCTGAAAGCACTTACTGTTACTTATTCATGCCAATTCTCATTGTGTAATGTAGTTAGAACACAAAGAATTTCCAGCATATCATCAGTGTCATTTATATGTCCCAAGCAGGAATTACAGGACCCCAAATACTACTATAATAAGCATATGCCATAATAAAGATACTCTGAATGACAAACCATTTCACTAAAAGGCAATGCTCTACCGCTCAGAGTCCTTTGTACCTTTGGGTTATGTAGGATTCTAGCAGAGAGGGGTCATTGCCCCATCTTGTATCTCTTGCCCCAACTTCTACCCCAATGGAGTCAGCTTGCTTGCAGAGCCTTAAGTGTACTGTCGTATTTATATTAATACTTCCTTCTTCCACATATGTTGTTCTCTCTTCCTGAACCACTCTTATAAAACTTTTTCATCCAGTTCAGTCTTATTGTGCCTTCAGTACTCAGCAGAATCTGTGGCACATATGGAATTTGTTGTTTCCCTGATAACAATTTTTGTTTTTATCATTCTGCATACACCTCTCTCATGTAATTAATTGTAATGCATTTAAAATGATCATTTATAATATATATCGTTCTGGATAAGCTCTCCAAAAGAAAGATTGCATGTCTGTATCTTTAATTCATTACTTTATTGAATAAGTGAATGAGTTTGTTATATGCAGTATAATCTTCTAGTGCTTTTCTTGATATCTTTGTTTAATATGAATCTATAAATACAGTTCTTAATATTTTAATGCATATTTTAAAAAAATAATGCTCTATAATGATTAAAATTTTTAATTTTGGAGGTATTTACACTATTCTTATCACCATGCTAATAACTTTACCTGCTTTATGCAACGTAGTCCTGGAAACAATCCCTTAAGGCAGCTTCTGTTAATTATCTCCATGTTAGTGATGATAAAAATGAAACAGTTTAAAACATTTTTTAAATGTTTCAAAACTCAGAAGTAAGAGTTTCTGAACTCAAATCCAGCTCTCTGTGAAAACAAAGGTAGTCTCTTAGCAACTATAAATTTAAGATACCTTTCCCCATAAAATCTCACCTAGTAGCTCTTCTAGGAAGTCTTTTGGAGGCCTGGTACTTATTCCACCATTTTTGATAGCCTTGCATTGTTACCCCTAATGGAGCTGGTGTTTGTGTCAAGACCTTTGACTCCAAAAGCTACAGACTTCAAGTTTCTAAGGTATCATTGCATTTTATAGAAAATTCAAAGCCCCAAAGCCAAGGTTCCTTCTATACAAAAGGAAATAAAATGTAGCCAGCATCCCTGACTCCATGTCACACTTCGCCATCTGGGCCTAAAATGAGCTCTGCACAAATTCCAAGGTGAAGGCAGTTCCTCCAGATTCAAATTAGAGCTCTGTCTTTCGTAAGTCTCAGGCATGTTTCCAAGAAGCTGGATCAAGTGACAAATGTCTAAAAAAGAAAACAAACAACTTTTCCCTTATCTTATTATCCCAAACATATCCCTTCTCACTGTTTCCAAAACCCTTCTTGGAAATTGTCTCATATAAATTGACTTGATCAAATCTATCTTCTCTGTGAAATCTCACCAATTTTCCAGTTATATCTGGCACTTCTACTTTTCACCAATGATTTACCAGCTCCTAAACTACTGTGGGTCACATTTTAGGTGCTCACTGAATATTTGTTGAATAAATAGATGAGTATATTTCTCAAACCGTATCTTAGTAATGACACAGCTTTTTTTCCAATTTTGTTCCAACCTGCCTGCACACAACAAATACATGCTCAGAAAGTGATATATGGAAAGGGAAACACTGTATTTAGCTTCATTTAAATAAACTCACTTAAACAAAGGTCTCACTGAATTTTCCTAACTTCTGTGCTTTATTTCCCATTGTTCATTCTGTTTAGAACACATTTCTAACTCTCTCTACCATATTATCTACTTCTGTAAAAATTTGACACATTTCATATGCCAGCTTTATTCTGATGCATTCTCTGACTTCCCAAAGGGGAACAAAAAATTCTTGAAAAGCAATGTTGGCAATAATCAGCTTTGATTAGAGATAACTCAATCATTAGAACATTAGAGATCATAGTAAATACTGTGAGTTGAATTGAACCAGAGCTACCAAGTGTTAAAACAAAAATTAGTGCATTTTTGATGATAATGGTGGGTAAGGTATGAGGAAATGGGGAGGATAAATTGAGAAATATATTGTGGAAGTTTGGTAAGAAACCAAACTTCAGAAGTGACATTAAAGGCAATGGATGTCTGAAGGAGCCACTGGATTAGAGAGAGAGAGCTGGGGTCTAGGTAAAGCTAAGATCCCAGTGATAACTAACCAGAGTTCAGTGGTGGAAGCTTTGAAAGCTCTGAGCACAGCAGAGCAGTCAGACAAAAGGCTGAGTGTCACTTTCATATTAGTCTTAAAATCAACAATATGTTCTTTTCTTTGGGGATTTTGCTAGAATTTCAAAACTACCATCTGCTGCTAAAGTAAATTCACCAGTTTGTGGTCAGAATTCTCAGGATTAAGAAAAGCTAATACTAGTCATTTAAGTTATATTAGGCCTTCTAGTTTTTTCAGGCATTTTTTTTGGTTCCCAAAAGGATAAAACAACAACAATAAAAAATGCATATTTTGGAAGTTATTCAGTAACACCTGAACAAGTAGATCTAGTAATTATTTTTTTATTTGCTTCTTAAATCCTAGAAATTAAGCTTTGTTTAGGTTTTAGCAACACATATTACTATATAAGAATATTAGTGCTTATACAATTATTTTTGTTGTACTTCTTTAATATTATAATTAGTGAAAATCAATATAAGGACACAGTGGATGGACTGTGCACTGAAACAATGGAGGCTAGATGTCTTCTTCCTTCACCCCGTGCAGGCTATTTCAATACTCCAATTTCTTTTTCTCTAAAAAATTCTGACCTACCTCTAGATTCTTTTCTTCTTGACAAGGTTGACAGACCCATATTTTAAAATGTCCTAAGAATCAGGTAAAACGTCTTTTTAAAATTCTCCCTTAAGTGAATAATAAGCCCACCTCCAAAGATAGCTCAGGAGCTACTGAATGGCTCAATTCTTCATATTCATAAATTTGGAAACTATAAGGAAAACCTATGAGGATATGCAACAATGATGCTAAATTTGAATATTTACTTAGCATAATCATCTCCCACATTTTTACAAATTAATGTTTGAAAGGTAATAGGGAGTAGAATGTCACAGATTTGGAAGCACCTTACAATGTGATTTAGTCTAATTTTAAATATAAAAGGTTTAAATCAAAACTTCTCCTTTCCCCTTTACTCTGATTTAAGTCAATATATTCAATTCATTTTGAAATGTCACATAGAACTATATGTGTTTAGTTTATGTATATCAAGAGCCAAGAAGGCATAATATTAAAAACGATTGAGATATTCCATGTTAGATCATTATTGAAGATATCAGAAACCCTGTTACCCTTTCCTTAGGGAATAAGTAACAAATCATCCATATCCATTAACTAAGGCTCAAAAGTACATATCCTCTTACTGTGTTGTGAGTTAGTTTACTACTGCTACTGTTATGCATTAGCATACAATTTAGTGGCTTGAAAGAATGCAAATGTATTATCTTGGAGTTCTGTAGGTTAAAATTGCAACACGGATATCACCAGGATAAAAACCAAGTTGTCAGCAGAGGTGCTTTCCTCTCTGGAGACTCTAGGGGGTAATCCGTTTCTTTACATTTTCCAGTTTCTAGAGGCATTCCTTGGCTATGACCCCCTTCCTCCATCTTCAAAGCCAGCAATATTGCATCTCTCTAACCAACCTTCTGTAGAAGGTTAGAAGCATCTCCTTCTAATTCTCTTCTGCTTCCCTCTTCCGTTTTTAATAATGTTTGTGATTATACTATGCCCACCCAGATAATCCAGTATAATCTATTTTAGTGTCAGCAGATCTAAATTCCCCTTTGCCATGTAACATAACATAATCACACATTCCAGGGATTAGGAACATCTTTGAGGGTGAGCATTATTCTGCCTGCCACATTTTGTATATACTATTTTCCTCATTTTACCTGGAAATTAAACTGGAAGTTGGCATCCAGATCATTATACATGTTAACCCCTTTAGGTTTCAACTGAGCATCTACTCTCTTCTCTTGAAATTAGATAGAACAAATCCTACCTTGAAAGTTATTTCCTCCCATCTTACCTCCCAATACTGCCTATGTTTCAATTGTGGACAAAAAGAACACCATGGTCCCTTTAAGAAATTAATGAAAGCAAAGCTTACAGGTATGTTATGAAAAGAGGCAGGGAATTCCAGATGGGCTTACTAAAATTTTCTGTGATGGAAGTCAGGTAATCTAGAAGGATACTTTTCTGAGATTGTATATGTCTTGTAGCAAGAATGTTATGGTTGTGATGTAAAAAAAAATCTATATATCAAGGAAGCTTCCAAAGTAGAGCAGCATCATCTTTCTGGATGTAATTTGTGGAAAGTTCTTAAAAAGTGAGTTCCTTCTTTACATAAATTATAAGCATAAATGTAATGTCTCTCAGAGCAGAAATAGAGTTGAAGGGTATTAGGTGGTCAGAAATACATGTACATGACACATATGATGCCCCCATTACCTCTTCCTGTTAGGATAAATTGTGCTGATTTATCTGTGTGAGTATGATATCTGATGATTAGTTTCAGGATTGGAAAGAATATAATAAATGCACTGAATTTTAAAAATAACAGAAATATCAAAAACTTACAATTATTATTGCTAGATGATGAATTTACAATTTTTAAAAGTCCCTTCTAAGAATTCAAGACCTTGTTCAGTTTTTTTTTTTTAATCAGAATCACTCTAAAAACATTTTAAACACTTCATTCTTCCCACCATCCTAACCCTGTCACTATCAATATGTCCCCTGGTGCATGGGAGATGAGAGTGTGGGGTGTGGACATACTTTTAAAGAAGAATGTTTCAAACTGTTTTGACATCACAACAGTTAAGAACCATAGGTCTATTCATTTATACATAAATGTTTAATATATAGTGAAAAGTGTTGGGGGAGGAGCCAAAAAGAGGAGATTTAAGCAAGACTGTCTTAGCACCAGTCAGATCTAACCTGACTCTTGGAGGATGTAAATTGGAGGGAAGGAGCAAATTCAGTACAGAGGAAATCACATGAACAAAGGCATAGAAACAAAAACACAGTCGTGTGTTCTAGGAACTCAAGTAGTTCTGTACTGCACAGCAGGAACTGTGAGAATAGGGTTGAAAACGGTTGAGGCAGGAAGCTATGAGCGATTAGACCACAGATGGTTTTATACACTAAATGCTACAAAACATGCTTTATTCAATTAACAATGGGAATCATTGATGAGTTTTAATGCATGGAATTTGTATTGGTTATTATGTTGGCATCACTCTAAAAAAATCATTTAAAAATGACCACACACTATCCCCACCATCTGAATCTCGGTAGTATCCAGTGTTTTTTTGTTGGACTGGGAATGGAAATGTAGGATTTGAATATGTTTTTTAAATGATTTCAAGGAAATTCTTATATTAGACATAGTTGGAATCCCAGATATATTCATGTATAGTAATTATAGTAATCATAACAAATAACTGAAGATATACTCCCTATAGTAACTCATAAAAAATAACTGAGGATAGAGACTTCTTCAAGCAGTTTGCTAATAACTGAGATTCTGATCTTTAACTCAGAACATCAATTCCATTCCTCTGTAAGAGTGCTTACTAGTTTGTGAAATTCATTTACATATCCTGATTCTCCCACCCCAGAAAATTATCAGAATAAGATTTGCTTATTAATTAAATGGTGATAAATATTTGAAACCAATAGAGTATCTTCGGGTGGCTCTGAGGAGTAGAAAAGAAAATACAGGATAGAGGGCTGAGTCACTGCTTAATCCTGTAGAAAGTGTAACTCAGACACACCTAGTAACACCAATATTCTCATTAATGTCACCTCAAAAACCTGTGGAGTTTAAATTGGACAATTGTATTCAGAGTTACTTACATACTTTTTAATGTACCTTTGCTGTTATTACTATACGAGGTGAACCAAGAGAAAGGTTTTATGTTTGGTTATAAATGTAAATGTGGAATAGCACACCATTCTAAGTCTACATCTTGGTGGTAATTCATTCATTTAACTTTCATTCATTCAAACAACATATTTATTGGCATACATGTTTTCATATATATCAAAATATATATGTGCATATATATGTTCATTTGTTTTATACATATATATGTATGTATATGTGTGAGTGTGTTTGTATGTGTTTTGTTTCTGGAGATTCAGTGGTCAACAAAACAAATCTGTCCTGAACCTTTTGTGAGTGACGGGAGGGGGTTTTTTATATCAGATGATGAAAAAGTTCTTTGAAGCATAAAAAGTACAGGGATAATTTAGGATAGAACAGGGTAGGATAGGATAACATAGAATAGAATAAGATACAATAGGATAGGATATTTTAATGTTGTGTAAAGGATAAAATATAGAAGGGCAAGATCTGAAGCTAGAAACCATTTAAAAGTTTATTTTAATAATCACGGTAAGAGATGTTGATACCTTGGGCCAGAATATAGTGGTAGGAATGGTAAGAAATGATTTAATTAGATTCTATATGTTGAAGCCAAAGCTTACAGAATTTCCTGATGTTTAGATGCAGTGTTAGAGAGAAAGAGCTGTACAAGGTTGATTCCAAGGTATTCAACCTGAACAATCAGAAATATGGAGTTGTAATTACTGAGATGGAGAAGATTGTATGAAAATCAGATTTGTGGTGGGGTTTGTGTATCAGGAGTTCATTTTTGATCATATCAAGTTAGAATGTTTTTTACGCATCCAAACGGTTTTGGATATAGAAGTTTGGAATTCAGGGGAAATAATGGGGCAAGACATAGACATTTGGAAATTATTAGCATATAGAACATGTATTGGTTTCCTGGTTGTTTTTATGATTAGATGAGATCAACTAAAGTGAAGGGAAAAAGGAGGTCAGGAAAATGATCCCCTGGGGTGTTGAAACCATTTTGAGACTAGGGAGAGGAGAAGAGGAAGCAAAGGAAACTGAGATGGATTAATTAGTGAAGGAGGAGGAGAATTGATGGAGTAGTGTCCCAAGAAGCAAAAAAAGGAAAAAAATTTTCAGATTATTGATTGGCTTTGTCAGCTGCTGCTGATAAACCAAGTAAGATGAAAAATGACACTTGACCATTGGCTTTGGCAGCATGGAGCTCACTGATGATCCCCACAAGAGCTGTTTCAGTATCCTGGTGGATTCCAAGAAGCATGAGACAACATTATCAATAAATTTGAACAATTATATTGAACACTTTGCTCTAATTGGTAGCAGAGAAAAAGACAGAATAGAAGGGGATGATGAGCAAAGAAAAACTAGTTTTTAATGATGAGAAATATACCATGATGGAACTCATCTAGTATAGAGTAGAAACTGTCCATATACAGAAGGCTTTCTGGAGCAAGATTCTTAGGTGGAAAAGAGATCATGGAATCCAGTGAATGTGTGAAGAAATTGGATTTGGATAGAACTAAAAAATGTAATCCATTGTAGGGAAGGCAGAAATAAAAATGCAAGTGGGGGCTTCCCTGGTAGCACAGTGATTGAGGGCTCGCCTGCCGATGCAGGGGACATGGGTTCGTGCCCCGGTCCGGGAAGATCCCACATGCCGCAGAGCGGCTAGACGCGTGAGCCATGGCCGCTGCGCCTGCGCGTCCGGAGCCTGTGCTCCACAACGGGAGAGGCCACAACAGTGAGAGGCCCGCGTACCAAAAAAAAAAAAAAAAAATGCAAGTGGTTTAAAGTCATTGAGAGATAGCATTTGTCGTTGTTATGATTACTTTTATATTTTAGTGAAATACCAACCCTGGTCGTTAGTTGAGTATTGGAGGGAAGGAGAAGAATTAGAGATTTGAGGTGAAGTTGTAGAATAGTAACCTAGATAGTAAATAGATGAAGAAAATATGATAATAATAAACATAAAAGAAAGCTAAAAATAGAAACAAATTGAGTGCAAATTAGAGAATAAATTGTTATTCAGTTTTTTTCTTCTCATTTCAAGTTTAACAGGTGTCTTTTTAATAAAAGTATTTTGACTTCTCATTTTTACTTGTTTAAGGGGTAAAACAGAAACCACATATACATGAATCCAGGATACTCAGAGGAAGAATGACAGGAAAGCAGCAAAATGGGATTTTAGGAAAATAAAGAGAAAAATAACAAAACAGTGGATCAATGGCTGTGGTAAGAACAGAAAGAGGGAATACTGATAAATAAACTAGAGATGAACAAAAACAAAAAATAAGTAAGACAGTAGAAGATGTCTCATGCTATGTTCAAAGTTTAATATGAGGCATTAAAGAACTAAATAAGGCATATAGAAGCAGAGAAAGCAAATCAAAAGCAGATGTGTTTGCCAAATAGTATTAGAAACAGAAATTTAGAAATGTAGCCATATAAAGAAACTAGAAATATTTTAGAGTAGAAAATTCTAGTGTATTAAAAGACAGTGTCTATTGGGACTGCACTTTCATTAAATTTTAATTTGTAAACTACTTTGCAGAAGAAAAGCATCTTAAAAAGTTCATCTAAAACTCTCCAGGCTAGAATTCTTCAAATTTTGAAATGTTAATATGGGAACTATACTAAAAGACTGTAATGAAATTTACATTCATTCCTCCTTTGTCCAGAGCTTCAAACACAGTGTTTTTGTTTTAAAAGGGAGAAAAGAGCTACAAAAAGGTTCATGACACTTTAGATAAGGATTTGTCACAAAGCAGCATTTCAAAAAGATTAGTATTTGAGAGCTTTTTGTATGGCAGATGTGGTATTTTGGACTAACATTTGGTTTTCTCATTCAGAATCATATAACATCTTTCCATTTATTCTAAGGGGGAAAAGCCAACTTTAAAAAAAATAAATAAACATTATAATGTTAATACAGTTCTCATGAGTGTCTTACCCTATTTGTTTACCAATTTAGTGGCATCTGTAAATGTGAAACTTCTGAAAATATATAAACAAATTGGTTATGATTACTACATATTATTTTGCATAATTATTCTGCATTCAGCCACATTACTTGAATTCTTATTATTCTAATTGTATTTCAGTTGGTTCTTTATTATTAATTTAGGTAAACAACATTTTTCTTCTCTTTTTGAATATTCATGTTCATATTTCCACTCCAATATTTATTGCAATGATATGAACATTTTAAGAAATAGTAAAGACAGTGGTTTACAATTTCTTTACCTTAATTTAAATAAAAATTGTGTGTGTATATATGGATGCATATATATGCGTTCATATATGTATTCATTAAATACATTCATATGTATTCAATTTATATGTATTATATGCATACATATAATACATATAAATTATGTAAACCTAAATGAATGTGTGTGTGTGTACAGCTTCAAGCTAATGAAGCTAATCAGTGCAAAGGAGGCATTTTGAAAAAGTTCTTCTTTATTAATAATTGTTATTTTTTAAACTGGATTAACATTTTGATGTATTGAAATGCTCAAATATCTAATTCCTTTCACTTCATGCATTGATGAAATACATTGTTTTATTTTATAATATTAACATCTCATATTCTTTTAAAAAGCACAAAATATCACTAAAAAGTAGGTATTTTCATCATTTATTTATCATATTTTTGTTTCTGGTTCATAAGAGTTCCATATAATAAAGTCTGAAGATGTGTTTTTTTTCTTATCACTTGGGAATTTTATATAATAAAGAAATTTCCCCTATGTGTAAAATAACAATGCTATTGTGTGACTTGAAGCTCTTTGGAGGATAATTCCTTAATCAGTTTACTGACTTCTTTCCTGATTTTTGCATATCCAGGTTTTTCCCTTTTCTTGAATTCATTTGTTGTATCTATATTTTCCCAATATATATCAGTTGTGAGACTTTTAATGAAATAACATAAAGTTCTACATAGAGCATAATTACAATTTTTAATTTTGTGTCTGTGTTTTTTTAAATTTTAATAATTCTGATAAACTTTGAATAAGGTAAATGTGTTGAAATATAAATTATTTACAAGATGTTTATGCATAAGAACATATATTTATACAAACATGTAAGTATATGATTATATATTTAGTTATGTAGTTCCACATTTGAATATAACCGTATTATATATACCCATATTTAAATTAAACAATGAAGCAAAATAGCTCTGAAATAGAATTATATGTGATATCATACACTCAGATCTCACTTAACAGGTCGACTTTGTCTATAAAACAAGGATTATTCAGTACTGATGTAGACTTTCCTTAAAAAATATTGATACCAAAGATATCTTAAGGCAAAATATGAGTTTTCTGAATTTTATATCATCTAAGAATATTTCCAAGTGATGATTATATAAATTCTTAGGAATACTTGAACTATCTGTTGGTCAGTGGGTTTATACAAGGTTAAATACATTAACTAAAAATCCTCTCCTTAGTTAATGTATTTAACTAATGTATTTAGTTAAATACATTAACTAAAAATTACTTCAACCAAAAGGGCAATATTTTGTTAATCTCATTTATCATCACAATTCTAAAATGTTAAACGGCAGTACCTGGAATAAATGTAGGAGTATTCACAAATCAATCTCTAATCAAGAAACCATGATAGTGGCTTCATAGTAACCCCCTGTTAATAACTACTAAGAATTAATTAGGAATGTCTGTAATGCAAGGAATCTGATAATTCAGAACAGGCTCTTAAAAAATTACACCCTACTACATTCTGACAGAATGACTATATAACTAACAATCTAGGGTTAATTTTACTTGAATTTCAGTTTCCTCAAAGGAAAATTTAAAAGTGAGTTTTTAGTCTTAGCATCTTTATGTTGATTTTATGCTATTGCTCATATTTCCTAATAATTACTAACCTGAATTTTTATGTAGTGCCATCTGGACCTAATGACTAGATAGTAAACATAACAAACTAGAAGACAGAGGAGATGTTATTTTTAAGAAGAGACTAGTGAAATTCAAAATTTGGCCTGATAATCTGTTGGCATAGGGTTCCTACCTGTCTTATGTCTATGGAATTTTCAGTAGTTGGAAGTCATATCTTCTTCAATAGAAGGTTGATACAATACAAAGATAAATTGAATTTTGGAATATAGTCATGAACACCTACTACTATGCACCAGACAGAGGCATTACTTTTATTTTGTATAACTTTATTTCCGTCAGTTGCATACTTATGAAAGTCATCATAAATGTCATTGTTAAACATTTGATTAAGCCCCCAGATTCACAGTAAGACAATAGTATAGGGCTATTCTGGGAAATAAGAAACTCAATAAACAACTGTATAATTAGTTGTAGGCCCTTGTTCAAGGTAAAGTTTTTTTGTTCTCAGTATCTTTATTACTAAATGCGTATGTATAATGAAGAATCATCAAGAATTTTTACTTCCAAGTTCTAAATGTTGAACAGTCTTTGAACCATAGCCTATTTTATATGTTAATAAATGAAATGACTCCCATTAATTTTCATAACTCTTGCTACTTAAAATGAGGTGTGTGGATGCAAATAAGTAAAAAAGTTTCCATGATCATAAGCCAATGGTGAATTAGTGGATTGTGTACTAAAATTAATTGAAACAATTGATTATATTTCTGGAAATTATAAAAACAGTTTAGAGCCTCACTCTCAACTTACATCAAAATAAATTTAAAATGGAATAAAAAACTTCGATGAAAAATATATCTATAAAATTATTAGACAATACAAAACAACTATAAGAAGAAACAGTTATTTAGAGCTTACTCTGTGATAGGTGAGAGCTGAGTGAAAGAATTACAGAATTCTGTGAGCTGGTAAACATCATGTTGGTTGCCTGACATGGGTTTCTCATGAGCAGTAGGTAGATTTTATAGACCTTTACACTATAAAAATTGACAAATCCACAAATCAAGGGTTTCTTTATTTTTTCTGCAAAGAGCTGGTTATTAAACATTTACTGGTATACCACTGTGTGTAACTCTTTACAATAAGCTTGATAACTAAATTGGTAGGGATTACAGATGAGGAAATTTAAGGACATAAATTGGAAGTGAATTGATATCTGACTAGAAATCTATTTTTGAAAATTAAAGCCACAAATGAAAGTACAAAGGTGGTATTGGTATATTGTACTACATAGAAGAAATGACAGATAAAAATTATTATTTTGTATGGTAAAGAGCTTAAACAGATTATGAGATTAGCACTCTAATAAAACTCCAAGTACAGGGAATATAAAAGCAAGACAAAGAGAAGGAATATGCAAGATCAAAATATAGGAATCAAAACATTTAGTGAATGTATAAGATTCTAATTTTTCTCTTAAATTGGCAACAGAATATAAAATCTAAATATTCTACATGACATCAAGTGTATAGAGAACACTCACACGCACAGATACCCCATTGGTGAAGCCCAGTGTTGCTGGTAAGCAAATACTGGTAAGCAAGTATTTGTGCAAAACAAGAAGGGAACTAATATATATCCATCCACTTTTACAAACATATAAATTTTGGAAGAATATACAGGAAACTAGTAGCAGTGATAACCTACTCTCTGGGGATATCATGGGAATCACCGAAGATAGGAAGCAGTGCAAATAGAGAATCCTCACTTAATACAATTTTGATTTTACTGTAAAACTATATGAATGTATTTTCTAATCAAATATTAATTAAATAAATTTATAATGTTAAAAAGAAATATAAATTATACAACATGTGATGTAGATTGTTTTGTAAATTTTATGCAGATATGCATGCATAGAATGAAGAGTCAAAAAAACATTTTTAGCATTTATCTTTGGTTGGTTTTAGTTTCATATTTACTTTGCTGTATTTTCCAAATATTCTGAAAGATAAAATTTGATAATCAGAACAAAATACGTACTGTGGATGTAGGATAGTTATAGGTTTGGGAGGTTCATAAACTCCTCTGACAGAGGTAGGAGAATATGGCATTTTGAATATTTCACAAAACCTAATAGGGTAAAACACAAACGCACACACACACACATACATAGCATATGGGAATGTTTTTATTACTTAAGGAAATTGAATGCATAAGATTTCCTTGATTTGCAAATGTTGGGAACAGCTGCTTCAATACTGAAAATATGCATGGTTCACAAATGATTTTGTGTGTACGAAAAATTATCTGAGGTGCTCATTGAGATGCAGATCCCAGAACTCCATTCCCTACAGATACTTCTTCAATTGCACAGGGTTTTAGATGGCATGGTCAGAGGTACCCAGATCACATTTTCACACTGGCTTGGTACTGTATTTTCCCTGAATCTAACGTGTTAAGAATGTATTCAAGTACTGTCAAGGTTGAAATGGGTAGCACGAAGGTGTTCATCTTTATATAGGAAATGGCTCACATTCCTCATTTTACAAATTGTAACAACAGTTAAATAAGAAAAGAACTGTTTAAAAAAATCCTCAAATGTAAAGTATTTTCTGTATCCTGGAAGGTTGTGAATGTCAGAATAAAACAAAAGATACGTGTTACACTATTGATCCATAAATTGTTACATTACTTATCAATAAGTCGTGAAATTAACTATGACCCTTCTATGATTTCTCCTTAATTATACAGATCACAGAAGAAAATGATAGATATTAATACAAATATTCATGTCAAAACTGAGCAATAAATATATGTGTAGAAGTACAGTTTAAACTAGATCTTTGATGAAACAAATGAAAAGCGATCATGAATTCGGAATGGCCGTGAGACTGACCTTCTGCTTAAAAAAAAAAAATCACAGTCTAGATAAGTGTTCTACTCAGGATAAAAACATTATGATGACTACAGAGATAGCCTTCTTTCATAACTTTATTTCATAAGACAGTAAACAGAAAGGGTAAAAAAAGTAAGAGCCTGGTAAAGCCACAGAAAGAAGCTAAGAAATCCATGACACTTTGGAAAATACTCTGGAGTAAAACTCTGTGGTTGGGGAGCCAATTATAAACTAGAACAAAGGAATTGCTCCACAAAGGAGCTACTAACAGAACTGTCACCCAGAAACCGATATCCAGGAGATAGATGATCCATGAGGAAAACTTCATAACTGTATGGAATATTTCTGAGAGACAGAGAAAAGAAAATCAAGGAGAGGCGGCAGGAGACTGACCATGAATGCTGATACATAAATATATTTCGAAATTTTGAAACAAGTAGCAGACATTGTATCATCTCACCTCTGTGCTATGTGTATAAATAGATATGCATATATGTATAAGACTTAGGTTATTTTGTTTCATTTTGCTTTAGTTTTTTAGACCTTGTTTTTTATTTAAAAAATTATAATTTTGTTTTACATTATGTAAAATATTTTATATTTCCCAAGTTAAATCTACAAAATGGTCTATATTCAGAGAAATTTGCCCTTTCTTTCTTCCTAGGAATATGCTGCTTACAATTCAGTTCCTGGTTCCTGGGTTGGGGAGTGACAGGTATGTGACCTTTTAATTTCTGTGATGTCTGATGCAAAAAGTTGGAAATGATGACAAACTGTACCTCAAATATACTTTTCTCTAACTACTAAATTTATAGTAAATGATAGCAAATTTCTTTCAGGTGCTTATTGTGTTCCATTACATGTGCAACATTATTATCCATTTCAATCCTCATTACAGCCTGGTAATAAAATAATTATGTTTTTTGCAAACAAGAAACTAAGGGATCTTAATTTTCTAAGATACTAATAATATAAGAATTTGAACTTGAATTTAGTGCTATCTAACAAGGAAACTGAAGAATACTGTGACTGGCTGCCTTGAGAAACAGGTAGCACAAAGAAAAAGATACATTGATAAGCAAAGTAATTAGTGAAGAAAAAGAATAAGGAAATTCCTATTGTCAAATTATTATGACAGAATTGAGTCATATTTTAAGGTAAAGTCAATGAGGTGGTGTATTTATGTATATAACAGCAGCCAAAAATGTGAAAAAAAATTACTATGAGGCAATGTACAAGAAATGGTACAGGTGAAGAGCAAAGATGAAAGGTTTCAGAAAATGCATCTTTGTTATTTTTTGTCACATAATTATGAAAAGAGAACTCTGTTTTACAATGGTGCATTTGCACAGGTTGATCTAGTCTCCTCTTACCACACATGCAATGGTAACAGGACAAAATTTAATTATTGATATTTTGTCATATTTCCTCTTCTTTGGTAACCTCTGTCACTTAGAGGTTTGGTCACCTTAGTTGTCTGTATCTATTAGTTTTCAATTAATTATTCAGAATCCTTTGTCTTTTTCCATTGTCTTGTATGTTTTCTTTCTTACGTATGTTTTCTATATACACGATTCTGTTTTTAACAGTATTTATTATTCTCCTTTCTGCTACTTAAAATATATTTTACCTTTAATTCCATTCTTGAGGTTATCAGATATTTCTTGGTCTCTTGTTTTAAAATTTTTTCTTTGATTTTCCACTTAGGGTACTGGTTTGTTTTCAAAGAACGAGTGAGGGAGCGTGTGCATGCCTGTGTGTGTGTGTGTGTGTGTGTGTGTGTATGTGTGTATGTAAAATGGCCCTTTCCTATTAAAAAAAATATTGAGTAGGTATGCATTGGCACCACATTGATCCATTTCTAATAATAATTGCTCCCTTTTTAGGTTCATTATTCATGCCAACTGTTTAATAAGAATTATAGGGTGGGAGTAGCTAAGGAGTGTATGAGGGATATAACAGTTTGAAATTCAGTATAAGATCCTACAATACTTTTTCTTAATCTATATTTTGTCACTCTGTGCTCTCAGCAGTCTGGATTTCTCACTCTTGAGTGATCAGAAGACTTTGATAACTTTGCATGAAGCTATGTAGATTATAAATTGTTCATATTATGATAGCGTCCATATACATTCTCCTGCCTGGATCAGTAGCCATTTTTGTAATTGCTGCCCTCCAGCTTTCAATCTCTCCACCAACTCCCCACAAATTGCTCTTTTAAAAACTGGTAATGCACTTGTAGGGTCACATTCACCGCCATCTTTTCTAACCCTCCACCATTTTTAACAAATTCAAAGTTGCTTACTTTATTTATTTATTTATTTAGCTTAACTAATGTGGTTACATATGTACAGTATTCATATTTTTCTGTGATATTTATTTTTCTTCTTTTCTAAAATGATCATTAGTTTTCTTGGTACTTTATTGATATCTGTTTGTAAATTTCTTTGCATATTTGCTATATAAATCTGTCATAAATATTATAGATCATCCCCAATTCATCATTTGCCTTTTACTTTTTGTGGTTTTCTTTTTATTTTATATATATAAATATATATATATATATAAAATGTTAGAAGTTTATGAAATCAAATATAGCAATATATTAGTTTCTCTGTTGTCATTATGCTTAGGAAAGAATTTTTCATCCTGAAATGCAAAAATTATTTATTATATTTACTTTTACTTTTTAAAAATTTCTTTTTTTTTTAACAGCAGAATAAGTTTATTTATTTATTTTTTACATCTTTATTGGAGTATAATTGCTTTACAATGGTGTGTTAGTTTCTGCTTTATAACAAAGTGAATCGGTTATACATATACATATGTTCCCATATCTCTTCCCTCTTGCATCTCCCTTCCTCCCACCCTCCCTATCCCACCCCTCTAAGTGGTCACAAAGCTCCGAGCTGATCTCCCTGTGCTATGCGGCTGCTTCCCCCTAGCTATCTATTTTACATTTGGTAGTGTATATATGTCCATGCCACTCTCTCACTTTGTCACAGCTTACCCTTCCCCCTCTCCATATCCTCAAGTCCATTCTCTAGTAGGTCTGTGTCTTTATTCCTGTCTTACCCCTAGGTTCTTCATGACATTTTTTTTTCTTAAATTCCATATATATGTGTTGGTATATGGTATTTGTCTTTCTCTTTCTGACTTACTTCACTCTGTATGACAGGCTCTAGGTCCATCCACCTCATTACAAATAGCTCAATTTCATTTCTTTTTATGGCTGAATAATATTCCATTGAACATATGTGCCACATCTTCTTTATCCATTCATCCGATGATGGACACTTAGGTTGTTTCCATCTCCAGGCTATTGAAAATAGAGCTGCAATGAACATCTTGGTACATGACTCTTTTTGAATTATGGTTTTCTCAGGGTATACGCCCAGTAGTGGGATTTCTGGGTCATATGGTAGTTCTATTTGTAGTTTTTTAAGGAACCTCCATACTGTTCTCCATAGTGGCTGTACCAATTCACATTCCCACCAGCAGTGCAAGAGTGTTCCCTTTTCTCCACACCCTCTCCAGCATTTATTGTTTCTAGATTTTTTGATGATGGCCATACTGACTGGTGTGAGATGATATCTTATTATACTTTTGATTTGCATTTCTCTAATGATTAATGAGGTTGAGTATTCTTTCATGTGTTTGTTGGCAGTCTGTATATCTTCTTTGGAGAAAGGTCTATTTAGGTCTTCTGCCCATTTTTGGATTGGGTTGTTTGTTTTTTTGTTATTGAGCTGCATAAGCTGCTTGTAAATTTTGGAGATTAATCCTTTGTCAGTTCCTTCATTTGAAAATATTTTCTCCCATTCTGAGGGTTGTCTTTTGGTCTTGTTTATGGTTTTCTTTGCTGTGCAAAAGCTTTGAAGTTTCATTAGGTCCCATTTGTTTATTTTTGTTTTTATTTCCATTTCTCTAGGAGGTGGGTCAAAAAGGATCTTCCTGTGATTTATGTCATAGAGTGTTCTGCCTATGTTTTCCTCTAAGGGTTTTATAGTGTCTGGCCTTATATTTAGGTCTTTAATCCATTTTGAGTTTATTATTGTGTATGGTGTTAGAGAGTGTTGTAATTTCATACTTTTACATGTACCTGTCCAGTTTTCCCAGCACCACTTATTGAAGAGGCTGTCCTTTCTCTACTGTACATTCCTGCCTCCTTTATCAAAGATAAGGTGACCATATGTGCATGGGTTTATCTTTGGGCTTTCTATCCTGTTCCATTGATCTATATTTCTGTTTTTGTGCCAGTACCATACTGTCTTGATTATTGTAGCTTTTTAGTATAGTCTGAAGTCAGGGAGCCTGATTCCTCCAGCTCCTTTTTTCGTTCTCAAGATTGCTTTGGCAATTCGGGGTCTTTTCTGTTTCCATACAAATTGTGAAATTTTTTGTTCTAGTTCTGTGAAAAATGTCATTGGTAGTTTGATAGGGATTGCATTGAACCTGTAGATTTCTTTGGTTAGTAGAGGCATTTTCACAATGTTGATTCTTCCAATCCAAGAACATGGTATATCTCTCCATCTATTTGTATCATTTTTAATTAATTTCTTTCATCAGTGTCTTATAATTTTCTGCATACAGGTCTTTTGTCTCCTTAGGTAGGTTTATTCCTAGATATTTTATTCTTTTTGTTGCAATGGTAAATGGGAGTGTTTTCTTGATTTCACTTTCAGATTTTTCATCATTAGTGTATAGAGTAGTAGTGTAGAGATTTCTGTGCATTAATTTTGTATCCTGCTACTTTACCAAATTCATTGATTAGCTCTAGTAGTTTTCTGGTAGCATCTTTAGGATTCTCTATGTATAGCATCATGTCATCTGCAAACAAATCTTCTTTTCCGATTTGGATTCCTTTTATTTCCTTTTCTTCTCTGATTGCTGTGGCTAAAACTTTCAAAACTATGTTGAATAAGAGTGGTGAGAGTGGGCAACCTTGTCTTGTTCCTGATCTTAGTGGAAATGCTTTCAGTTTTTCACCATTGAGGATGATGTTGGCTGTGGGTTTGTCATATATGGCCTTTATTATGTTGAGGAAAGTTCCCTCTATGCCTACTTTCTGGAGGGTTTTTATCATAAATGGGTGTTGAATTTTGTCAAAAGCTTTTTCTGCATCTATTGATCTTTTATGCATCTTCTATGCATGCATGTTTCATCTGGATACTGTTTAATACCTGGGGCAAAATCCATCTGCATCTGCACATTCCCCAGATTTGTTTCAAATGTCACTGCATTTGAGAGCCATTTTGTAAAAATCATTGCTTGGAATTGCGTTTGTTTCAATGTATGGGTATGGAGTTTTCTTTCCGTTTTCATTTTCTTTTAATTTTTAGTACGTTCACAGAAAAGAGAGGGACATAGAGTTTTACCCAGATGTCTCTAAGAGTCTTTTTCAGTTACAGGTTGGGCCTATATAAAATGAAACTGGAAGAACTTCCTTTTGATTTATCCTTCAAGAAATTTTAGTTTTTAGTTTATATTGTTAAGAAAGGAGGTTCCATCTCCTCTTATTTAGACCACATCCCTAGAACAAGCAGTTTATATGCAGAATGAGTGGAGGGACAGAACATTCACCTCTCCCTGCATATTTGTTCTATTTTGTTTTATTTTTCTATTACTGTCAAACAAATTACCTGAAAAGTCCATGGCTTAACACAATGCTTCATTACTTTCTGAAATCTATGTTCAGGAATCTGGGCAGTCTTCTGCTAATCTTGCTGGGATCACTCACGTGGCTGCAGCCCTCTGTTAGGATTGAAGGGCTCAAGAGGCACATACATAGTTGGCAGTTGGTGCAAGCTGTCAGCTGGGCATCTTGATTCACTAAGTAGTGGCTTCTCATCCTCCAATAGGCTACACTGGACTTTCACAAAATGGTGTTCTCAGAAGAATGTGAAAATAGAAACTGTATGGCCTCTCGAGGCTTAGGCTCTAGAACTTTCATGCTATGTCTGCCATATTCTATTGGTCAAGGCAAGTTACAAGCAAGGCTCAGAGTCAAGGGAGTTGCTATGGTCTGAATTTCTATGTCCCCCCACTAAAATTCATGTGTTGAATCTTAACCACCAGAGGTTATGGTGTTAGTAGGTGAGGCCTTTGGGAGGTGCTTAGGTCATGAAAGTGGAACCCTTATGAATGGAATTAGTGCCTTATAAAAGAGGCTCCAGAGAGATCCCTAGCCCCTTCCATCATGTGAGGACACAGGGAGAGATATGGGCTATGAACCAGGAAGAGGTCCCTCGTGTAACCATGTTGGTGCCATGATCGTGGGCGTCCAGCCTCCAGAAATGTGAGAAATAAATTTCAGTTGTTGATAAGCTACCAACTCTGTAATATTTTATTATAGCAAACTGAACAGACTAGACAGGGGTGGATAAACTTCAACTTTTGATGGTAGCAATGGTAATGTCACAGTGCAGAGAGCCATGGACCCAGGGAGGCATGATTCATTGGAGGTCATTAATATAACATAAGGCAAAGCCAGAAAATTTCTAACAGGCTTAGTCGTCATCACACATAATTATAACTTTTATATTGTATCATAACACCTTTTGTGGATTCAATAATCCTCTCGTTCTGACAAAGAAAGCTGGGGTTTAATGTTTTAATTTTCAAAAGTACTGCAGAGATGAAATCAGCCCATGTTGTCAATAAGAAAGGGGCTGAGGGTGATCAGTAAATCATTCCTACTCAGTCCTCTGACAAAATTAGATTAATACTGCAACCATTTACTGAATGGTTATTTAGAGCCAGGGTCTCGGGTATGCACTTAAAATAATTATCTGTTTTAAAATTCACAACATCCTTGTGATGTCTATATTGTTATCCTCCTTTTGCAGTTGAGAAATATTAGACCTGGAAATTAGTAAACAGAGGAACTCTGCTTCAGACTCAGTTCTCTGTGATTACAAAGACTTGCTGTTAAAGATTATTCTGTAATCACCAAATATCTTAATAGATTTATTAAAATTCCAAATTTTCATTGATTTTGTTCATTCATATATCTTCTTTTTTAAAGAAGATGTTGGGGGTAGGAGTTTATTAATTTATTTATTTTTGCTGTTTTGGGTCTTCATTTCTGTACGAGGGCTTTCTCTAGTTGTGGCAAGCAGGGGCCACTCTTCATCGCGGTGCGTGGGCCTCTCACTATAGCAGCCTCTCTTGTTGCGGAGCACAGGCTCCAGACGCACAGGCTCAGTAGTTGTGGCTCACAGGCCTAGTTGCTCCGCGGCATGTGGGATCCTCCCAGACCAGGGCTCGAACCCGTGTCCCCTGCATTAGCAGGCAGATTCTCAACCACTGCGCCACCAGGGAAGCCCCATTCATATATCATTTTTAAGATGGCAAATTAGTCTGTATTTAACCTGAGAAGAATGACCCATGGAAAAAATCTCAGAAATGTTTTAAATGAAAAATTATTCAGTGAACTTTGCCCCACAAGTAATAAAATGAACTAAAATGCTACACTAATCAAATGAATTTAGTATTCTTACAAGGGTAGACACATTGCTCAAGAAAGCATAAGAAAGCCTAGAAGTTGATTCTTCAAAATATAAAAAATCCATGTGTAATTAAGGTACGTTTTGGAAGAGTGGAGAAATGTATGACTATTTGGTAATGTTGAATAATTTGTCCAAGCACAGTTTTTAAGTGTTTTAAAAAACATAATTTTATTCATATATAAGACATTAATTCCAAACATGAATTCCAAATACATTTAGGTTTTAAATAAGTGAAAAAAAATGTAAGGGAATAACTTTTAGGTTTCAGTATGGAAAATACTTTTTAAAGAATAAAACCAGCTAAGTGATTTCTATAAAATATTAATAGATTTATTCAAGTGGTTATGTTAGAAAATATGTAACCTAGTTAGCAGTAAAAGGAACGCAAAATAAATTTAGGCCCTCGTTTCAGATGTGAGTTTTAGAAAACTACAGAAGGTATTAGAATTTTCAGTACTGGGAAGAGATAGAGCAACTAGGCCCGTGAGCCACAACTAATGAGCCTGCACGCCTGGAGCCTGTGCTCCGCAACAAGAGAGGCCACGACAGTGAGAAGCCTGCGCACCACGATGAAGAGTGGCCCCCGCTTGCCACAACTAGAGGAAGCCCTCACACAGAAACGAAGACCCAACACAGCCAAAATTAAAAATAAATAAATTAAAAGAAGGCTCAACATTAAAAAAAAAAACAACAGTAAAGAGGAAACTGTGAGATATAAGAATTGGTGGGAGTAAACCAGAGGTTCAATGAATAGGACCATTGATATCAATGAGGTATCAGTTGGTACTAATTTGAGCAGTCCACTCAAAGTAAAAATGCTGTCTTCAAGAAAAATAGATTTCGTGCATTTTTTTTGAGATTTAATTTGTATTTATTTTTTGGCTGTGTTGGGTCTTCATTGCTGTGTGTGGGCTTTCTCTAGCTGCAACGAGAGGGGACTACTCTTCGTTGAGGTGTGTGGGCTTCTCATTGTGGTGGCTTCTCTTGTTGCAGAGCACAGGCTCTCGGCGCGCGGGCTTCAGTAGTTGTGGCTTGCAGGCTCTAGAGCACAGGCTCAGTAGTTGTGGCACAGGGGCTTAGTTGCTCTGCGGCATGTGGGATCTTCCCAGACCAGGGCTTGAACCTGTGTTCCCTGCATTGGCAAGCGGATTCTTATGCACTGCGCCACCAGGGAAGTCCCTCATGCACTATTTTAAAATAGTTTAAATTTGGGAATATAGTAAAGAAGACATACATGTATTGTTTCAAAGACAGAAAAAAATTAAAGCATGGACATTTTAAGGTAGTGAGCAGAATGCAAATGCAATCAGCCTTGAAAATATAAAGGTAAAGGTACAGCTGAAAGAACTAGGAGGTGAAAGAGCATCTATTAAGGAAAGGCTTTTGACATTAAAATGTTCACTTTATGTTGTGGGAGTCAAAGCTGAAGGAAAATGTTGATTCAAGCATATTATCTGAAGTTATATCTAAAAGCCCTAGAAGAGGTGAAATCAATTGTGCAGGAAATTTTCTTCAGGAGGGATTGAGTGGAAGTAGAGATTGGGGAATGTGAATTAAATCTTTGCTTTTTAAACTGGACATCAATATTTGAACGTGAAAAAGTAATAATATAAGCTTTGTTTTGTAATTTAAAAACTACATTGAAACTAAAATGAGAACCAGTTAAAATTTGTGACTCTAGAAAATGTGACAAGGTTGAGGTGAGTGTTTAGAGTTGCGCTGTTCATTATAGGACTCTGTAAACTTTGTTTGTCACATACATACTACATTACATTGGTAAAGGTATCAAAGTAAAATTTTGAATCAGAGCTCATGAAAGTACCTGATAGCTTGCTTTCGATACTTGATTTAAAGGTTTCAAGTACTTGTACATAAACTAGTTTGGTTTTTTTTCTTACATTAAAGCTGTCTTAAAATAGAAACCATTAAGCCTTGCCCTCCACTATTTTGTTACTTTTTATTATACAGTTGAAAATTTCAGATGTCTTCATTCTAAGCCATTTTAACAAATGCTACAAGAGACAAAATATGGAGGAGCTTTAGGCTAAAACAGAATTTAAAATTATATAGATATATTAACATACTTTTGTCTCTCATAAGTCTTTCTTCAATATAAAGGCAAAATAAAGTTTACTCAGCTAGTTTGGGACAAGATATTTAATCTATGAAGGAGGAGCAGTAGAGTTACCAACTAATGTACAACAATAATATATATAGTTATATACATTAATATATTATGTATATGTACATAGTGGTATGTGTTATGACTTATTTCTCCCTGAAAGCAAGAGCTCATATAAAATAAAAATAAAGGATAATCAGACATGTCTCCCTAAAAATGTAATTGTGAAATGATTTGAAAGTATTTGCCAATAATAGCTCACTTTCTGGAAATTTATTTCTAAGTCCTACTGTATCTCCTTCCTCTTCTCAATAGATTTAATACACACATTTTTTTTCTTCCATGCATCATTTCTGCAATTAAATTATGACTATGAATTGTCAGTATTGAGCAAAATTTCCCAAGGGGATCAATAAGTGCACAATTGAATCTTGGTGTAGTGGCAAAAACAGCCAAATATAAAAATAATTAACCAAATAAAGGAGCAATTAAATTCTATGCTTATAAAAATGCAGTGCAAAATATAATGCCACCGCTAAATCTCATGAAAAATTCGGCTCTTCATATTAAATTAAATTGTTGGTCACTGTTTCTTGTATAGACACAAAGAGCATTATATTCTAGGAGAGAAACAACTTTGAGTTATAAATGTCTCCCCAACAGAAGCCACCCTAGAGTCTGTTCACTGTAATCACATTTGAAAAATTCTGCACTGTCTCAAATAATTATGTCAATTGAAATATCTCCCATAAAGAAATACTTTGAAAAAATTGCCTGGTAAGAATGAATGGAAGAAGCAATTATGTACCTGAAATTGGAAACCTGATACAAATCATCTTTCATTATATTATTATAAAATCTGAAGTCCCTATTATATAAACACAGATTATTATCCCATTAGCCAGACTTTTCTTTAGTTGTGAACATGATACAGGAAATGTTAATGCTGAAGATAACAATAACAGAAACTTTCCTGCATTTTATAGGACTAAATTATTTTTTAAATTCAATAAAATAGCTGCCTTCAAATATTATTTAAATATAGGTGACAAAGCACTTATTTACAAATTTCAGACATTTAGGAAACATTGCCTGGGATTCCCTGGGCACAACTGAGTATATGAATCTCTTCCAAATAATTAGTGACACATAATTACAGGTTAGGTCATTCTTTCTGTTGTCCTAAATAATGGTAGGCCTAAATAAAACAACCATTTTCATTTGCAACTGAGATATTTAATATGCAAGTTGCCTAGAGAAGGACTTTTAAATTTGATCCAGTATTATTTAGCTTTCTAAAATTGATTTGTCAGCTAGCTAGCTATTCACTTACTATACAACTATTCACCCTATTAAACACACTAAAATACCTTAATAAATTAGAGGCAATCTTGCTGCAGATATTTGTTCTGTTCCATATTGTTTTAGATATCAACAAACAAAACAGAATGGCTATGAGCTGAGAATTCCCACTCTCAAAGACAATACAAATTAAAATACACTTATCTGATAAAGGGAGAATTTTTAAAAACTGAAGTATAGTTGACTTATATTAGTCTTAGGTGTACAACATAGTAATTCAATATTTTTAATTGAAATCCATATAAGGTTAGAATGTTGGATATGTTCCCGGTGCTGTACATTACATTCTTGTAACTTACCTATTTTACTATTTTATACCTAGTATAGTTTGTACCTCTTAATGCCCCTCACCCATTTTGCCCCTCCCTCGTCTGGCAACCACTGATCTGTTCTTTGTTTTTGTTTTGTTACATTTGTTCATTTGTTTTATTTTTTTTAGATTCCACATACAAGTGAAAACATATTCTATTTGTCTTACTCTGTCTGACTTATCTCACTAAGCATAATATCTTCCAGGTCCATTCATGTTGCTGCAAATAGCCAAACATCTTCTTTAACCATTTATCCATTTATCTGTTGATGGATACTTAGGTTGCTTCCATATCTTGGCTATTGTAAATAATGCTGCCATGAACATTGGGGTGCATGTATCTTTTCGAATTAGCGTTTTCATTTTCTTCAGATAAATACCCAAGAGTGGGATTGCTGGATGGTGTGGTAGTTCTATTCTTAATTTTTTGAGGAAACTCCATCCTGTTTTCCACAGCGGCTGCACCAATTTACATTCTCACCAACACTAGAGTACTAGGGTTCCCTTTTCTCCACATCCTCTCCAACACTTGTTACTTCTTGATTTTTGATGATAGCCATTCTGACAGATTTGAGGTGATATCTCATTATGATTTTGATTTGAATTTCCCCAATGATTAGAGAATTATTGACCAGGCAAATATATGTAGAAAATATTTTGATCCATTTTGATCCATGGAGGAGATGAGAACAATGTAAGATACCAGTTGATAGTTTCTTTCTCCAGCAAGTGCAGTGATGTGAAGTAAGAGAATTTTCTATTGCATTTGATAAATATTGCTGATAGATTCTATGCCATAAATCCATGAAACTGTCCATGATAAATTATCAGTGATACCCTATATATGAGTCTATTGACAGTAAATATAAATCATTATCATTTACAAAGGTAGGTAATATTATTATGCCTATATATTCAATTTTCAAGTGAGGAAACTGAGGCATAAAGAAGTAACTTAACTTTGCAAAGACACACAGTCAGTAAGTGACAAAAATGCCCAGGAAGACTAGTTCCAGATCCTGTGGAAAGCCTATACTGGTTTTAAGGCACTTTTATGAAAAATAATAACGTCCATTTAAAACATGTAATTTTCCCACTAGAAATGCCATAAATATTCTTAAACTAATGTTTTAAATCTGCCTGTCATATTACTATTTTGACTAAAGACATTATAGTGCATTTTGAAGTTTTAATAAAGCTACAGTTTAACAGTTAAGGAAAACTAGAAAGCACACAGTAACAAACCAGCAGGGAGCACACCTTTCTTCTTAATTATTATTCCTTTGAAAGTCAATTGAAGAGAACCGTATTTAAGAAAGAGATTTTACAAAACTATATATAAAATTATAGGCATATGTTGATAAAATACTTTCTCATCTATACTGTTATTCAGTTGAGTGTTTCAAATTTTGAACAAGTTTGATTTATCTTCCAGTTTATCACATTATATTTTGTTGTTGAGCCTCATTTCTTGTGAATTGTGCCGTTTATTTATGTCACAGTTTACTTCTGTGTATTTTTTATTCTCTTGATTCATCTTTTCTTGCCATTCAAATGTAATACATTCTTAGATTCTTCCATTTCAATAATTTTAATAGTAAGAGTATTTAGAGATTTGAAGTATTAAATTCTCACTGGCTCTTGGACAATAATCATTAGGCTGCCAGTTTTGAATTTTCAGGTTGCACATAAACCGTCCTTTAAAATTAGACACGTCACACCTATAGCCTTATAAACTGTTCTTTATGACTAGTCTGAGGAAATAAAACGAACAAAAAATGTCTACACCTAATTTTTGGATGGGTCTTCATATTATGTCAACATCATCTGGAAACTGACTGCTGTAGCATCAAAATCCCACTCAGGAATGTGCCTGAAGACAATAGGAAGGAAAAGTCTTCCTAGTAGGCAATCTATCACAAAGTACATTTGTTTTTTACCTCTGACTGGATGTGTTATAGCCAAAGATCCTGCATGAATTTACGGATAGTGGCCAACATTTTGGCCAAGTGGTCAGGAACTTGAACAAAATTGGAATATAGATGAAAAGGAAATCTGGGCAAGAGTAATGTCAGTTGACATTTTGGAATGGGTACAGAATGTGTAGATATTTATGCATGACAAGAAGGCTTGCAAAGAGTACTCACTGCAAAGGAGGCTAGAAATAACTAGGAGGACAGGATGACCCATTGTTTGGCTGTCATTTAGCTTCTTTCCTTAACATCAGTGCTTGTACCACATAACCAAGTACAAAGAGGCAATAACAGCAGGAAGGGAGGTTGCATGTGTGTTTAACAATTTAGGAGTTTCTTCTCTAACACTATTTCAGCTACGGCCTCAACACGTGTCAAAGCTCCTAAGAACAGAGATCAACCTAAGTTTATGCTATGGCACATTTCACCAAAGAGACCACCAATTCGCCTAGCGGCAGACTGCTTACATTTATATGACCCTTGAATCATAGACAGTGATTTATCCTTAATGGAATATCTTCTTTCCTGTAATGCTATGTCAGCCACAATATATAAATGTCTGATAGTATTCATTGCTGTGATATCATAAAAAGTCTTTCTTCTATCAAAGAAAATTAGTTTTCATTAAAATAACTGTACTGATGGCCTCACATCCATGAAGTTTACTCCTCGAGACATATTCCATTATCAAGAAGCAGTTGGCCTCATAAAATGTGGGAATTATCACTTGAATATTCAGTTTAGGCTCTAGCTAAGAGACAACACTGTAAGTTTGGGATAGTTCTATGAGGCGATATATATAGACTTTGAAATATGGACCATTTCTTCGTTCTATTTCTTTTGTTGCCAGAATACATAGAACTAGAAATCAAGACATGGATATATATGAAAGATTTCACTGCTGTGTGTGGGCACAGTGTCAGATGCACATCCTGCCACTTTTGAACTTGCATTAACAATAAACTAAAAATGGATATGATATGTATTACTTCCACGCAGAAGTTTCAACAGTAAGCTTTCCATAGCACTTTTTCACTCTCGTATTATGACCAGCGGTAATTGAGATGATGGCTGCCCCCTCAGATTGTTTCCCAGACTAACGTTGGCAAGATGGAGATTCAGCCAATGTATGATAGATGTAGGATGAGCAAAAAATGAAACTTTTTGTTTTAAACCACTGAGAATTTTGAGTTTGTACCACATACTGAAATATTAAAATACATTATAATAATAAGCAGGCACTGACAAAAAGGAAAGATACCATCTATTGTTTCATTTTATTATATATTATTTATTTATTATATATTAAATATATATGTGCATTAAATAGTAGCCAACACTGTAGTGCTTGGTTATTAAGCAGAGAGTTAGTGCCTGGAAGGATGGTGTCCCTTTTAATGCAGCAGTGAATCATTTGGGAAATATTCCCTGTGGTGATTTTGGAATTGAATTGTGTGCACTTATATTCTAAGTCTAGAGGCCATAAAACGGAGTGTTTGTACTGTGTGTTGGTTGCTCTTGGCTAAACTGGACAAGGTAGTTCCAGAAAGAGATTGCCTCAGAAAAGGGGTAGTATACATACAGGAATAAAATGGAGTAAAATTCAGAATCCAGGAACTTAGATTTCTAGAAGAAACCCAGCTGCTAAAAGATAAATTTAAGAAGGTCTTGAACAACAACAAAAAAAATGCAAATTGAAATTAAAGGATTCAGTCAAGAGTATCTGACACTCTCACTGTTAAAATTTCTGTATGTATTAATGTGTTCTAGATTAAAGGGCTATTTAAGGGCATACCACTAATTAAATCCACTAAGTTGGACAAAAAGGTTAGGGAAAGAGATGAAAGATGTAGTTCTCCCACCAAAGCCTGAGAAGACAAATGTATATTCAATTAAGTCAAGAGAGAGAGAAAAAGAGAAAAAGAAAAAAAAATGAAAGAAAGAAAGAGAGAGAGGGAGGAAGGAAGGAAGGAAAGAAGGAGGGCAGGCAGGCTAAGAAGTTTATTAAGAACAACTTAGACATGATCATTGGTACATGGAACTGACTACGATAAAATATATGAGGCCATTAAATTTTTGAGC
Organism: Monodon monoceros; assembly: GCF_005190385.1. Lineage (NCBI taxonomy): Eukaryota > Metazoa > Chordata > Mammalia > Artiodactyla > Monodontidae > Monodon > Monodon monoceros. The sequence continues at coordinate 43,145,007 of NW_021703765.1, forward strand.
ATCTAGTGCCAAAAAGTCTATTAACTTGGAGTAAAAGAAGCAATGTTTGAAACTTAACATGAACTATTAGCTAATAAATTTCTCCAGGCATGTAGCAGAATGAGACATTGGCTCAGCACCAAACGAAATCACAGGAAAACATGGAAAAAGTAGGACCTCCCACAGAGGTTATTGCAGGAGTGTATACATCCTGCTTCTCCATGAAGGAAGTGTGTGGAAAGGAGCTTGTATTCTTATTCGTTTTCTGAATCCAAAAGACAACCTAGTAGAAATCTGGTGCAGACACATTTCTTCTCTGCATCAGCTTGTGATAGAAAGACTACTCCAAACTGCCCTGAAATGCTAGATTTTGAGCTTGATACAACGAATTGCAGAAACAGCAAGTGATTTTACAGTGAAAGGGAAAATCAACCAAACATTTGTTTACCAGGAAAGCAGAAGGTGGTAGTACCCAGTTGTGTGCACCACATATTTCCAGTTCATTTTTTAATTTATTTGGCATGATTACACTTCCCTGACCCCTTAGAATTTATGTGCTGCCATATGAATTGCTTTGATCAATGAAGTGTGAGCTGTTACATGTCACTTCTTTAAGAATCAGACTGCCATTTAACATAGCTTTATTTTTGTCCCCTCTGTCACTACATATGTTAATATAATAGGGTGACTACCCTGCCAATCTGAATCCCAGAATGAGATCAGCACGGAACAGAGCCCTAAGCCACTCCATAATGAAATTATGAAATAATTAATTAAATTATGCAATTTTAAATAGGAGAAAATTAAGTATATATTGTTTGAAACATTGACAGTTGGGGCTCCATTGTTTCCCCAGCATGTCCTAGCTACCTGTCTTACTTCTTATGTTGTGGAACCCGAATTCATATGCCCAACACACAGTGAGGCCAAACGAACTGCAGCATTGGAGTTTGGAGCAGAGAAAGGTTTATTGCAAGGGCCATGCAGGGATAACAGGTGGCTCATGCTCAAAAGACCCGAACTCCCCCATGGATTTCAGGGAAGAAGTTTCTATAGACAAAATTTAGCGGGGAAGGCGGCAGCATATGTAAACCCTCCTCTGATTGGTTGGTGGTGAGGTAACAGGGTGGGGTTCCAGGAATCTCAGTCGTCACCCTTCTGGTTTCAACCAGTCTGGGGTCCATATGCTTGTGCTCAGCCTGAAGTTACCATCCTCCATCTGGGTGGGGACCTTAGTTCCTGCAGAAGAACTTACAGATGTGTGTCAGATTGTTATACACATCCCCCTGAAGAGGAACCAGGCAGGACCAGGCCCCATTGCTGCACTGTTGTTTATTTCTGCATTCTCTCGCTCTCCTAATTAGTAACTGTTTGAATTTGCCCTTTGGAACTCAGGGAAGGCCTAGGAGGCCAAAAGCCTTTTTCCTTCAAACAAGAAATGGGAGACACAGAAAGGCTTTTGTGCCCAGCAGGGCCCAGCAGGGTCTTGCTTGGTTTCACTTACACCTGATAAGCCACTCACAAAATATTCGGTGTGTGATATGTCAACTCTGGTCTCTGGTGATTCAAAGGTCTTATATCCCAATGCTTCTTCCAGGAGCACAGCAATAGTTCCCTTGGGATGGAAGTTAAGACAGCCTAATGGTTATATTGGGCTCCATATAAGACTGAATCAGTATGCACAGAAAAGGTTCAGTGTAATGGCTGAGGAGCTTAATCCTAAAGCTGTGGGGAAATAGGATTGGCTTTGTCCAGTGGAGATAGAGAGGCCTACGCCTTGAACTTAAAAATTATCTGGAGATTCTCTTATTACTTTCATGTTGTGTAGCAAGTAAATGTAAGATGGCATCAACCTAATAAAATCAAGACCACAAAAGATTCAGATCCTTCGTTTTGGAGGTTTGGGTCACTTCACCAGCTCAAGAACTATGATGAGTTTTAGGTACTGTCTGAAGGCAAAGGGCACATGAGAAGAACATTAGATGTGTAATTTGTAAATATCAACTGTGCACTTGCTTCTAATTACCAAACTGAAGACCTTGGCAGTTATGGACTTTGGCTTCCTTGCTTTTTGGTATTTGTTTGTAGACATTAATAATTTTTCTGCTTACCATTTTTCCTACTACTTTATATAAGGAGTGTTGGTCATGATTAATTGTACAATGTATTTTTAGGTCACAGAATATTCAGGTGTCTGAATAAGAGAGGAATTAACATCACCCAGAAATGCGTTTAGTGACTGACATGCACCTGTAATTATCCTCTTTGTGCAGAAGTGTTAGTACACCTTCATTTGCATGAGAAATAGTTCCATCATGCTGGACAAAGCCAAATTATCACTGCTGTTACTTTATGGAAGTTTAAATATGGGTAGTAGCATGAATAAGATTGCTTAGTAGCCAAAGATGTGGAGTTTGCTGTTGATTTACCTATTGGCTTTTAATACATATTTCCCCTTATACCCTCACCTGTCTACTTTTAAGGACAGTATAATATGACTGTATTGGACAGTACTGGATATATAATGGACAGTCTTATATACTATAAATACTGCCTCTTAGATTTCTACTCAGATGTGAAGTGGCAGTTCTAAAAGCATAAACTGCAGCAGACTCAGTCATTAGTGTATTTATTCAACTTTATGTAACATAGAGAGGCCCGCATACCGCAAAAAAAAAAAAAAAAGCAACATTTCTGACAGATTTTTTCTCATGACATTTATTTTATAACTGGAAGTATGTACCTCTTAACCATCTTCACCCATTTCCCAACCTCCCAACACCCCTCCCATCTGGTAATCACCAATCTATTCTCTGTATCTGAGTTTTGTTTTGTTTTATTTTGTTTGTTTTTTATGCTTTTTAGATTCCACATATAAGTGAAACCATGTGATATTTGACTTCCTTTGTCTGACTTATCTCACTTAGCATGATATCCTGAAGGTTCATCCACGTAGTTACAAATGACAAGATTTCATTCTATAGTGTTCATATATTTATATGTATATATGTGTGTGTGTGTGTGTCTACATATATAGGTGTGTGTGATTTCTATATATTACATCTTCTTTATCCATTCATCCATCAGTGGACGCTTAGGTTGTTTCCATACCTTGGCTATTGTAAATAATGCTGCAATGAACATTGGGTGTATACATGACTTTGAATTAGTGTTTTATTTTCTTTACCCAGAGGTGGAATTCCTGGATAGTATGGTAGGTAGTTCTATTTTTTTAATTTTTTGAGGAACCTTCATACTGTTTTCCATAATGGCAGTACCAATTTACATTCCCACCAACAGTGATCAAAAGGATTCCCTTTTCTCCACATCCTTGCCCACACTTATTTGTTGTTGTTTTTTTTGATGATAACCATTCTAACAGGAGTGAGATAATATCTCATTGTGGTTTTGATTTGCATTTACCTGATGATTAGTGATGTTGAACATCTCTTCATGTGCCTGTTGACCAACTATATGTCTTCTTCACAAAAAAAATGTTTATTCAGATCCTCTGCCGATTTTTTAATCTAATTGTTATTTTGTTATTGAGCTTTATGAGTTCTTTATATATTTTGGATATTAACCCTCTTATTGAATATATGATTTGCAAATATTTTCTCCCATTAACTACATTGCCTTTTAGTTTTGTTGATAGTTTCCTTTGCTGTGCAGATGCTTTTTAGTTTGATTTAGTCCCACTTGTTTATTTTTGCTTTTGTTCCCTTTGCTTTTGGAGTCATATCCAAAATTTTACTGCCAAGACCAATGTCAAGGAGTTTACTACCTATATTTTCTTGTGTGCATACATGTGTATGATGATGATGAAGACCTATTCCAAATAGTCAAATAGCACCCCCTTTTGGGTAAGAAAAATAGCACTGAATGTTATCATCTATGTATTTTTTAACATTATAGAAAAATTCCTTTATTGATTACTTATGTAGTAAGCTTAATTAATTTATTTTTGTTTTTAATCATATTTTCAAACTCTGTACATTTAGCATGTGTAATATTTTGAAAGATGTTTTAAAATTATGGTAATTCCAAGTCAGTTCTGGCTTCAGATTTCTGAAAGGAAAATAAAATGTGAAACCAGTGTGTTATCTCTTTTCTTTTGCTCATTAATTTTTTTCTTCATAAGTCTTAGATCAGGGAATTTGAATTATGCACAAGAGACCTTCCTCTTTGACCTGGAAGGTGTTGAGAAAAGGGAGAAGAAGGGGATTGGGCATCTAAGTCTGTTTCAACCAGCTTAGTTCCGTTTTTATATTTTTCACATACTGTTTTAAATAAACCTTACATTTGAATGAAAGGTCCCAGGTTGAAAGAAAAAGAAAGACAGTGGGAAGGGAGAGGAGAGAAATAGAAAGAGAGAAATCATTTCTGTTGAGTAAATTTATAAATGAAGAGATTTAATTCTCATTGTTCAGATAATTGAAGAGTTAATATTACTAGAATCTGTAAGACTGGGATTTCATGAATATTACTGGTTATAGAAAAGATTTGGACACAGTTTTTGATTTAAGTTATTGTAACTGGGTTAATCTTTCAAGTCACTGATGATATAATTTAATAGCTGATCTCTGTATTTGAAGAAAGCAGAATACAAATAATATTAAATTCCAAAATATTAAATTCCAAACTACTTGTCTGAATACAGACAAGTAGTTTGGAATTTGTTCTAAAGAATACTGAAAATGAAACTCCTTACAATATTTTTCCTAAATAAAATGGTGATACAATATTTGTTAATCTAGAGTCCTATTGCATGTTGAGCCCATGCCCTTTATTTTTCACATGGAACTAAGGTAACAGTAATTCACCTTATTGTATAAAAAATTGATATGAACTCAGAGTACCATTTTAGACATGAGTTGATTCTGGGCATATATGAGTAAAAATAAGGATTTCAGTTTGCTCCCCTCTAGTAAATACCTTGCTATATTATATCACATTTCCATTGTATGCTGAGGTAAGGAAGTGCCATTAGAAATAAAAAAGATATCACAGGACTTAGAAGTCTTCTGAATCTAAATGGTATAAGGAAAGTTCATAAGTTCCATACATGGCAAATGATAAGATGCTTATGAATTACAGACTCAGTACACAAGAATGCAGTTTGATCAAACCCGTATGATAACAGAAAGACACTTTTAGATATTTTCCCTGAAGGCAGATGAGGTTTATAGAATGGAGGGCACTCAGGAAAATTGCAGTCACTATGAAAAACTCCTCATTTACTTTATATCAGTTTTGGATTTATTTTAAAGGCTTCCTTATATCCTTAAAATCTAAGAAAACTTTCCCATAAAGGAACTGCAAAATCAAATAATGTCACCTATTTTAATTTAATTATGAATATATAGGGAAATTATGTAATCTATGGATGACTTTTTTTAAAAACCTGACGCACTGAGAAGAATATAAAAAACTTCCCCCATACACCTCCTCTTCTATTCACCAATGAAATACTACCTATTTTTAAGATACCATAACCCACCAATTACTCTTGACAAATTGTTTATACAGAACACCTGAACACCTGTGTTAAGACATTCAGTAGCAAATCATTTTTCAAAGGTTAGGATTTTTAAAAATCCAAGTAAATACACCTTTCTTTAAAAGAGTACTCTTTAATTGCAGGGCTTTTTTTCCCTTAAAGTTTTGAAATAGTTTTGTGGCAAACCACTGTTGTCTCCACACCCCCCGACTCCCCTGAGTAATTTCTATGTTCATTGCCAACATTATAACCATTTTTTTTTTTTGAGGCTAAAGTACCCATATTTAAACGGCAGTAAAGAACGGTCTTGCTAAACTTGCTTCTGCAATCAAGGCTGAACGAAAATTATTACGTTTTCCGTGTTTTTGTTCTGCGATCTTCCTGGCATAAAACTAGTGTACCTCTTGTCATTCTCAAACCTAAAAACAGCTGTTTATAAATAGACGATTTTAAAAGAAAAAAATGACCACATGAGTATCAATCATGGCAAACAAGTTGGGAGTATGATCAAAACTAATTTACTCCACAGAAGTGTTGAAAAAAATACCACTTCCCCATTTCAGATGCTTGTTAGTTTTTTTTTTCAAATCATTTAAAATACTAGTAAGTATCAGTAGTATTTTATAAAATCGAGCACACAGGAGAATGAAAGCATATTTCTAACGAAGCATTTTAGAGAAGTTCACGTCTACAACCGTTCTTTAATCTGCCTTTTATTTATAAAATAATGGTGATACAATCTCTTTAATGTGGTCGGCCAATAACTCACATGAAAATCCTTTAATTGTTAAAAATTCAGGTCCTTAGAGCTGAGCCCAGATCTACATAAACAGAATTTCCAGAGTAGAGACGCTTTATTTTTAACAGGCAGCCCACGTGATTCTTAGACAAAATGAAGCTTTAAAAATCTTTAGTTTTTGGGTTTTCAATGAAAACCCCAAAATTTTCCAAATTTCTGAAGATTAGGAATTGACAGTGGTGATGACAAATTAAGTTATATTAAAATATATTTTATATGATTTCTAAAAACTCCTCCCACTAACTACTTCTCTTTTTCTACCAGCTACCTAGGATTTAGGATCTAGTGTAATGGAAGTTTTCAGGGGAGATGAAACCAAAGGGTTAAGAATTATCAAACTGCCAAAACTAATAGTTCACTACATTAAGGAAGAAACTGTAATCAAAGAATTAAAATAGTAGGTATAGAGACATTGGGAATCAATGGGCACACTTTGAAATACCACCAAATGCTGCTTTACTTTTGAATTGACTACTTATTTATATGTTTATATTTCACAGATATCAGTCAGTTACATTGACTTTTTTTCTTTTGGAAAAATTAACATATTTGTTTTTATTATTTTAACATTCTATAATTAGAACTGAGCAAAAAATAGTTAATACAAACCATTGGTAATGCTATAACCTGGCTACTACCAATTTTTGACATACTGATTCATAGACTTAGAGTTTTTTTAATGTGTGACATTGTTTTAATGTGTCCATTATTCAAATGTGTGTATAGTATGTATTATATAGTTAAATAAATATATATATTTAAAATTGCAAAATGTATTTTAAATCCTGTGATTTTACGTTATATACTGTGAGTATATCTATATGGAAATATAATTCTAAAATATCATGTTTATAAACATATCTCTACACTGTATTTCAAATGACAGCAAAGTATCTATTATTCTCTTTAGTAGATGTGCCATAATTGTACCTATCACCACATCATTGATCGTTAAAGTGTTTCATATTTTTGCTATGCTAAGCAATGTTGCATGGAGCAACAGTGGAGTCTAATGTTCCCATGAGGAATGCAGATACAAATTATTTTACTGCCTTCTGTTAAATTTTTCTCTTTACAACAATTCTACAAAATTTGGATTTGTTATTCCTAGCAAATTAAAAAATAATAGAAAAAGCAAGATTATGCTACATCAAAGTATATATTTTGCAACACAAAAAATGCTAAATATGATTAATAGTAGTTCTGGATTAAATTTTCAATGATGGCATCATATATGGAGTCTAAAAATACAAAAGCTCAAAGACTTTAGATGGAAGTAAAGATGACTAACGTGAAACTGGGTTAGAGTCAAAACACAACTCTGATGATGAAGACCAAAGTGCAAATTAAATTATTTCATGAATTTGACAGATTAAGCAAGATTTCCACATACGCATATATACATATATGAACATGCATGTGTATGTGTGATTTTAAGCATGTATTTGTATCTTAATTGCTGTATTCAATATGCAAAAAGATTTTTGATTGATTAGGTTTCTTTAGTTTTTGGCTAAATTATTATTTTAATAGTTCTCTTTGGGACAGTGAGGGATTTTATATACACACTTGTTTTATACTGAAGCATAAATTTTTTGTTATCTTAAATAACTTGTTTTGTATTTCCCAAAGTTTTCAAGATATTTATGTATTGCATCAATAATAACTTCCTGATTTTCCTAAGTGTTTAATTTTTGCATATGTTTTGTGGGGAAAAAATATTGTCTTTAAAGCAGTAGTTCCAATGCCCCTCTTTCTGGTATAGCTTTAATAAACAAAAGTGACTTTGAAGTGAGAGGTGTAAGTTGGGGTGTCATGATTGTAGTAATTACTAAGACCATCTGTCAAGGCAGGTTTCCAAGAGTGTAGAGCACAGTCCTTCAGCCTCAGGACTGGAGGGAACTAAGCATGTGGTGTTAACTGAATTGTGAGAATAAAACAGACTCATTCCTTTTTCTTTCCTTTCACACTAGCTTCAGGTCAAATTGCTTTCTTTTTTTTTTCTCTAAGCAATAAAATGTGCTAAAGAGTTGATTCAACCAACTGTCTCTAATCTTTTCTATTTTAATTAATCATTATATTACTTATATTTTAAATATGTAAATATTGTTTCATTTAAGTTTTTTTGCTTCTAATTTTTTCAAATGTACCTAAAACTTACATTAATTTAACATTGAGATCATTTTCAACCCTATCATAAATAGCCAATACATTGTGTATAGACAGATAAATGTACCAAAGAACATTTCATTTCAGAAATGGTGAAAATTTAGAACAGTAACCTTGAAAGGATCCTTTAGAAAAAAGAGGAGTTAATTATCTAACTAATTTATTGATCATTAGAAATCTACATTTAGGTTATGTTTTGTTTGTCTGTCTGTTTGGTGTTTCTAATGCACAATGTAATGGAGCTGTTTTCTTGTCAGATTTTGAAGAATGGTTAACTAGACACCAATGAGTTTGTTTTTCTTTCTTAAAACTTACATGTCCTTTTCTAACATCTGACACCCTATTTAATTTTTGTAAACTCATATGTATAATCCTCTGTTTATCTCAACAGTGTCTAGCATCCCATCAATTCTATGCAAAATAATGTATTAGAAATTTAAAAGTAATAAGAAGAAGCAAATCTGAAAGTATAATAGAGATTCAATATTGTTTCTATATAAAACATATTAAGATAAGTTTATAACAATGGACATATATTGTAGAAAACAAATTAACAAAATAGACATTGATGTTTACTAAGAAATGACAAATTCCAAATGATTTTATACTTATTTGAATGATTATTTTGGTAGCACATAATTATTATCTTGCTTTTCTCTTTCTGTATTTTAACTTCATTGTTTGATTTGTTTCTGGGAGGGAATGCTTGTTCCATTTGGATATAATCAAGTCAGGATCAAAGAACTATAAATATTTATACTTTGAAAATACTTCATTTTGTATTTATATACCTTATAGGTCTGCTATGGAGATGAAATAAGTTAATGCATTTAAAGTATTTTAAACTGTGTCTGGCAAATAATAAGTGCCCGATAAGTCCTCGCTGATGATGAAGAGGAGGAGGAGGATGTTGATCTAAGCCAGATATATCAAATGCATTGTCTAAACAATTCAGCTACTTGGTTGCAGAGCAAGAACTAACACAAAATTATCTGATTCTCAGTTCAGTGATTTTTCCACTATGTCACTCATTTACTGCAGCTCTGTAAAATAGATTTGAAGTCTCATAGATGAGGACATTAAGGCACAGAGAGTATAAATGACATGTTCAGGGTCTTTGTAGTCTGTGTAACTGTGTTTTTGGGTTCACTGAATTTCCAGCAGAAACTTACTCATCAAAAATATAAAATATAGGGCTTCCCTGGTGGCACAGTGGTTGAGAGTCCGCCTGCCAATGCAGGGGACGCGGGTTCGTGCCCCGGTCCGGGAAGATCCCACGTGCCGCGGAGCGGCTGGGCCCGTGAGCCATGGCCGCTGAGCCTGCGCGTCCGGAGCCTGTGCTCCACAAGGGGAGAGGCCACAACAGTGAGAGGCCCACGTACCACACACACACACACACAAAAATAATAATAATAAATAAATAAATAAATATATATAAAACTCACTTATTAAAATATATATATAGCCAGTCACCAATTTCTTTCTTTTTGGAGCTCAAATATTTAAAGTTATCCTACTAATTATGTTTAGCTATAAAATAAGACTTGTCCAGGTTTAGCAAACATTTCATATCTTCCTCCGACCCAGGTGTGTGTACTTATTTCACAGTAAGCCTACATAAAATTTCAACGTAGTATTTCTGGGAATACTATTAATGGATCAGAACCGATACGTAGACTGAAATTCTCTTTCCACGCCTACTCTCTCTATTCTTCCCAATGGCAAAATTCTGGTGTCAACCCCATTGGAGAGGTGCATATAAAATTTATGAACAACTCCTAACAGTATCTTCAAAAGTCCCCCTTGGCAAGGCAATCCTTACAAAACCTACAGTCGTTAGAAGCAGCTCCTGGTTTTATATGTTAACTGCTGCTAATGATGACTCTTCTGGGTCTTTCTCTCAATGAGATCATTCTAGGTCTGAGAACATCTCCCAGCTCCCAGGGTTTATTTCCAAGCATGACATGGGGAGGGAAGATGAGAACAGAATACCTCGTAATATCTCTGAGACTGAGGCTTTGTCTCAGTTTCATGGTATGTGGTGTACTAAATTTAGCATTGTGCCGTTCGCAAGTAACTAGTTACCAATTTTAAACCTAAATGTGTGCATGACATACTTTTTAAAAATATAGTGGACTCTATTTCACGGTCATGCACATTTGGATTTGCTCCCTTGAATGGATAAGAAATAGATGATATTAAAGCAGGAGTTCACAGAATCGCACACAATCCTATGTATACCTAGACCTGTCTATATCACCCACCACATCTGGTGAAACAGAATCTGAGAGTCACTGCTTTCAGGCAAGTTATGGTTTTATGAAACTCTTTTTGTGGATTAAGGCCTTTTTTGTTTGCTTGGTTTTGTGTTTAGGAAGATTATTGTTAGTTATTTTTCATTTTAAAGTTTTTATCTATTTATTTTAATAATTGTTGCAGGATAACATTAGTCATTTTAAAGCTTAAGCAGTTTAGCAATGAATTTTTCTTTACTCTTGGGAAAAAACAAAAGTAATAAATTATAATTGTTAAATATTATTATTAAGTAGTAGCTACTGTTTTTAAGTAAGCCCTTCAGAAATTTGTGTGTATGTTTATCAAAAACAAGCCTTAAACTAATTCAATACATGAAATATGGAATCTTTGCAAAGATTATATAAGAAATTATACCAGGGTGATGTTTAATGTTGCTTAAATGAGGTCATGGAATTATGATTGACATCATCACTGCCAATCACATTGTCCACAGAGCACTTATAAAGAGGCACAGAATGCTTCTCTCTTTGAAGCTATATACCTGGTTGTGGGAAAAGCCATCTGGCCCTCTTATCATAAATATGAGGCATCCAGTTATGTTTAGATATATGAAAAAGGAATTGAACTACAGGCATAAGGCTAAAATCAGTTTGGTAAAATCCAAATATCATGTAATGTTTATCTTTGTAGAAAATAAAGAAGTAGAATAATTATTTGTTTGATCTGTAGGTGCTGGCATCTGGAAATTTGTCTTATTGACATTGTATTTTAAGTGAATTAGATATTAAACTTTACTGTGATTGTGGCAGTTGCCTAATATATGAATATTATCAAAGCACTCTGTTTCTTTAGGGTGCAATCCTTATGTTATAAGGCACTTGCCCACTCCCATGTTTGAAGATAAGGCTCAGTCTATTGTCTTTTATAGATTCTTCACTGTTCACTAAGCCACCCTTCCTGAGAGCTGTGGTGAAGAATCATCAATCCCTGAGTGGTAGTCAAAATAAAATAACTACAGTAAGAAAAAAAACATACATTAGTACTCAGGTACCCATTCCTTTCATTTCATATAGAGGTTTTTATGCAAATCAATATTCAGTAAATCTCCTTATTATTGGTTATTGGTGATTAATTTGGATAAATTTTACTTATAAGCATTATTATCATTAAACATTTGTTTCTTATGTTTAAATACATTCCACAGATCTTGAGAAGTCTGAACAGCAAAACATTTTATAAGCAAAAGATACAAGAAGATATATGTGTTCTAGTTTGGAGAAAATACATTCATTTTTGAATTTTTCTCAATTTATGCATTCCAAAAAGCAAAGAGTGTATACATTTATTCAGACAAATACTACAGAGCAAAGTATATATTGTATATATTCTGATCTCAACACTGGTCCAAGAAACAGAACTTATATTAAAGACAATTTACTGAATAGTGGAAACAGGCTGTATTTATTTAATTGAAATCTGGTTTTCTGGGGAAAAAATCTGCTTTCCAGCATGGTTTGCCTTATCTCTTGCAGTTCCTTTACATAATCTGCCAATTTAAAAACTGCATAACATGGAATTAATTATGGAAATTTTAACAGCTGATTATAAGGAGACAAAAAACAAGATTATTTTCTAGTAAGATTTTTTTATAAGATGGAGATTCCTAATTGTTGGACAGCTGTCACCATTGGGATTTATTCGAATAGCTCACCAGCCCAAACCAAAAAGCGAAAAAGCATCTGCAAATTAACAAATACACACATACACAAACACACACATGCATTCACACACTCACACATATTTGTGATTGATTATTCCAAACTATTCAAGAACGCTATTTCTCAAAACAACTTCACATTAAAATTAGCAAATGGAACTTTTATAGTAAATCGGCATATGAAGTCTACCCATAACAACTGAATCAGATTATCTAAGAGCGGATTCCAGGAATCAGTATTTATTCAAAGCACTCCAGGTGATTCTACTGTAACACTTCGTTCCACTGGCCATCAGTATCCACACTACCTGGGATTTACTTATTTATATTACATTTGTATATAGATAGATAGATGTAGATACATATGAATATATATATAATATTTAAAACCTGTGTATATGTTAATATATATTTAAAACATATATATATAATAATAAATCATCAAAACATGCATTATTACTGTTTCAATCCTGTCCTTTAAGAAACCATCTGCCTTTTTATTTCTTCACACACATTCCCTAAGCTCTCTCACTACCTTTATTTCAGTGTTCAATAAATAGCTTATTTTTACATGGATAATATACATATAGTTCTTTTTTGTGAATCTATATGAAGAGACTTGTTTATTCTCAAAAGTTTTTTGGTTTTGTTTTCTGTACAGTAAAATAATGCAGACATTTCCATATATTAAATTTCTTTATTACTCCTTTGATCAATAGTATTATTATTAATTCATCCGATAGGAAAGATCACTGATAGGAAACGTCAGTTTAAACTTAAATAAAGGTTGCTTTACAGTTAAGGTTTTCTTTACCACTAAGGTTTTTCAGTAAAATTAAATATAATTGATGATAAAACATCAAAAAATAATGCATTCCTATCATAGGACACTTGTCTAGCCCATCATTTAACAAATATGCTACACTAAATACCTCATGTAAGAAGGAAATTAGCAGATAACACCAAGGAATATAAAGAAATTTTAAATTCGATATCTACTTGTATGAAATTTTTGTTGCACAGATGACAATATTTTAGAATTTTACTTTTGCAAGATTATTCTGTTTAAAATTTCTTCAAGACATATTTTGATTTATATTGTAGTGTCATGAAAGCAATTGATTGTCCTGTCATCAGAATTGTTGTAGCTCAAAATGCTGCTGCTGTGTGTATGGGTGTTTGTGTGTATGTGTGTGAATTTCCTGAATTAGCAAATCTTTTTAAGTTTGTAAAGTTTATCCCAGAACAAATATCTTAGGACAATGTTTGATATTTTGGGGTACTTGCCACCGAATAACCTTATCACCTGTTAAGATTAAGGACAAAAGAGAAGTTAAGAGGAAGGAAAGCTTTACAGAGATGGAAGAATGATGCAAATAACAAGGAATAAACACATACTTAAGGAAAGCACTGGACCTTCAAACCACTGCTAGATGACAGGCACTCAGAGGATGAGGACAAAAGTTTATTTACTAGTCTGATTATGCTTTTCTCCCCGCCAAAACAAGACTGTGACAGTTATCTAATGTCTACAATTGTAACTAACTTTTGATAGGGTTTAGAAGCTTTTTCTCTTTTTACAGTAACCAGAGACAAATCTCCTCACTGCTCTCCTATAACCTTTAGTATGACAAGGCTTTCACATTTTCAATTAAGGAGGCAGCCATTGATATGGATAAGAAATTATTTTATTAGAGTGCAATTAGAGAGAGTCCCTAATTTATGATAGTTTGGCTCATGATTTTTACAGTGGTACAAAAGCAATACCATTCAGTAGAAACCGTTTTGAATTTTGAATTTTGATCTCTTCCCAGGCTAGCAATATGTGGTAAGATATTCCCTGGTAATGCTGGGCTGGGCGGCGGCTACAGCTCCCAGTCAGCCACGAGATCACAAGGGTAAACAACCCATATGGTTACAGCCATTCTGTACACAGACAACTATACTGTTTTTCACTTTCAGTACAGTGCTCAATAAATTACATGAGATATTCAACACTTTATTGTAAAATAAGTTTTGTGTCAGTTGATTTTGTTCAGCTGTAGGCTAATGTGAGTGTTCTGAGCACGTTGAAAGTAGGCTGGGCTAATCTGTGATATTCAGTAGGTTCCCAATCAATGAGAACACTAGAGCCTTTCTTTGTAGTATGTTAAGTCCTGAAAACCCTTCTAACCTGAAATTAAAATTAAATTAATTTGCTCAGCAACTTCATGATACTTACTCTTGCCTCCCTTTCCATATTGAATAAGTAGTTTATTTTAGCAATTCTTATTTTACCGACAGTTTTGAGTTCTCTCTTAAGTGGATTCTATTCTCCATTTCTACTTTAGTCATCTTATAGCTTTCATTGCTAGCTTGTCATTTCTAGTTTCCTATCCCCTTGTCTTTTTTCCCCAACTTCACTATTTAATTATATGTTTTAAACTAGAAAATAGTTCAACTGTATTATTAGTTCACGCTAGACTCAAGCAGAAGTATTTTTAGAATAAGCATACCTCTTTTTTTTTTTAAACACTAAATGATCGTTAGGTCTTCAGTTTGAAACACACATTAATATACAAATATAAGGTTTGTTTTAGTGTCACCCAGGAAACTTATATTATCATAATGCTCTCAACATTTATTATAACAATAACACTCTTCAAGTTCTTATATGCCACTACCAGACGGCATGGCCAATAGAGTTGTCCCCACCATTTTCTTACTGATGATGAACTTTTAACCATTATTATTCTTGCTTTAATGTTTCCTTTGTCTTGTGTCATCAGATTCAAATTATATCTACTTTGATGGAAAACATATTCACTGGTGATTATTTGTTTTTAAAAATTTATTTATTATTTAACTTCAAGCTTCTAATAATATCTGAGGCATTTTCTAAAATCTGCACTATCATTTTCATTCAAGGAAAGCAAACATTAATGGAGCAGCTGCTATGTTCAGGAGAACATGTCTTCAGAATTCACAATCAAAAGAGGAAAAATTGCACAAAATATAATATGAATTAAAAGGTTAAATTCATGATATAAGCAGGCTGTGAATGCACTGCAGAAAATGCGAAAGTAACCCTAGATATGATGTGATGAGAATGGCACTTTGCCTCTGTGATATTCCTACCCCCCATCCCAAATAAAAAGACAACCCCTATACAATCATGATTAAAACATCAGACAAGCCCCAAGTGAGTTATATTCTGAAAAAAACAAAAAAAAAACCAAAAACTTGACCAGGACTTCTCAACAATGTCAAAATGATCAACACAAGGACAGTTTGTGCAGTTGTCACAGCCAATGCAACATAGCAGTGGCAGAGAAAAAAAAATTCTAAAAAGAAATAATTCTTAAGTTGTGTGTTTTTAAAGAAAAATAAAAGTTATGCAGGCAGACAAATAGGAAGTGGGAAAAACGGTATTTCAGGCCAAGGCAAAAGAATTAGCAATGTTCTAGACATATGGGAGAACATAGCATGTTCATGGGATTTAAAATAGTTCCCCATGGCTAAAGAAAATGTGCCTGGATATATATGGTAAAATATAATGCTGGCAAATTACACTGGGACCAGGTGATAGAAAGCTTCTGTGTCAGGCTATGAGATTTCAGTTATTCTTGAGCACCATGGAGAAATTTCACTTGGAAACACCAGGGAGCCCACATGCAGAGATTTTATTTATTTCTATGAAGAATGCATTGTGTATGTGGAAGAGATTAAAGACAGACCAAGAGGGAAGTTATTGATATAATTCAGGAAAAAGAAACTATAACCTCAGATTTGGCAGTGGCATGGGGTAGATGGGAGAATGTAGAACAGGCAGATATTTGGTAGAATAGGTGACTTTTTTTTGTTTCAGCACTCAGTTGTGAAAGTAAAGAAGAGAGAATGATCTTGGCCATTTTTCAGGCTTAAATGACTGGGTTGGGGAAGATCTTTTAATTGAAATATGGAATGGAGGAGGAACTAAAAGTTTGGGAATAATAATCCAATGTCTTCTATTTAGGATGGAGGATGACACCACCAAAATAGTGAGGGCTTTGAAGGTAGACATACATGACTTCTGGTTCTTATTTAACTCTGAGATCTCAGGCACGTTAATTAGTTTCCACACTTCACTTATTTCACTTGTAAAATGGAAAAGCTATCACTACTGAGTATCAGGAAACTTGGAAATAATTTATGCTTGATGTCAACCCAGTGTTTTCCATATCATAAGCAAGTAATTAAATAGTAACAAATATAGACTTATCAGTAGGACACATATAGGTGACTCAAAGCTTAAGAGAATAGATTGACTGAAAATTACCAGCTTGAGTCATTAAAATACAGATAATTGAAGCCATGGATGTAAATGTAACCCCAGAAGATATACTATCTCTTCAGACAATTTTGTACAAAGTGTTTTCAGTAAACTTTAGGTAAATTCTTCCTTTAATCCTATCATAACTCAAGTTTTATTGCTCTCTTTTCAGTACAGTTGCTTCTGTGTAGATGACAGATGAAGGGAATTTGGGACCTTCAAGTGAGGTTTAAAGTGAACCAATCTCACCATGAGCCTACCTGGTTGACATCCCCACCATTCCACCATCATTCAGCCAAAATGACTCTCGTAAGCTGCTTGTAGCTTAATCCAATAAACAATATTTTTCAGTCTTTTACTTACTTGAATTCTTAATAACAAGTTGCTACTATTAACTAGTTCGCCTTTATAACATTCTTTTATCTTTCCTTCTGGAACAACAAGACATTCTGGTTTTCCATTATCCACTCTTACCTCTCCTCCTCAGGTTTCTTGGATCAATCCAGGCATTAAATTGTAGCATTACTAAGGTTTATTCCTAAACTCTCTACATAACTTGTGTGTAGGAGTTTCAAATTCATATCTCCTGTAGAAACTATATACTTAACATCTCCATTTAGCTAATCCAGTCACACAAGAAATCTGGTAAGACAATTCAATTCCTATTTTTGGCCCAAAGTAGAAAACACAAGTTACATTTACTCTAATATCCATATTGTGTATACCAACAAGTCCTGCTGATCTTTACTCCCTACGTGCAAAATCCGTGTACCTCTTTCTATATCCACTGCATTCTCCTTAGTTTAGAAAAAATGCCTGAAATATTTAAATAACTTAAAAATAGCAAGTTCCCAGTTACCCTACACTCAGCCTCCCCTATTATTAAAGTATTACATTAGCATTATGTTATATTTGTCACAGTCAATGGACCAGTATTGACACATTATAATTAACCAAAGTCTATACTTTATTTAGATTTCCTTATTTTTTTCCAAATGTCCTTTTTCTCTCTCAAGATACTGTATTATAATTAGTCTCCTTAGGCTCCTCTTGACTGTGACAGTTGCTCAGATTTTCCTTGCTTTTAATGACCTTGACAGATTTGAGGAGTAGAATATCCCTCAGTCACAATTCGTCTGATGTTTTAATTATGATTATACAGGGATTTTGTGTGTGTGTGTGTGTGTGTGTGTGTGTGTCTGTGTGTCTGTGTGTCTGTGTTTTGTGAAGGAGGAGAATAGCTCAGAAGTCAAGTGCTATTCTCATCACATCACATCAAGGGCACATCCTGTCAACATAACTTATTGATGTTTATGTTGGCCTTGATCACCTGGCTGAGTTACTCTTTGCCAGATTTCTCCACTATAAAACTACTCTTCTTTTTTTCTCCATTTCTGTACTGTACTAATTGAAAGGAAGTCACTATATGTAACCCACACACAAAGAGTGGGGAGTAATTCTCCCCATTGTTGAGGGCAGTGTATTTATATAAATTATTTGCAGTTCTTCTGCACAGGAAATTTGTCTCTCCGTTTCCATTTATTTGTTTATTAAATTGTTTATTTGAATTATTATGGACCACTGGATACTTATTTTATGCCTTGGCTTATAATCTAGTACTATTTTATTAATTTTGTTGCTTTAATAGCCCAGCTTTGGCCACTGGAGCTCTTTCTGTTGGCTCCTGTGTCCTTTTGACATAACTCAGTATTGTATTTTGTCTGAACACTTCCTTAGTTTCTGTCTTTTTTTTTTTGCGGTACGTGGGCCTCTCACTGTTGTGGCCTCTCCCGTTGCGGAACACAGGCTCCGGACGCGCAGGCTCAGTGGCCATGGCTCACGGTCCAGCCGCTCCGCGGCATGTGGGATCCTCCCGGACAGGGTCACGAACCCGTGTCCCCTGCATCGGCAGGCAGACTCTCAACCACTGCGCCACCAGGGAAGCCCAGTTTCTGTCTTTAAAAGATGCTCCAGGCCCTTGTATATGTCCTGTTCCAGTCCTAGAACTATCTATCCAAGTTACCCTGATTCCTTTTATTGGAGAATGGTATTAGAAATCAAAATCCGGATGCTAGGAATGTTTCTTCTACTGGTTGGATTATCATTGCTTCCAGGCCCTGTCAGTGGACAGAACAAAGGAATATATGCCTACATATTAATCCATGTATATACACATATCTATAGAATATTTCTATGTGTACCATCTCTGTACTTACTAAGTTTAGCATGAGTTTTAACAGATGTCTCCAACTCTAATCCATTATCACATGAGTAATCTTACCTCTTCCCTTGCTTGTCTGTAGATTACCACTCCAACAGTAATTTAGCTTCTTTCACTTATCAATATGCATTTAAATTTATATATATCTTTGTATACCTTGATAACTCATTTTTTATAATGAATACTATTCTATTATATGGATTCACTAAATTTGTTTATTCATTTACCTATTAAAAGACATCTTAGTTGCTTCCTCCACTTTTCACCCTAAAGCTCAAGTATCTCTTCATTTAGTCATGACCACCCCTATATAAGCCCTACAGTGACTGAGAATAAATGTCTTTTGTTCTTAGGCTCCCAAATAATTATGGTAAACTCTTAGGATCCCAGATAATTATGGTAAACTCTTTTGACTCCAGTGTCTATATGTCTCTGCTATTACAAGATCATCTGCTTCCTTCAAATAGTTATAATATGAATTATGTATCTTAACAATTCTTTCCAAAATTGATCCAAATTTAACTACAAATTGAAGCAACATTTCTGCGTACGTTTGTCAAAGCAAAACAAAAGCAAACGAATAAAACGAATACACACTGAGTCCAAATATGTTGTTCCTCCTTATAATGATGATATAACTGATTTTATTCTGCTCTTATTTTGCTTCAAATGCTTAAACTCCCTAAAAGTGCATTTTTTATGAAAGGAAAATAATAATTGAGGTGGAGTTAAAGATAACTCTGTCCTCTGTAAAGTTTAACATGGTGTCCGGTTAATCCTAAAACAGAAGTGAAATAATGGAATGACAGCATGAAATTCATTTTCTTATGGCACCACCTCATTGTACATTCTTAGAAGATAAAAATAGTAGCTTTAACTGAACTATTCTCAAATTATATTTCCCCCAAAGATAAGATATACACTTTCAGACTGCTTATTATATTCTGTTTATTATATTCTGTGATGTATAATTACATCAGTTTGACTAATGAAACTTTAGTTAAATTTAGGTAATGCTCTGGTCTTTATGACAAAAGGAAATTTAAGCAACAAATCCTTACTCTTGCTTCTTTTGAAAATCTAAACCTAGGGAAACCAAAAAGAATAATTGGGATATTATTTTTATTATCATATTTTAATCAAATACTTCTAAGTAAATAGTGTCTTTAATGTACTATTTTACGATATTTTTTAAGTATTGAAGAAAATAAGTCAATTTCCTCATGGAGAATTCACTGTACATATTCATGTCAAATCATAATATCCTATAAGGCTTCCATCCTATAAAATACTTGTAATTTTCCTAGAGAATAGATTTTTTTTCTAGAACTCTCTGACTAGCATAGATACTAAAATCAGATGGCAAGAGCCTGAGGATTTCATGAACAATCAAGGATAAAATTATGCCAATACTAATTCTGGGTCATTATTATAAATTACCATTTTCACAAAGTGTATTAAAGTGACTCTGTGGGTGCTTTATATAATAAGAATTCATAAATGATTCTGAACATACATGCACTAGTCACTAATAAGTCAAATGCCTATCTTAGTAGAATTAATAATAACAGAAATTATTTGATATAAACCTAGTAGAACAGTCTAGAGGAAAGAAAACATTTCTATATGGGAAATCTAATGAACATGATTTGGTCTTTTAAAAATATCTTGTTAGGGGCTTCCCTGGTGGTGCAGTGGTTGAGAGTCCGCCTGCCGATGCAGGGGACACGGGTTCGTGCCCCGGTCCGGGAGGATTCCCACATGCTGCGGAGCGGCTGGGCCCGTGAGCCATGGCTGCTGAGCCTGCGCGTCCGGAGCCTGTGCCCCACAATGGGAGAGACCACAGCAGTGAGAGGCCCGCGTACCACAAAAAAAAAAAAAAAATCTTGTTAAATTTCTCATAAACAAAAATTCTAAGACTGCCTTATAGACAAATCACTTAGGGACAGACAAGAATAGTTTAGATCAATAGTCATTTAACAGAAAAAGATTACTACTAGTGTCATGATTTAGTTGAGACAAAAAATATATATAGTTAAATTTCTAATTTATAGAGAGTAATAATTTTAGGTGTATAATAGAAATATGGAAATAATTTCAAGAATATCTGAAAATTCCAAAGTTTCAAATGTAGAGGGTAATATTGGGGGAAAATATATGTAAAACATTAGGAATTCAATGCAGTGTAGCTCTTGGCTTTATCTTGCATTCTTTATAATTCATATGGCCATTTACTATATCACACTTGTTAGAGAACATATGCTAAATGAAAAAGGTTAGAAAAGTCAGAAATTACTCTTATTTGGTAAATGAACCTGAAGATAGGATATTTAGTTTAATAGTAACAAAAACTTTTTTTTTCAAAATGCTATTTAAGAGTCAGACAATATAGTATAGAGGTCAGACATGAAATCAAGAACGGTAAATCAGCAAACACAAGCTGATCCGACCACTATATAATCTTAAATAAAGATAGAAAATTATAGCTGTCTGCCTCTTGACTACTTTTATTACTTTTCTGTGGAAAGCTAGGGCAGAATCTTGTGAGAATCACTGGGCAGTTTGTTCAGGGAGGCAAGTGTGTAGTGACTGAGTGAAGATAGATTATCCTATCAGAAATGTTTCCTTACTATTGTATTCGGGCCACTATATGTAGAATTACATAAGGATGTGTACCTAAAAATACGTGGTTCATTGTTTTGGGGAGTAAAAACTCTATAGCATAAAACAAATGGAAATTTTGAAGTATTGTTTTTTTCTTTAAAAATTAATCAAGATTGGGCTTCCCTGGTGGCGCAGTGGTTGGGAGTCTGCCTGCCGATGCAGGAGACACGGGTTCGTGCCCCGGTCCGGGAAGATCCCACATGCCGCAGAGCGGCTGGGCCCATGAGCCATGGCCGCTGGGCCTGCGCATCAGGAGCCTGTGCTCCGCAACGGCAGAGGCCACAACAGTGAGAGGCCCGTGTACTGCAAAAAAAAAAAATAATAATAATTAATCAAGATTTTTAAAAAATGTTTTACTATATTTCACTGTCTTACATATATTTCTGTTAAGAGTGAGAACTCATGAGTGGGGGATTAAGACTTTCGTGAGAATCATCAAAAGTCATACACATCTGGAGTGTTGGTGGTGAGAGTAGTTTCAGTTTTCAGCTAAGTGCACCTCTTCCATGTCCCATAATTGTCAAAGAATTAATTCTTACCTGGAAGAGTCTTCTGAGAGCAAAGCTAAAAGAACACTGGCAAGAAATACTGAACATTAAACCATCGCTCTTTGGAAATATTCCAATGTAAACAATATTTTTTTTCAGTTATTCTCATCCTAGGTTATAATTAGTTAAAAGAAAACTTCAATGATTCTAACCTGTTCAGTTGTCACTGGAATAGTTTCAAGAATCACTCTTTTTTTCCCTTCTATTTTGCAGTAGATAAAATCTAGAGATAACATTTCATATGCTTTCTTATAGAATTTCTGTGCATTATTTAATAAAATAGTTAACATATATTTGATCAAACCATATCACAAAATATGTATTCTAATTACAGTTAATCCTCACTTTCTTTCATCTTACCAATGTTAAACATTCTCTACCCACTGTTAACTAAAAATAGAATTACATGCTAACTGCTGCACCAATTCATTTTAGTGGCATGAGTTTTTTATCTTTCATTGAATATGTAGAGAAAATTTAATAATGACATAAAGAGAATTTAGTGGAGTTATTTATAATTTTTATATGTGATTAGCACTTAATATTCCTCCCAAAGCAAAATAACATTTATACATATTATAACTAATCATGCCACACATTTTTATACTTTACTTCAAAGATAACACAATTTTAGTGAAACATTAGATCATTATTCATTAAATGAGAAAGACTGTTATCTTCTTTTTGTAACTTAATATAAATGAATATTAATTATATTGTATCTTTATCGTTTTGATGCCAATCTTTCTTAAAAGATTTAGTCATTTCTTTCTAAATGTTTCTCATAATATGCCACTAAATGTATATTGATATATTTACCTAAACTGAAGAAAATGAAGTTATACTATTTTAGAGAAAAAGTATGACTGATTTTTCTGATTAGTTTGACACTGAGAAAACATTGCTAGTCAATTTGTATAACACTTTCCATAAACTGAATGAACTAAACATGAAATTCCACGTTGTTGGCTTAACATATTAAAGCCAATGAAATTTTATCAAAAATGTTGTATTGACAAAGATATATCAAAATGAACAGTGTGTTCCATTTTATTTTCAGTTGTTTCATAAGATATTCAGTCAAAAATGACTTTACTTAAAAAAAAAAGCAGGTTTAGTTAACACTTATTTGGCAAGTCTTCGTAAAGCAATTTTATATCTTTTTCAGGCACTGTAAAAAATGAGTCTAAATGACTGCATAAAATATGTTTTGCAAGTTGGTTGTTTTAAGACCCCTTTAAAAATGTAAATCAACGTCTAATTGAATTGTCAATTCGTAGATTTTTCAAAATAATATTTAGCAATTGATTTTCATGTGATTTTGAGCATATAAATCAAAGAGAATCCAAGTAAATAAGTGACATTGATTTAACAAAACACACTTTTTGTGAATGAACTTTTCTCTGAAAATACCAGGCATTAAAGGATCACTGAGGCAAATGTAACAATATTCTAGCAATAGGATTCAGGACATCCTTATCCATCAGTCAGGACATCAAGAATTCTCTAAACCTCAGGTGGCAAATGGCTGAGAAACATGACTCCTATTTAGTGATTAAACCTAGAATGCTATTCATAAGTGTACATGCTACAGAGCCCATTAGGATTTTACATCTTGTTTTATACCTTGCTCATGCTAGGGTGAAGGGATTTCTCATCAATATTCTAAACCAATTCATACATTGTAAATAATT
This sequence comes from Monodon monoceros, assembly GCF_005190385.1. Classification (NCBI taxonomy): domain Eukaryota; kingdom Metazoa; phylum Chordata; class Mammalia; order Artiodactyla; family Monodontidae; genus Monodon; species Monodon monoceros. Next base: position 43,168,845 of record NW_021703765.1, read on the forward strand.
GATTTACAAATAATTAATTTACAAATAATTGTTATGAAACATTTTTATCGTTTTTTACTTTTGAATAATTTCATATTTGCAAAAGAGTTGCAAACATAATACAGAGAGTTCCCATACTCCCATCATCCATTTCTTTATGTTAAAGGATTAGATATATTACCATACGTACATTAGATATATTACCATATATACCATGGTACATTTGTCACAACTAAGAAGCCATCTTTCATACATTACTATTAACTGAACTCCAGAATTTATTTAGATTACACCAATTTTTCCAGAAATCTTTTACTTTTCTAGGATCCCACATTGCATTTAGTCATCATATCTTCTTGTTCTCTTCTGGTTTATCATAGTTCTCAATAGTTTCTCAGTCTTTTCTTTTTTTTTTAATGATCTTGACAGTTTGAGCAGTACTGGTCAGATGAATATGCCTAAATTTGAGTGCGTCTGATGCATATCTCATGATTAGCCTGCAGTTATTTATAGGTTTGGGAGGAAAATACCATAGAGGTGAAGCTCCCTTCTCATCATATCAGGAACACATGGTTGCCACATGTCTTATCATTGGTGACATGTACTTTGATCGTTGGTTATGGTAATTTTTGTCAGATTTCTCTCTATAAAGTTACTGTTTTCTCTTTCCATACTCTCTTCCTTCAAAACAAGCTCCTAAGTCCAGCTCAGGCATGGTAGGGACGAGGAGATAAATTCCTCCTGATGGAGGGTAGAGTATCAACACATATTGTTTGGATTGCTTTGGAAAAAAAGATTTGTTCCTTCTACTCCACATATTTATTCAAATCAGAATACATTTTAACAATGTTTAACTTTATTTACAACCTCACTCAGGGCCAGCTTCATGGATGTATGACCTATGCAGGCATGAAGGACCCCACACAAAAAGGCCCCACTCTTGTTAACATTCTGATGTTCAACTGTCTAGAAATTCTTAATTTTTGAACAACAGGCCCTGTTTTTCCATTTTGCTCTGGTCCCCACAAATTATGCAGCCAATCCTGATATCATAAAGAAAAATCCATTTCTACCATTTATAATGCTGACTAGCAAAACCCCATGTGTTGATGAGAGATTAAAACATAGAGAGGTAGAATTTGGAGCAGCCATCCTTGTAGTAATTTTAATCAAAAGCTAACTAAACTCAGTTCCTGGAGTTCACCCCAGATGAGCTTAAACCAAGCAGCAGATTTAATACAGTATAATGTTATCTATACCAAAAGAGTTTAAATTAAAATATGGATGTCAACTCCCAATCTCTTAAAACATGGTCCAATACAATATTTTAATCATGTCTTTTGTTTAGTGCTGAAACCTCTATAATAATTACTTAGTATTTCTCATTTTCAATATCCTTTTTGCCTAGCTTCTGTCTAAGATGGTGTCCAAGTGGAGGGCATGAGTTGTGTGGTATGACTTTGGTGTGGTGAGGTGGGTAGGGTTCTTCAGTGTCATTTGGAAGTATACTGCAGGGAAAGTGTCCCTTATTCACTGGGATGTTCTTCGTTGTTGTTGAACTCTGATAGCCTCCCTCTCTTGTACTGAGGTTACCTATAGCCCATGTGGAGTCGTTGCCACATCTTCCATCTGTACTGGGCACCTCCTGCTTGCGACAGTCGGTCAATTGTTTCTCAGGTCGACTACTTTCTGTTCATCTCTACGTGGGGGAGGAGGTATTGCAGGAAGTCCTGAAGCTATCCAGGCCTCAGGAGAAGGAAGAGTGGCCCTAGAAGCTCAATCTTAAGGTTCACCTTGTACCACCCTGCTCTTGGTTGTTCTAGCACCTGTGGTCTAAGGTGAAAACAGGGACGAGGGCAGAAACCTGCCTTTTCCTCAACATTGCCCTCACTCATCTACCACAATTCCAACCATCCCCCTCTCTTCTTTTTCTTTCTTTTCCTCACCCTTAATGTCTCCGAACCTTAAAGAGCGACACTTTCTCTTGCAGAACTTTCTCCTTTGTTGACCTCAGTCTTCAGACTTGATCCTTAATGGCACAAAAGGGAATTCTATGATCTGAGTCTTCCAGGTTTAGTTCTCGCTGTGTTATTTGGGCTCTGGAAGAATTTAGAAAACCTCTCTACACAAAGTCTGAATTTCAAACTTTTCCAGACTTTAACAGTGAATACTTTCTTTCCTGTCCTGGGGTAATCTACTCCTTGACTATTTAGAATTGCCTTAAAATTAGAGTTTATGAATTTAACGTACTAACATTTTATCTTTCTACCTCTTATGTCAATGAAAACCCATATGTGTAAATATTTGAAATAAGTATAATACACTCAATCATATTATGTTCATAATTATACTTTCATAACAACCTGAAAACAAGAAAAACATAGAATTTGGGGATTCTCAGAGTTCCTTGTCAAAATGTGGTGGCATGGGGAGAGCTGCTTCTCGCTCCCCGCATCCACTGATCCCTTTTTCTTTCCACTTTAATAGAATAATATACCACAGGGATGTTGTCCACTACCTCAGCTTGCCTACAAAAGCTCAGTCTATATCTCTCACATGAAACTTGGGCCCTGTGGACTCTGCACCCTGGGTTGAGACACAGTTGGAGAAGGCCAGAATGAGGTGTGCTAAAACATCAGTGGGTGTCTTTGTCTAGGGGCACGTTTATGAAAATATAATCTTATACTTATGAAAATAAAATATAGTCACTATCCCTACAACTTCTAGTGGTAACCAGTGTTAATAATTTGCAATACACTCTCTTAGATTTACATATATATATATACACACATACATATAAGTAAATGCAGACTTACATATAAATATATGCATATACATACACTCAGAGAGAGAAAGAGTTTTGTACAGTACTTTTCTGATTTAACAGAATGTCATAAGCTTTTCCTTGTTATTCAGTACTTAGTCTTCAAAATATTTAATTTTATTGATATTTATAATTTATTAAATGATTCTCTGATTGGTGGGCATGTAGGCCATTGAAACTTTTAAAATATTATAACCAATTGTCTTCTTAGTTGAATACGGTAGGTAGAATCATTCTGCACCAAAATATATGGACATCTATAATAATTATATACTGAAGCCTATATTCATAAGAATTGTACTATAATTTTATTTCTACCCCTAGAGTATATGCATCTATCTCACCCACTCTTTGACAGTTATGTAAACAATGTTTTTTAATTTTAAAAAATTTTTCTTTCTTTATTACTGAGGTTAAATATGCTTTTAAATGTTGACTGAACATCTATGTTTCTCTATTCATATAATGTCTTTTTGTTGAACTGGTATCTTAAATCTTTCAAAATATTTTATTTGTCAGGTTTGAGGATTGTTAAGTGATTATTTCCATCTTTTACCAAAGCACAGGCTTTTGAATAGCATGGACACCAACTCTGACCATAAACATTTAACCAGAGAAACTGAAAATAGAAATATGTGAAGTATAAATTATATTTTATCTAAGAAAGTCAAATCCATGTCAATTAAATGATGTTTATATGTTATCTGAGCTTTCTTATGAGGATGAAAAACACTCAAGGCCAGTTTTGTCTTCTTTGTTGTTGAATAGATTATGTAATATGATGTTAAAAAATCATATAAATTACTATATGTATTATTCTTACATAATTTTATTTTATGAGTGACATTTGTGTAGTCTTACAACTAGGCACATAGAGTATGCACTGGAGAAATTAGTTTCAGATTGACAGACAAAATTTCTTTCACTGGTGAGTCATTGTGTTTTCAGGAAATGTGGCTCTTAATGAGAACATGTATGTTTATGCTAAATAACCTGTAATACCAACTGAGGTGATACAGTCACCTAACCATTAGGAAGATTGATTTGGCCGCAGTGTATCACTTTACAACAGAAGTACCCTTCGGTAAGTTGAAAAAGTTATCAAGCACGTAGTTTAAATGAGCAGTGTGGATTCCAAGAGGCAGGAGAATTGCAACTCTCCACTGAAAGAGCATTTCAGTTCTCAAAGAAGACAAGCAGTCATCTGTCAAAATAAAGTTGCTACATTTTTTGACTTTTGTTTTCCCTTTCCTTAATCTTTTTCACGTAATAACATTTGCTAAGAAAAACACACTTTTTTTCTTTTAAACATAAAATATTTTACCAAGCAAGACTACACTATATTAAGTGCTCACTGGAAAGAGTGCTTAATTATCATTTTCACAATAATGAGACTATATTCAAGAAATTCTGAGTGTTCTTCAAGTGCAAATGGTTTTCAAAACTAACATTTTAAGTTATGTTAATTGCGACAACTGGCCTTTCCATTGTCTCTTTTCTGCAAGCTTATTGGTTCATAGACTTCATTCACTGAGTCCTTTGCTTACCTCAGCAAAACTCCATATTTTTCACAGGAATAAGTCCTGTTTTTGACCATTACCTCTTCTGCTTCTGATATTTATTTAATTTCCATTTTCAGGACCTTTACAAATAAATCAGAAATAGTACTTCTCATTTCTTTAAATAAAATGCATCTGTTTTCCTGAATGAATTCTGGCAATAATTCTACAGTTAGCCATCTTTAGCATAGTCTGTTAGGACTTTTCAAAAAGATTAAATATTATGTAAAGAAAATAGGACAAGAGCAAAACCTTAGAAGTTTTGAAGCAAATGGCTCAAGAATAAATCCTCTTTACCCTAGATGTTGGATCTATGAAATCTTTCTTTCCTGATTGTGATCTAGTAAATTTTCTTTCTAAATATGATTTGGGAAATCCAAAGATAAATGAAAAGCACGATAAAAGGGAGTGAGGAAGACAGAGAGATGGAGAGAGAAGAAAGAGGAGAAAACTGTATTTTCTTCTTTTAATCTCACCTAGAAGTCAGATAGAGTCACTTCTGTTGCAGGAAGGGGGACCCCTTCCAGGGCCAGAGAGTGGGCTCTTGTCTAACACTTGGAAATGAATTGTCCGAGGAGACACACATGCTGACAAAGCAAGAGACTTTACTGGGAAGGGGCACCCTGGTGGAGAGCAGGAGGATAAGGGAACCCAGGAGACCTGCTCTGCCACATGGCTCGCAGTCTCAGGTTTTATGGTGATGGGATTAGTTTCCAGGTTGTCTCTGGCCAATCATTCTGACTCAGAGTCCTTCCTGGTGGCACTCAGCCAAGATGGATTACAGGGAGGAGGATTCTGGGAGGTTGGTAGGACATATGGACTCTCCTTTTGACCTTTCCCAAATTCTTCTGGTTGGTGGTGGCTTGTTAGTTCCGTGTTCCTTACTAGGACCTCCTATTGTAAAACAACTCATGCAAATGGTTACCTGGCGGGGGGGGGGGGGGGGGGTTGGTTTTGGTCAGTGGTTCCCCTAACACTTCCACTGCATTCTGTATTTTATAGAAGTACAAACAAAGGCTGGACCAGATCAAGGAGAGGAGAATTAAACCCCAAAATCCCGTCATTGGGAGCTAGCTAAATAATTCAAGCCCATCTGTAGTCTGGAATTCTTTGCAGCTATTAAAAATGAGAATGGACCCCTAAAAATTGTATTGGTTAGTGAAAAACAAAGGAACAGAAGAGTCTATATAACATACTACTAATGGGGGGAAAAAGAGTATTTTCATGTACTTGTGTTTTCCTGAAAAAAACTTTTAAAGGAAGCTGCTAACAGTGGGAATATGGGTAACCTGGGGAATGTGGTATTGCAGAGAGAACTGGGCAGATAAAGAATGAAGGAAGGAGGTTTTTAAATGATATAGTTTATATATTTTAGATTTTAATTTTCTTAATTCATTACCTCTTCAACAATATTTTATATAAAATAATATATAAAGCCAACCAGATGAGTAATAATTATGTTAATCAGTTATTTGTGCATAGGAATACTCTTGTACTAAGTGCTTGAACATTTGGAAAGCAGTGATAAGAGAGTAACATATAAACCATCCTTCATAAAGCATTGGAATATATTACTGTATATGGATGCCCATAAGCACAAAAGATATTGTATACTAACATTTGGCAAGATATGTACTTTCACATATTTCTTTTCCCATGATTTTGAAATACAAGCCGTTCTGCTCCTTTGAAATGTATAGCGTGCATTATTTTTTGAGGAGGAAGATTCAAAGGATGAATAATCATCTGTGAATATTTTCTTCTGGTAAATGGAGTAATGTATAAATTTGGGACAAACATTTTAAAATTTGAGCTTGGAAGACATTTTGTTATGACGGTAAATATGCCTGTGGGGGTACAAGACTTCCATTTGTATCCTACTTTTATTATAATTATCTCATGAAGTCAGTATAAATGTTATAGTTAGAAGCAATGTTTATAAAGAATTAAAGATCTGGAATCTAAAAAAAAATGGTTCTGATGAACCTAGGGACAGAACAGGAATAAAGACAGAGACATAGAGAATGGACTTGAGGACACGGGGAGGGAGAAGGGTAAGTTGGGACAAAGTGAGAGAGTGGCATGGACATATATACACTACCAAATGTAAAATAGAAAGCTAGTGGGAAGCAGCCGCATAGCACAGGGAGATCAGCTCCGTCCTCTGTGACCACCTAGAGGGGTGGGATTGGGAGAGTGGGAGGGAGTTGCAAGAGGGAGGGGATATGGTGATATATGTATACATATAGCTGATTCACTCTGTTATACGGCAGAAACTAACACAGCATTATAAAGCAGTTATACTCCAATAAAGATGGTAAAAAAATAAAAATTAAAAAAAGAATTAAAGATCTAGTCTCTCCTTTAAAAAGGAGTATTTTGTTTCAGCAAACACTTTAAGTTTAAAAATTATTGTACTAGCCTATCTCTGACAATTTTATTTAGGATAATATATAGATTTTGTACTTAGGTTTAAAATCCATTTCTTATATTTTAGAGCAAGTGTGGCAGTTTAAAATAGTTCTGATATTGCTAAAATAATAACATTTTAAATTGTTAACTACAATATACTTGTTTTATCACAATTGTGCTTTTATTTGACTCTTACTTTTGAAATCAAGTATTAACTTTCTCAAAATGATTTTTGGGATATGCACACAATTTATATTAATATTTAATTTGTAATATTGTAACTTTGCCTCTAATTTCTTATTGTTTAAAGTATGAAACTGTGGAAGTCTAAAAGTGTTCTGTATATCATTTTAATAGTTTCTTAGTTAAAATAGTGTTTAAATTTGACACCAGACATGCTGTGTGCTGGATAAATACAGTGTTAAAGACATATAACAGATTATGCAGTGACAGAGTATTGGCAAAATATTTTAAATGCAGCAGAATATACGTCAAGGGTAAAGAGGGAGGAATCTGAATTTTCCGTTTGTGTGCTGAAGGCAAGTAAGAGAGTCTATGTGGCATATAGATCATAACAATGGACAAGCATGAGGACATATACGCTTTAGACCAATCTGCTACTAAAAGTAATTGTCATTTAGGGGAGTCAATGTCACTGTACTCAGTTTCCTTGTTTCAACTATAAATGAAAGCATTATACTTGGATGCCTCTAAACAGCTTTCAGTTTTCTCTTTCTTTGGCTAGTAAAGGATTCAAAATGGAGAAAATAAATGAAAATAAAATAAAATAAGATGACATCAATGTTAACATAAATTGTATTAATAACATGGCATATAATAAAATGGCAACAGTTTTTTTGTTTTGTTTTGTTTTGTTTGCGGTACGCGGGCCTGTCGCTGTTGTGGCCTCTCCCACTGCGGAGCACAGGCTCTGGACACGAGGCTCAGCGGCCATGGCTCATGGGCCTAGCCGCTCCGTGGCGTGTGGGATCTTCCCGGACCGGGGCACGAACCCGCATCCCCTGCATCGGCAGGCAGACTCTCAACCACTGTGCCACCAGGGAAGCCCAACAGTTTTTTATGTAGAGTTTATTAACAATTAACTGTGTTTCATTCATGATGTACTGATTTTCAGTTTACTAATAGGGATAATATATATTTGCACGTGTGCTTATAAATATTTCTTAAATTGACTGATACCTTTGCATGTCATCTGCAAGATTGGAGTCCCTGGGCAAGGTTACATGGTAGTTATTTCCAGTGTCCTCTTAACTGCTCTTCTCTCACATAAATTTTTCATCAAACCCTTTTGATGGAACACACTACTTACTTGTCCCACTAGATTTAACATAGAATACATTACAGAAGATAAAAATGTTAAAAAGAAGAATGTTTAAAACAAGAGTAAATGAATTATACACTATATTCTTGAAAAGTTAACCAGAGGAAGGGAATCTACCCAATTCATTTTCTGTCCTCTGAAATGATGTATATAGTGATATATTAATTTGTTTACAGATTTTATAGAAGGTAATTTGAAATTTTATTTAAATTGGGGAAAGACAGCAATGTAGAAATGAAGGAAACTAGCTGAAAGCAGAATTATTGATTGGATTCGAGATATTGATTTAGGAGATGGAAAGGTTAGGGAGAAATTTTCAGTGATCAATAGCAGATTAAGGGCAATTAGCACAAGACCAAGGCTAGAGAAAGGCAACATAATATCACATCAAGATTTAATTACTAAGCCTAAAGCAAAACTGCTACTTAGCTAAGAATTCATGTTAGTAATGAAACTAATTCATCCTTTTTGACCCATTTTTCAGAAAACAGTGTGATTCCAACCTGAATACTAAATTAGGTAATTAGCATAAAACAAAATTTCCAGGTTTCTCAAAGATACTCTCTGTATTTTTATAAATTAGACTGAGAAATTCTTCAGTAATGTCCTTCTGAGGGTTTAAGGCTTAGAAATAAGAAATAAAGTGTTTGAATCAACCTAGTCCCCAACTCTGTATTTTACTGATTTCTCTGCAACTGAAAGAAGCTAACCACTACATTCACTTGAGCAGCACTTCCAGTGTTCTGGTTCATAAAATACTCCCCTCAGAGACTCTAATCCCTTAATCACTCAAAAACACCCCCTTTGGACTCAGTCAATGTATCTGTTTTTCATGGGTTTGTTGCATTTTTATTATGTGGCAGACACCGTTTTAGATACCAGTGATAAAGCAATGAATAAACATACACAATAGTCCCTTCCGGCAAAAAAAATTCATATTCTTGTGGAGATAATATATACTAACATAGTGAGTCAATAAAATGTATGCTATTTTGCATTGGGATAAGTGCTATAAAAAATTAAAGCAGAAAAGCATAATTGGGAGTGTGGAGAATATTGTATAATATTAAAGTTGTATAAAGGGTAGTCAGGGGAGGTCCCTTGGAGAAAGTGATGTTTGACTGAAGTCACAGAAGTAGAGCATGAGCAAGCTGTGAGGATACGTGTGAGACTCTTCTAGTCGTGAGTGCAGCCAAGTTCCAAGAAGTGGGAGAAGGCTGCATATTTTTGAGGAAGAGATTTTTACAAAGTAATTTGAAATTTTATTTTAATTTTAGGAAAGATCTAGCGAAAGGGAAGTAAACGTGAAAACAGAATTATTGATTGGGTTTGAGGAATTCATTTAGGACACAGGAAGTTTGGGGAGTAGTGTGTTTGAGGAATAGGTCAGTGTGACTGGAGCTGAATGGCCAGTAGGGGGAGTAGTGAAGATGAAATCAGAGGAGTTAAGAGGAGCTGGGTCCTTTAGGGCCTATGGTTTGCACTGACTGATTTTATTCTGAGGGTTTAAGGAAAGGAGAGACGTGATCCGACTTGGCTGCTTTATTGAGTGTAAACCGTAAGGAGATGAGAGTGGAAGTTATTGCAATAACCCAAGCAAGAAATAACAATGACTTGAGGGTAGGAAGGTAAAACTAGAAGTAGAGAAAAATGATCAGAGTCTGGATATATTTTGAAGACAGAGCCAAGAGAATTTTCTGCAATAGTGGGTATGAGGAATGGGAGAAAAAAAAGATGAGTCAAGAATGATACTAAATTTTCTGATCTGAGCACCTTGAAAGCATCCACCAAGATAGGGAAAACTGCAGGTAAAGTAAGTTTCTGAAGGAAGGTAAGGAGTTTGGTTTTGGACATGTTAAGTTCAATATGTCTGTTAAATAATCAGATGGAGTTTTCAAGTAGGCAACAGGGAAAAAAATACGTAGAGTTCAGGGGAAATGGCCCAATTAGAGAGAGAAATTTGGGACCATAAATCTCTATATATTTTTAAACGGGTTTGGATGAGCTCACCTAGGGAGTGAAAGCAGATGAAAACAAAAACCCATGTTGAACTGAGCCACGGGAAACAGTGATGTGAAGAAACCAGGAATAGGAGGAGAAACCAGCCAAAAAACTGCTGGGAGATAGAAAGTAATGAGAGTATGGGGTCATGGCCCAACCCTGGAGTTTGTTTCTTCAGAGAGTAACTTGTCTCAGATTCTGAAGCCCAGTGTTTTGTTTATTGTTTTTTAAAAATAAATTTCCACCTGAAAATGGGTGATTTTATATGGAGAGCTGAAAAGAGGAACCTTAAATGAACTATTATTTCTGCAAGCTATGAAGGAGAGCCTATTACTTCTGCAAAGAGAGTTTATTAATTCTAGGTAAGTCTAAGGAAGCATCGATTTCCTGTGTTGTGTTGTTCCTATAAACTATCAGTATTTCACAGGAATTCCAATATGTAGGTATCAAAAAAGCATTCTCCAAATTTCCTTTCAGACCCAGATGTTGCATAAAAGTCTCTTGCTCCAAATGTGTGTACTGCACTGATTAAATATATGTGAATTTGTATTCCCATATATGAAAATCATATACCATCAGACAGCACCATGCCTATATTTAAAAAATGCTCAGATAAGTTTGTTTCAGTAGTATTGAATCTTCTGTTTTTTAGTTATTCTCTCTCTCACAGGTCAGTACACACACAAACCAAGACTATGCGTATCCAATCAAGAAGAAATTAACTATAGTGGGGTACAAAATAGTCAATAATTTATTAGCTTGACTTTTAACAAATCCTCACACTTTGGGAAGATTTTCTGTCAAGTAGCTTTTCAGGTGCTTGCTTATTTAATGGTTGTCTAGAAAATAATTAACATGTTCCCAATATTTTTTCTAAGAAACAAGAAATTAGGGACATAAACTCAGTCGTCTTAATTTTCTGATGCGTGTAAACCACAATCCTTTCTCATAAGTACATTTCCTTATGGCTGCAAATTATTTTATGTGCTATAAGACAATAAAGTAAATATTCTTATTTTCTAAATAATTGTAAATAAGTGCATTATGATTATATAAAACTATATCTACGTGTTTAATTTTAATAATTATTTAATGCATATTATAAGACTGAACTCATCATCACTAGCATGTTTCACAAAATGAATAAAGTAGGAAGAGCTTTAGAAAACAGCTAGTTCTTATATTTTCACATTTTTACAAAAAAAAAAAAAAAAAAAAAAAAAACCAGAGGCTGGACTGATAGTTTAAAGCCCAATTTGACATAAAAGGAGACTGGTTTTATATGTCTAACCTTTGTTGATTTCATTTTACCATCGACTCTTAAAATTCAACCATCCTTAAATCCATAATATTATGTTATGTTTATATTCAAAACAAATTCAAGTTGCCTTTCGAAATAAGAATTTTGATTATGTACAAGAGATAAATTTAATAAATTTTGAAAGTTTAGAATAGTTTAAAAAAATTTTTTTTTAAAAAGACACATTTATTCAGCTCCATGATCAGGCTATTAACATATAGCAATCAACACCATGGGTGCAAAAAAAAAATCTACATTAAAACCCTTTGTTGGAATGCTTTCCACTTTCCACAGAAGAGAAACTAAAATAACCTTTAATACAATTAGTCACAAATATAGTCCTCAAGGTTTTTTGCCCATACACATGAGTATTGTCTAAAACATGTCTTCTTTGTAGCAGCTAGGCCCTGCCACCATTGCGCTTGGCTGAGTTCACAAATCTGTTGTAACCTGTAGCTTCCCTGTCACTTCTCTGGCTCTCCTTTCCTGCTAAGCTTTGTTTCCTGGCAATAGTTAAAACCTTCTGCCACTGCCATAGCTACCGCTGCTACTGGAACCGTCATGGCCACCTTGGTTTCATGGTTTGGCAAAGTATTGGTCTCCACCACCACAGGGGCCGGAACCTCTGCCTCCAAAGTTTCCTCAGAATAGCTTTAGATTTTAAAAAGCTTTTAGTACAGAGTGCTCATATACCATTCACCCAGTTTCCCCAAATGTCAACCCTTTAAATTAGCAGGAGACATTTGTCAAAACTGGTAAAACAATAGTGTACATTATCGTAAAATAACCTCCAGATTTTATTTGGATTTCAACTGGGGTTGTGGATTTTGGAGACCATCACAGAGGTAAAGTACACACAACATTTCGAAGAGAATACATGCAATCAAATGATTTACCTCTGGTAATGTTTGAATTGATTACTTAGTTAAGATAGCTCCACACTAAAGTTACTTTTGTCCACCTTTCCACATTATTATTTGGAAATCTGTCACTAAGTGCTGCATCATCTCTTGGAAAGAGTAGTTAAGGAGTTGTTCAATACCTCCCCATTTATTTGTGTAATAATTTATTATATCAGTATGGACTTATGTATATTATTTTATACTTTGTGTTATAATCCCAAAAGACACTTTATTAACTTTCTGTTCAAATTGTTTCAGCTTTGTCCATTGGGAGCTCTTTCAGGTTGGCTCCTGTGTTTCTCTGATATGCCCTGATCCTTTTGCTTTTTAGTACTCCATTACTTTCTGGTACTACAAGATGCCCGGTGTCATTTTACATTTTCCCTGCCCCAGTTTTAGAATCAGACATTTCTCAAAAGAGCTCTGATTCCTTTTATTGGAGAACGGTAGTTAGAAACCAGTATCAGGGCTCTGGGTATGTTTGTTGTTATCAGGATGTCACTGCTTCTAGCCCTTCCCAGAATCTATGCATCTGGATCTATATTAAGCTAAATAAATGTGATGCTTCCAACTCTAATCCAGTACCACACAGTTATTTCTAGTTTCCCTGGATGTTTATAACTCCTAAGGTGACCAACTGTTCTTGTTTGCCTGGGACTGAGGGTTTTTCTAGTAAATAGACTTCAGTGCTAACGCCATGACAATCCCAGGCAAACTGGGATGGTTGTTTACTGTAACTCCCTTTTAGAAACCACGATCTGCCACGTTTTGGTGTAATATTAATAAATATCTACAATGGTCTGGAAAAGTAAAATACTTTTTCCTTTTCCAGCTGACTATCTTTCTGAAGCTAAATTTTCTCACATACTTCAGTCAAAACAACAGATCACAACACACTAAAGGCAGAAGTAAAGATTAAAATCTTATCTGTCAATTATTAAGCAGATGAAAATTCAGCTATTGTCCATTAAAAGGAATTTTAGAAAGTTAAAACAATGCCATATTTTACTATAATTTTCCTTTTTTGTTTGGAAAAAAGTTGTTACTTTTCTATAACATTTTTTACGTTACCAGGAAATGGAATTATTATTATTAATTTAATCAAATTATAAGCAATGTTTTCAAATTTGTTTGAATTCCTAATAAGGCAAATGTTTATAGATATTATCCATATAACATAAAGCTCTTGGAATCCTTAATAACTTTTAAGAATGCAGAGAGAGTCCCAAGACAAAAGTGTTTGAGTCTTAAACAAATATTTGAAAGGAGAATTTTAGTCATTCTGAATACTAAAAAACAATAGAGAGATTTTCAAAATGATTAATAAAAAATAGGTTTGAAACTTGTTGTTCCCAGCTAAATACTACTACTATGACTACTACTACTACTACTACTACCACTACTACTATTACTACTACTACTGTTAATGGTTCTAACTTTAATTTTCTTAACTTCATTAAGCATGTATCCTCTCATGTAGGTTACACTTTATAAAATTCAACGGAAGTCCTGTTACATCAATCATGATTGAACTATCTCCAAATATAGGGTGGGTCAAACATTTTATTTTGAGATAGATAATGGAGTCTTGACATATATTGTAGAATATATAAATATTACACATATTTATATATATTAAACATATATTTTTATAATATATAAATATTATACACATATATAAGTACTAATATATATTGCTTTCATTGTTGTTGTTGTTTTCTATTTGAGTCCTCTCTTATGTAGCCCTCCACAGACTATTACAACCCTTTCTGTTTCTCAAAATCTTAGCCAAAAAAAAGTCAGCTACTCTGATCTGAAAAGACTATCTCTGTAGTCTTAATTCATCATAATTAAGAATTAACAGATCACTGTCATTTTCAGAGTTATGCTTTGAGTAGCACATTCCAAGAACAGGATGCATCCTCAGGATAGTCCGTTTTCAAACAATGTGTCAAGCTGGACTTATAAACCATAAACAAACCCTGAAAATTCAGTCATTTTTGTACCCAAATAATGTTCACTCCTTCTTTCATTTGGAATTTATTGATGCCGACAAGATTCTAGCCATAGGGCTGAGCCTGAGTTGCTGTGTGTAAAGCTTGGTCTGTCTTCAAAGAAGTCAGCGTAAAGAAGCAGAGGCAGATGCATATCCAGAGAGTCCCAGTGAAGTTAGGTTTGTGTGGGGAAGGTTATTAACTGACGAAACAGCTCACAGGAAAGTTTTGTTAGATAAGTTATTAAATATGGAACAGTTGGAAGAACTAAAGAAGTCAGCAAGTGCATTGTTGTTGTGAGGGTCTTATTTTAATTAATCAAAGGATTTTGACGTTTCCTTGGAAAGCACATGCAATGATTTTTTTTTTTTAGAAAGAGATATAAATACACAGAGTTTTACTTCATTAAGATCAATTTAAAAAGATAGAAACCTGAAAGGAAAATAAATACCTGTCAATAGAAAATAGTTGAATAAATTGTGGAACTTCAATATGGTGGAATTTTGCACCATTATTATTAACATGAGGTAGATTTATATCAATTGGCTTTTAGTAAGTTTTAAAATGTGAGTAAGGCAGGCTGCAGCAAAGTAAGCTCTATATAAGGAAGAATTGAAATATGAAATAATGATGCATACCTTATATATGTGTTGTCATTTTCCACTTTTATTAAAGAACTGTTTAGTAATATGTTTTTAAATGTTTGAATGTCCTGGAGAAAGATAATTAGTTTTTTAATTTTGTTATTACATCATAATAAAATAATGGTGTTTGTGTTGTTCCCAATTTATTAAATTTTGCATTGCTAAATGAATAGTAATATAATAATGATATACATTCATGTTCCTCATAAACTTGAAAAGATGGTATGTTCTCTATATGTAGGTAAAATTTTGATATATTTAGTAGATCCATTAGATCTACTTTACTGATGATGTTGCTTACATCTTCGAACACATATTCATTTTTTCCAAAACTTGACCTGTCTTAGACTAAGAATGATATTTTAATGTTTCCTGTTGTTACTAGATTTCTTCTATTTCTTCTTGCCATATCAGTATTTCTACTTTGTTATATGGTGCATGGGCATTCATAATTTAATTGTAACTTATAGTATTTGAAAATTTAAATATTTTATATTCTTAATGCTTTGGGGACGTGAATTCTGTCTCATGTGATCATGGTAATAACTCTAGCTTTTTTATTGCTTGCATTTGCCTGATAAAGTTTTCCCAACTTTTTTTTTTTTTTGTAAAGACATGTCTTTTGTCTACAAAATAAGGTTGAGTTTGTATATTTTTCATACACATTATGTACATCTAGTCATATTCACTTGTTCTTGCTTTATGTTTTTAATAATATCACCTTTCTCCCTCTCCTTTGAAGCTTTTAATATGCATTTTAATGTGTATTCTGCTATGTCTGTTTTTTTCTTCTGCCTGTTTTAAAGTTTTGTTTTATCTTTTTCTAATGCCTTCATTCCTCATATGGCTTATTATTTTTGACATATTTCCATAGGACTACTGGCTACTATGGATGAATTTGCCTTAGAGTGGATGTGCAGAAGCTTGTCCCTGTGCAAATATATCACACAGAATATTGTGATATCCAGAGAGTTGATAGGAGGCTTTTTGCTAGGCCTTGCATTTTTAGGATGTGATTGTTCTGTCATAAGGGGTACAACAGTGACAAAGGCAGTGGTAGTGACAAGGTATATGTCACCACATTCTCTAAGGCAGGGAGAAATGACTAGCTGGAAATACCAAATTTACGAATTAGTGTTTCCCCTTCTCAAACTTGGCAAACTAGTATCTGCTGTAAAATAAACCTTATAGTATATTTATAACAGTATTTATGAGCACAATATGACTGTCAACATTTTATAAAAATGTGCATCTGTTTAGAAATTAGTCTGACAACATTGGATGTTGATATGAAGAGAAAAAAAAATCTCTTTATTGCACTACTCTCTAGTGAAATAATACTCTCTTTTTTGTTTAAGTAGTTTTTCCTTGTGCTTTATAGTATAGTGCCAAAAATTAAAAATTTGCATTATAGCTTCAACATTAGAACTGACTTTTAACAAGAAATATTTGCAATAGAACTGTAATGCCCTATATGTAAAGATTTGGGAACAATTGATAGAATTAACAGTGAAACTAGACAGAAGACAAGAGCATGAGAGAAATGCTTTCTCATAGTCTGTCATCATCCACAGCCCCCAGCTCTTTTCTTTCCTAGGTTGCTATTTCCTTTACTTACACCCCTGTCCATTGAGACCCAACCACCTATTTTTCTCTTCACATTTTTGAAACGTTTTCATTTTGAGTTCTGTGACCCACCATGTTTCTAAACCATATCAAGTAGAGCTGAGCAGCAATTCTTCTTTGTTCCCCATATTTCAGTGGCTTCCCTTTGATCTGAATTATAGATGAGTGGTTGGCTTCTAAGACAACAACATTTATTAAGGGTCTAGAAATACCCATCTCCCAATAATACATTATCAAAATGTGTTATCAGCTAACTGGATGCATTATTAGAAAATTCAGTTCACCTGTACTTAGAGATGGAACTTCTATAGTAGTTAATTTTACTTTCTATATATAATTAAGTATTAGTGTATTCATGCATGGATATTTAGTCATGGGCAATTATCAGATCAAGTGAAACATTTGAATATGTATCTTCCACTTTTAAAGCTTTCAAGGGCATTTTTTTCATATAGCATTTTTTCTATTTATAATATTTGAAGAAAAAAAAAGCAGTTGCTTAAAAAATAATCCCTAAGTTCCACAGAAAATGAAATTAATAATGAAACAAAAATATTGGCACTGTACATGGAATAGAAAACACATAATACCTTTCTTGAATATAAATTAGCAGTGCTAGTTGATGACACTGTTAAGTACTTACTAGAAAATACTGTGCATTTTCCCAGTAATTCATGTTATAAACTCTATTTCAAATGTCATCTTGCCTCACATGCTTTATTTCATCATTAGGAGAATGTATAAACTGTTATAAAAGTAGATAAAATTGCTTTTATTGAGATGCATATGGACCATTTTCCACTCCAAATTGATTTGCTTTTTGGCCACGTAGTTTAGCATTGAAGAATAACAGTAAGGTATACTTCTTTTAGATTGTACATTCCAGAAGATCACAGCAGAAACTTATGATGATTTTTATAGTTCTAAAAATAGACAAAAGAATAAAATTGTGCAGTTATCTAATTTACAGAACAACCCGTTATTTTGCAGGATGGTCTCATTCTGAGAGTAAGCCCTTCATCGGGATTCCAGTACAATGACATCCTTACCAATCATTTCCACAATTCTAGTTGTGCCAGTCTTTAATAGCATTCTGATTGTAATAAAATAAATCAGTGCAACTGTCTGGTGAACCTAAGCTTCTTTAGAATTGAACTGAATTAGCATATATAAGATTAGGTAATATGAGTTCTTATTTACTAAATTGATGATTCAACTGGATCTTAAGTACAGGTTTATGCTATGAGACCTTAAAATGAGATATTTTTATTTCCAGTATCTGTTTTTTCTTGTACAGAATCTAAGATGGATCTATCCTATCATCAAATTTTACTCTACAGTAACAACTGGTATTCATTTGAATTATAGTCACTAGCTTAATAAAAGCAACAGAAGACATGATTAATAATCAGTATTGAACTAAAATATAATTAATTTGCAGCTCAGCCCTTCACCTGAATTCCATGACTTTTCTCCTTAGCTAGGAATCATTCAATTCCCACTTCAAAGAACCACAGTGATGGGGAAGTCCTTGATATTTGTAATAATAACTGAGATCTGATCAGATTTCCTTTGGAGGATGTACCTATCACCTCTGCAAAGATCAGATTCAATTAATATCTTCTTATTTGTATCTACAGAAGCATGCAAGTCAATTTTAGAAATAAAATGAGGTTAAAGGTCAGCCACTCATCAAATATATCTGTTTAAACTAGAATTGCTCTTGTCCAAATGCTCATTGCTTTGCAAAATGTGTTCAGTAAGTTTATTTGTTTTTCACAGTTGGTTAAATCTTGACCTACATTGTAACACGGCATTCCTTCATAGTAGGGTGCTCACACCTGCTGAATAAAATACAAATGGAGATGAAAACTCATGATGAAATAAATGAATGTGTATTTATTTACGAAAATTCTTAGATATGTGAGAAAAAATACTCTTCATGTGTGTTAAAGCACTTTCTTTCGATTTACATTATTTTTTAACCAAAGAAGTCCATCTCTCTCCCTAGGTATACATGAGTTAAAGTGATTTTAAAGAAATATTTGTTTAACACTCTAAATATAACAGAAGTTTGTCTTAGCACTGGGTTCAGGTATGCCTATTAACTTCATATTCTTGTAAAGATTCAGAGAATGTGGAATGGGAATGTTAGAAAAATGGACAGTTGATACATAGAATATATTAGGAAATCAAGGGAAATTAACAAGGAGTGAATTTCTCAAAAACAAAATTCCCAATTTGTCCTTGAACAAATTTGATTTTAGGAGAATTGGGGAAACTGGGAAGTCCTACATGACAAGAAAATAAAGAGAAATTAAGGAATAAAATTACATGGGAAGAAAATAGTAATTCATAAAGTATTTAAAAATGTGAAGACAGTAAATTATTAGAGTGCCAAATAAATTCTAGTAGGGCACCTAATAATTTTGTACATTAATATTGTACATTCTCATACAAAGTTGATAACAATGATTTTGTTAATCAAATGAAAAGTTTTAAATGCCAGATTTTGAGACTGAAATGAATTTTCTCATTTTCATACATAGATTTCAAGGGAAGGATATTTTAATATTAGATCTTGTGAAAACCAATTTAGAAGAATTTTACTGTATGACTAATTAATGATTATAGTGACATTTTAAAGTATGAAGTGCCATATAAACATGAAGATACAGTGCCATTGTTACATGCAAAAAATAAATTATAACCAACTTTCTAGATTATTGTATGCACATTTATAAAGTTAGTAATAAAATATAATATGAAATGAGGGATAATATAAATCACAAAAAATAAGCTAAAAAATATAAACAACAGTAATTTGAGTTTTGGAGTAGCAAATATGAATAGTAATCCCTGAATACACAGAGTTTCATGTAAGTTATCATAGCTTTAATATAAAATCTAATCTTCATGGTGAAACCAGATTCTCTGTATGTACACAGATAGATCTGATATAGTTTTCTTCAACTAGATTTTAAGTCACAATCAGATTTGGCTAGGCAAGTATTCCCATACTGAACATGGGGCTTCTGAATATCTTATACATATGGATATTTAATTACGCAATATTATACTTCTGCTTCCATTACTCATAATAAGCACATTGTAAACATGTTCAGTATTGACTAAAACCATCTTTCCTGAAGCTAGTATTACTGAATAGTGACCACTATGGAGGAGCTATATGATTTAAAGCCTCGCTGAACACAGGGAACATTTTTGGCAATCTCAGATCTTACCCTAAACCTCTTTTATCTATTTTAAATCTCTCATAGCATAAAAAATTTTGTCTAGGAAATGATATCATTTATGAAAATAATAATAATTATGTTAAGCCCATTACCCATTATCTCAGTTTATCCTCACAACTGAGTTAGAAGGGAAATACTACTATTAACACACTCATAACAGATGAAACTAAATTTAAGATGAATGAAGAGTAAATGGCCGAGCAAGGATTTATTTTCATCATTATCATTATTATTACTGAAGAATAAAATTCATGTGGACATGTACACATACCATAAATTTATAGTATATTTCAGGAATTTATAAGAATTCATTGGTGAAACCATGGGAATTTTCTATGTAAAAAAGTTTTTAATTATGAAGTCCATTTTTTATACATGTAGGATTATATTTATTTTCTATTTATCCCTTCATTATTAGCTTTACTAAATTGTATTATAAAGACATTTTAAAATTTCATCAGTTATAAAGTTTATTGGTTTACATTTGTGTATGGCATCCACTTTTAAAAAAGTTTATTTTATTGAAGTGTAGTTGATTTACAATGTTGTGTTAATTTATGCTCTACAGCAAAGTGATTCAGTTATACATATATATACATTATTTTTCATATTCTTTTCATTGTAGTTTATCACAGGATATTGAATATAGTTACCTGTGCTATACAGTAGGACCTTGTTGTTTATCTATTCTATATATAATAGTTTGCATCTGCTAATCTCAAACTCCCTATCCATCCCTCACCCACTTCCATCCCCCTTGGCCACCACAAGTCTGTTCTCTCTCTCTGTGAGTCTGTTTCTGTTTCATAGATAAGTTCATTTGTGTCATATTTCAGATTCAACATGTAAGTGATATTATATAGTATTTGTCTTTTTCTGACTTACTTCACTTAGTATGGTAATCTCTAGGTCCATCCATGTTGCTGCAAATGGCATTATTTCACTCTCTTTATGGCTGAGTAGTATTCTACTGTATATATGTACCACATCTTCTTTATCCATTCATCTGTAAATGGACATTTAGGTTGTTTCTATGTCTTGGCTAATGTGAATAGTGAACGTAGGGGGTGCATGCATCTTTTTGAATCATACTTTTGTCTGGACATATGCCCAAAGGTGGGATTGCTGGATCACATGGCATCTCTATTTTTACTTTTTTGAGGAACCTTCATACTGTTTCTGATAGTGGCTGCAGCAATTTACATTCTCACCAACAATGTAGGAGTGTTCCCTTTTTTTTACACCCTTCCCAGGATTTGTTATTTGTAGATTTTTTAAATGATGTCCATTCTGGCCAATGTGAGGTATTACCTTACTTTAGTTTTGATTTGCATTTCTCTAATAATTAGTGCTGTTGAGCATCTTTTCATGTGCTGTTGGCCATCTGTATGTCTCCTTTGGAGAAATGTCTATTTAGGTCTTCTGCTCGTTTTTTATTGAGTTGTTTGTTTTGTTGTTGTTGAGTTGTATGAGCTTTTTGTATATTTTGGAAATTAAGCCCTTGTCAGTCACATCATTTGCAAATATTTTCTCCCAGTCTGTAAGTTGCCTTTTCGTTTTGTTTATGGTTTCCTTTGCTGTACAAAAGCTTGTAAGTTTGATTAGGTCCCATTTGTTAATTTTTGCTTTTATTTCTATTGGCATCCACTTTTTATTGAATCCATAATGATGTCCTTTTTTCACTTAATAGCATTTATTTTGTTTTCTTTCCCTCTCTGTCTTCTAATTTTCTTGATTAAATTGCTAATGATTTTTCAATATTACTAATCGTTACAAAAAACAACTTTTTTCACTTATTAATTGTCTCTACTGTCTATTTCATCTATTTCTGTTTTTTATTATTTCTTTTTAAGGATGACTTACTGTTTTGTTTTGTTTGGTCATTTGTTTTCTTATGTATTTGTTTTTTAGTTTCTTCAGTTAGAAGGTGAAATCATTTGTTCAAATTCCAAACAAGTGCTGTTACTCTGTTTTTACTTTTTAAAAAAATTTTGATAAAAAATATGTAACATGACATCTACCTTTTTAATGAAGTTTTAAGTGTACAGTACAGTACTGTTAGCTATAAGCACAATGTTGAAAGGAGATCTCTAGAAAATTTTCATCTTTCACAGTGGAAACTCTAGACTTAATGTAAAGCAACTGCTAGGGCAATCAGCAGTGACCAAGTTTATTGGGATCAGATGATATGCAGGACTAACCATTTAAAACTTTCAAAAAAGATGGTTCACTAAGAAGCTGTGTGCCTGCACAGAGTGGAAAGGATGATCATTAATGGTACAATTTGGCATAATGTATATAAAACATTTAATAAAATTAACATGTTTTATAAATGATTTCTTGTTCAAGACATTATTATTTTGGATTTTTTCCATTTTGTGCCACTAAACACAATACCTATCTGATACCAAGAGTAAGCCTATTTTCTAAGCATATTTTGGGCCAGGCAGAAATAATTAAGTGTTCTCTTCATTAGTTACATAGCATATGGCATACTAATCATTCACAAGGTTAACACAAAAGAATATGCTAGTTTTAAAAAGTTATAATTCTTGATCAATCCAAGAACAATCTCATATTTACAAGTTTTCACAAAATGTAACAAGTTTTCACATCAGTGTGTATGCATTGATTTCAAATTCCACCATGACCATTTTATTCTAAAAATCTCTCCATATTCTGGCAACTGATGATGCAAACACAATCCAAGAATTATTTTGCTGATTTTAGTGTTGAATGGATCTACACATAGAAAGATGTCAGTTAAAGAACAATAGAAATATTGTCATTCCTTTTAGGAGCAAATTCTTCTTAGGAACATGGGTGAGATTTTGATTATTTGGTATTTTTTAGGCTTTTACTCCACATTAACTGCCTAAATGAGATAGACACATATACACAGAGGAATAATGGACAATAGAAAACAATGTGTTTTGTCATTAGCTTTACTCTAAGTGTTTCCAGCACCAAAGCATATTTAAAGAAAAAGCCTATGGCCTATGCTTAAGGATTAAATAGGGCCTCCTACCATTCTATTATTCATTTAATATCAATTCTAGGAAAATCAAACTCTTCCTGAGGAAAGTCAGCTTTAAACTAAAGTCCCCGACTACTTTACAATTTGAAGAGGAGATTGTGCATAAAAGCATAACGATTTTATATACAACAGTCCCAACCATTGTTAATTATGGATCAGTATTTGCAATATGACATGATTGGTATTTTCTTCTCCTTTTGGTGGAAAAGAGAGGGGATGAGTTACCTCAGAAAGCAGCAAAGAGGCAAAAGCATTGTTGATGTATGGCGAAAGGAATGAAAGCCTCTCTGCCTCTTCTCCCAATTATAATTTTTTCCTTAAACTATTTGGCTTAATGATTAAATCTGTGGTCAGTCATGGATAGAGTTTACCATTCAGGAGACAATATCAGTTAACCATCAAGGAAAAATTATTATAGTCATATATGATTCTTTATTTTTTAAACACCATTGTTTCTTTGTAGACACTTGGGACCAGGGTACATGACACATTAGCTGCTGTCTAGATCCCTTTGAACAAGACATTAATTTACTTCAAGGTCAAAGATCCAGTCTGATTCTATTTCCTAAATTGTATCCTATTCCATTGCTCACACATCATTATACAATTTCATAAAATTCATATGGGTGATAGCTTAATGCAATGAAAAAATATGCCCTATATGTGAACAATATGAGTGACTTCCTATTGTTAAGTTTGCCCAAAGAATTTTGACTTCTAAAATAAACAAATCCCCTCAGTCAGAAAACATATATCATAATAAATTAATATTCATATATCTGAAGTCCCGATGTGATTTCAATCATTATCATTAATAATCTGAGTCCCTTATTTGTTAGATGTAGCCTAATCTGTCACCCACTTTTATGACCACCTTAATTATCTCAAAATTTAAATAAATTTAATTCTAATCTCTCATGAGGCTCATTTTCAAACCCTCCCAAAAGTCAGTCTATTACGGTAATGTACCCTACCATACCACATAATTTAGGACACAGTGTCACTGCACCAGTTGTAGCATTTCCTAAGCAACTAGAATGTTTTCATATTGTAAGTGTCTACCATGAAGCATAGTAGACATTTACTGCTGTTGTAAATGGTAAGAATGCGAGAGGGAAAAAAAATCTTAGTTTTAGATTGTCCCATGCTCAATTCAATCTATGTTAGAGTAAAAGGAGGATCCAACCAGCAATGAAGAATGATATCTAGAGCTTAACTGAACTCAGCTGCCTATATTGAGGTGTAGCACCTCCATATGAGAAAAAAATCAAAGACAGGAAATAAGAAGGTAACCTATCCTAACTAAAATGATGGACTTTCTTATTATGTAAACATGAATGGAGAAATCAAAAACATGAGAGATGACTTTATCGCACAGTGATACTCCCCACAAATAACTGTGCTTGCATTAATGTCTCCTACTTCGAACAAATGGATTAACGTTCTCTTTAAATTAGAAAACATGGAAGGAGTAGTGAGGCCAGCAGAAGGCAGGAAATATTCACATATAAGGTATTTTAGAGGTCTGGGAAATTTCTCACTTGCACTTACCTTAACTATTCCTTTATCTAAAGCATAAGCTGAAAAGGTAGAGATAATTTTCACAATTCTGTACAAGCGAAAGAAAGAAAGAAAGAAAGAAAGGAAGAAAGAAAGAAAGAGAAAGAAAAGGAAGGAAGGAAGGAAAGGAAGGAAAAAAGATAAAACTGTAACTATATATTAATAAGGGCCAAATAGAGTTGTGTAAAAGCAGAAGTATTAATACCTGAAGAATTTGCCTTACAGGAGGAAATTTGCATAAATGGAAAAAAGAAAACAGATTGCACACCTATTGCACACCAGTATACATAATACATTTATTGAAAGAGAAAGTAAGAGCTGAATTGTTATTATCATTTGCCTTTCTATGATTGCAGAAAATCACCAGTAATTTTAGTCATTCATTTCTGCTTGTTTTCATACATTTTAAGACCCAATTCTTTATCTGCTTGCTAAGGGGAAAATAGCAAAAGGATCATATAGCAAAAGCTTCTATGTGATACCTACTTAAGCTTTACACTTGGGGGATAATTTTCTACCTAATTATTTTAGTGAAGAACTTATTCAGAATTGAAAGGCAAATTGTACATATATGTAGTGGGTTTGATTTTCTCATTTAGAATACAGTCATTTTAATAGCAGACATAATTAAGCTAAAACATTCAGAGGTTTAAGAATAGATCCTACTCATGGATATTTGTTAGATGAATCCTTTAATTTTATGTTTTAAGACATAACATTGAACCATAAAAGTTATCTGAAGATATATTCGGAGACATATTCAAACCATGATGTTTTTTTGTCCCATTAAATTTTTTTTTTGTACTTTTTCTAGAGATACTCTTCACATTTGTTTATTCTTCTAGCACAGTGATTTCAGGTAGGTATAATCAATAGTAGATCTGGGAAAATTGCTCCCATTACTTTCAGATCTCTATTTGTTTTAGAATATTGAATCTAGCCTGGCACTGTCAGCTAGATAGAGTGATTGTTTTTTTACACTTAATAAGAACTGATTCTATGATTCTGATATAATATCTCATACCATTTAACATTTAAATTTGGTATGTAGGCACTTTTACCTGTGTTAATATAGCAATGTTAACTGTATAGGTATACTGTATCTGTTTGCTATCCATCTATCTAAAATATAGCACAAATTAGGAGCATATAAAATTTAAAATAAGCAAGTATGACAAATTAGAAATTATTTGATTAGAAAACTGAATTTATATGTTACACTTTAATGATAATCAGAAACTATGGTGGGCAATTTATGTACATTAGCCCATTTAAACTTCTACAAATTCCTTAGCAAATTAAAAATGTTTCATAGAGTTTAAAAAAGCTATTCAAGGTAACTAAGTTATAGTTTAAAGAAACTGAGATTGAAGGTTTACTGTAACATACTATCCCATTAAATTAAATAAAACAAATACTTTTGCGGGGTGGGGGTCAGGTTACGGGGACATAGATCCAGTCATTAAAAAAATTCTAGTTCATAAAATTCCTCAATGTTTTCTCCAAACTGCTGCCATTTTTGTATATCTTATCCTGTAACCCCTCTTTCAATATTGTTAAAAGATATAGTGAAGTTAATTGTTATTTCTGTCACTTTACTCCTGCATTCTAATTTGATTTTTTTTCTGGCTACATTCAGTATGGTGTTTTTAATCTTCAATTTCCATCAGTTTTTCAGCATCACTAAAGTTTGACTATGATGTGTCTAGCTCTACTTTTTCCTGTGTTTATTATATTTTTATTTCTGGATAAAGATTATAACCTATTGTACAAATTTAATTTTTATTATAGAGCTATGAGTAGCTAGCAATATTTTAAAAATTATAACTCTCTTGCTTTAAGTGGCTAATATTAAAACTAATGAAATAAATAACATCCCATATTATAAGCAATAAATGCATATTTTTTCTTAATATTTGATATGAAAAAAATGCACTAAATATCCATTTCTGGTTATACTTCTCTTTATGAAGAGAATGTGGTATATTCCTGCCTGGTGGCATGTGCTTTAACCAGGGAAGTATTATAGAGGTGGTTAGCAGTGTTAAAAGATTTCTAGGATACAAAGAGAAAGGCTTGTTTCTAAGAGTAGCTCAAATCACTCTAAAGTAACTTCAGAGTAGGTGAAGCTTCTGGATTTGGTTCCCTTTGAATAGTTTTCCTTTCGATAATCTGTGTGTTATAGGAGAGACCAATTTTAAAACTTCTTCTCAAACATTAGGTGTTTACTTTAAAATTTGACAAAGGATAAGGACAGACAATTCACAAAGCAGAAAATAAAAATAGTAACCAGCTTCTGAAGAATGCCCAATTTTATCATTTCACTAGTTTTAAAAATGATCTTTTTGGATATTATGTTTCAATATCAATATATAATTAAAGACTAACATTGGTTAAATTTTGATAGGAATACAGAGATTTTATATTTTCTTTTCCCGGGTTTTTCTGAATTTTATATTAAAAAAATATATAAATCTACCTCTATTGAATCTACTTTAATGGAAACAATGGGAACAGTGCATTTAAAATGCTTATTTTTTAACCCTATACATTATAGCCATAGACTCAGGTATAAGATATCACATATGAGTGATTAAGGCATTACAATAAGGCAAGAAAGAAAATTAAAGTCATTAAAGTTTAGAAAGGAGGAAATAAAATTGCCCTAATTTACAGATGATACAACTTCCAGCATAGAAAATCCCAAGGAACCTATAAGCAAACTCTTAGATAATAATAAATGTGTTCAGAGAGGTTGCAGAATACAAGATCAACACACAATTAGTCATATTTTTAGGTCACAACATTTCTATCACAATGGCTATAATACAAAAAAATAGTGACAACCCTAAATGATGATGAGGATGCAAAAAACTGGATAACTCATACATTGCTGGTGATATGTTAAATGTATAGCCACTTTGGAAATAGTTTGGCAGTTTCTTTTTGTTTCTTATAAATTACCATATGCAATTACTATAGGATCTAGCAGTTATGCCCCTGGGCGTTTTATCTCAGAGAAAAGAAAACATATTTATTCAAAAATGTAAGCATTAAAGATCATAGCCTGTGCATTAATGGTCATAAGTGCATTAGATTTTTTTAAATTAAAAACAGTAGATGCCCTTCAACTGGTGAATGGCTTATGAAACCATAATATATTGATTCCATGGAATACAGTTCAACAATAAAAAAGAAAGGGCTGTTGATAACATAACAAACTTTGATGAAACTCCTGCGAATTTTGCTGAGTGAAATAAGCTAAGCTAATCCAGAAAGGTTGCATACTGTAAGATTCTATTTATACAACATTTTAAAATGAAAAAATATTAAATGGAGAACAGATTAGTGGTTGCCAGGAGTTAGGTATGCAGCAGGAAGTAGGGGGTGGGATGGAAATATTCTGTATCTTGACTGTGGTGGTGGATATAAAAACCTTTACACGTGATACAATTGTTTTGAACTAAATACACATGTGCACACCACACATACACACACACAACTTGGAGTACCATTAAACATGGGAACTTTGAATAAGGTCAGTGGATGGCAGCAATGTCAATATCCTGGTTTTACAAGATGTTATCATCGAAGGAAACTGTACACAAAATCTCTTATGTTTTAACAATCATATGTGAATCTATAAATTAGCTCAATAAAAATTCAATCAAAAATTTTAAAGATTAAGTGTATCCTATCAGCACAAAGAAACAAGGACATTTTACATCTATTCCTCCAAATTCAGAACAATATCTCATATAAGTTAACCTTAAATTATCTAGTTAGTTTTTATTCAGGTGCATATTGAAACTTACGCAGTTGAGGGTTTTCTGATTCATTTCACTTTTATATTTAGCCAATGGACTATATGTTTTCATTTAAGTAATTATAATGAAAAATTACATAAACACTCACATATTAAAGATACTCAGTAATTTTTTTAACTTGTTAAATAAGATTATACACAGAAAGTCTACTTTAATCTTATTGACTATTTTTAATATTCTATAAAAATATGGCAATTTTAAATATATATTTTTGTAAGTAACTATTCATAATATGGTGAACCTTATGGGTAAAATATAAATGAAAAGTGGAAATTTCTGCAGGGTGTGTGTGGAGGGGATGGGAACCTTTGCTTTGTTGGCTTCATGCAGTTCCAAATCTGCGATCTGTTTCAAATCAGTGTTGCAACCTATTAAAATGTTGAAGAATTTACATTTTACTTGTGTTTTGCATTGAAAGGAAAATGACTAAAACTCCTCTATTTTGTAAGCATCATTTAATTTTGATTCTATAAATGTACAAAAATCCATAGGACAAGACCAGTAACATGTATTTTGTTCATCCACCCACCCATAATCATTTTGTCGATCAGAATTTTCCCATAGACATCTGAAATTAATTGCAGGGAAGAGCACTTACCAATGATAATTTCCTTTTGGACAGCCTCAGAAAATCTGTTGCCCAAAGAGATGACTATTGGAGAAACATCTGAAAATATGACCACATTTCAGGCTGTTTTTTGGGGTCCAAAAGAACCATGACCTTTTAGCTTGTGACAAGTGACCTGTGAACACTGGGATTGAAGTTTAACCACTATTTTGATGTTCTGCCTATTATGTGTGTCATTTAAAACAAATACTGTTAACTCTTTTTGTGCTTATTCAACACACTACATTTATAAGCCAAAACTGTCCCAGATATATACAGCACAAAAATGCCCCAGATATGTACAGCACAATTTAATAAAATGTAGTTTTTACTAAGGTGATAAACACCAAAAATATATATGACTTTTTAAAACCCCAGATGTTCATAGCATTTATAAAACAACTATAAAATAGTTTAAATATACTGCACAAAGAGTGGGAAAAAATCACTACTAGTTCTATAATGACACCTTTTAAGGAATATTGGAGCAGACTTCTTTAAATCAAAAGCACTCAAAGACTCAATACACAGTAACTGAAGACCATTGAACCAAGAAACTAAAACAACAAAGAATAGAGAGACAGAGTTTTATTTCTTTTTATCTGTCTTCTGGTTCAAGAAAGGGGATAGGAAAGAAATTTCAATTTGGTTCCTTCTTTTTAGACCTTGCCTTTTGGAAAATGTATAGATCCCATTAGTTAAGTCTTTTTCAATATGGAAAAAAATATGTTCTTCCAACAGTTATAAATGGGGACACGTGAATTTCCATTGTCATTGATTGTCTTGGTCAACTGACTGGTTTGTTGGCTGTGATAATTTATGACCCGTAACTATTTTCAAAGACAAAAGGAAAATATTGCAAATAAATATAAGTAGGAAAAAATTACCTGGTCCAGCAATGTTTTTGTTAGTTCTGTTAGTAAGAATGAAGACTTCAGTTCTACTGAGAAAAAGGTAGTAATCTTAGTTCCCAGTGAGCCTAAATTCCTGTGATGATCTAAATTTTAAAGTAAAATGTAGACTTCTGGCCATTGTCATATTGTAATAGCATCAAATCAAAGTTCACTTCTATTTTATATACAATAATTAGATAACTTCCTGGTGATAGACAAGAAATCCTGATTACATACTGCTGTCATCCTATGATGTATGATTATATATAGGTGCATTCTATTCAATTTCTTATTAATTTTCACTTGGATGCCCATGGACACTTGAGTCTGACTATGCTCCAAACTGGTTTCATCATTTTCCTCATATGTGCTCTTTCTTCTAGATTTCCTCTCTTTCTACTTGGATTCTTTATTTACCATCCACCCATGTCAAAAATTTGGAAATTCTGTAAGAGTCTAATATTTCAA
Organism: Monodon monoceros; assembly: GCF_005190385.1. NCBI lineage: Eukaryota > Metazoa > Chordata > Mammalia > Artiodactyla > Monodontidae > Monodon > Monodon monoceros. The sequence continues at coordinate 43,199,077 of NW_021703765.1, forward strand.
TTCTCTCTTACATTTAATCTCTGACCATATCCTGTTTCTCCTATCTCCATAACATCTCTAATATTCATCTTCTTTCATTTCAGTTTCTATTCCTTTATTACTTGCAATAATTATCTCAGTGGTCTCAGTATCAGAACTTTTGATCAGTCTTCCCCAGAGTGCCTGTGTTGATCTTCCTAAATTACAAACATGTTTCATATTTCTCCTCAATTTAGGGCACTTCCCAATTGTTTACAGGATGAAATCCAAATTTCTTAACTTGTTCTTTACTCTGCTTACCTTAAGGTCTTACAACTACTCATAGGCTTCACCTAGGCTGGGATTAGTTATTCATTTCACCACTTTATATTCAGCATATTTACTAATACCTGACACATAGTAGATGCTCAAATATTTATTGGATGGAAGAAAATATCTTTTGTTTCTCTCACTGCCTATGCTCAAACTAAACTGTCTTTGCTTACGTAGCTTTCTCTGACATGAATGCCCTTCTTTTGCCATGTTCAATGTTGATTGTCAGCTACGTGAAATCAAAGACTAGTTTTGTTCAAATTTCTGATGCCACTTGCTAGCTCAGTGCTTAGTTTTTTAATGGGATTAAGGTATTGGTTGAATAAAAAGTATAGTTATAAATCCATTCACATATTTACTTTCTTCAGTACTTTTATTCCTAAATAAAAGTAATCAAAATAGTAAAGAAAATGTAGAAGTGACCAGTGGGAAGGAATGTGTTATAAGGCAAGCAATGGATACGGAGAACAGTGTTTTGTGCTTTGTAGTGCAAACAAAGAAAGCCATGGTAAGCAATTAAAAGAGTTTCAAACAAGGAAACAATATCATTATGTTTTAAAAATATGGCTTTGATGCACTGGAGAAGTTAGTAGAAAAATATAAAATTGGAAGCTGAGAAGCCAGTTAGGAGGGTATATCTAGGGACTAGGCAAGAGGTGATGGTGATTTGTACTTGTGATCTGGCAGGAGGTATGAAATTAGAATCAAGAAAGGGAATACATGAAGTAAAAATTAGAAAATTTCAAGACATCAGTAATGATTCCCACTTTTCAGCTTGAGCAACTAGATGGAATGAGGTATCCTTTACTGAGACATAGCAAATTAACTGTGCTATTGGCAAAGACTAGATAGATAGGCAAATGGGATAGATTACTATAAGCCAGGTGTTTATAAAGCAAACCATTACAAATTCATGGAGAGTACAAAGATTATTCAGTATATGGTGTTGGGACAATTTATTAATTATTTGCTTTAAAGACACCTATTTTTTTAACTTCTCATAACATTACACATTTTTAAAGTCTTGTTAAATAAATAAAGATACAATTGAAAATTTGGTAAGTCTGAAAGAAAATGAAACTGTGTCAGACTTCTTAAGGGAAAATACTAAAATTCAAAGTGATAATAAATATCACAATTAAAGATGTACTTGGTTTCAGTATCATAAGAACTAAAAACTTTAGTATATAGCATGTAATCCAAATTGATTTTCAAATGAGAACCCTATTTGTAGAATATGGCCAAGGGTTAGCACATTAAGAGTGCATTGGTAGAAATCAGGAAAATAAATAAAATTCATGATCAAAAATAGGCAAATCATTTGATCATATAATTCACAAAAGAAGGGCATAAGAAAGCTATTTTCATGTTTTCTAATAATTAAATTAATATAAATTAAGTATAGATATACCATTTGACCACTAAGTTACCATACCAGAAAAAAAATAGTGGCCATGTCCTATTCTAGTGAAAAAGCAACTTTCATATATTGCCAATGGCAGTATAAATTGATCATTAACTTGATCATATGATATTCTTGTAACACCAAAAACTGATGATATATACAGCATCATTAATTGATTACAGATATAATACCATAGTCATTTGCTGGGCTATTATTATTGCTAGGATATTTTTTAACGTGGAAAAAGCTTGTGACATACAGATGATACCAAAATTTATGTACAATATTTGTGCAATTATATTTTAAAATACTCTATATTCAAAAACTCTAACATGGAAAAAAGATGAATTTCAATTTCTGACCTTAAGGCAGACAAGATATTTTAAAATGACCTTCCACTACAAAATAAATTAAATCCTTCATGGGGCATAATTTTTTGCTGCGTGTAAAAGAATTAAGATCCCCCCAAATTGTTTTTTAAATTACTAAATATTTAGGAAATGTTTGAGGAATTTTTAAATGGCAAAAAAAAAAAAAGCAACCAAGAAGACACATTCTGAAATTATCAGATTTGAAAAATAATAAAAATAAAACATAAGGAAATAGAAATAAAATAACTGACACAAAAAAAACTCAGTAAGTGGGCAAAACGAAAATTAGAGACAGGTAAAGAATGAATTAATAACTCAAAAGACAAGTTTTTAATAATTTAGAATGTAGCCCCAGAAGATGAGAATATAAAAATATTTTTAAATGAGGTTAAGAAATATGAATAACTAATGGGATAGTTTACACATGTCTAATGAAAGTCACCAAGAAAACATAGAAAGAATGATAAGAAAAAGCAATATGAATAAATAATAACTGAGTTTTAACCAAAACTGATGATGATTCTACAGAAGAAGAAAGTATAATGTATACTAAGCAGGATAAAATGAAAGAAAATTATGATGTAAACCCATTGTAGAGAAACTGAAGAATACTAAAATTAAAAAATTACCTGTAAATAAATAGCAATTAGGCGATTAGCACACTTCAAAACAGCAAAAGAAAAAGTTGGAATTCGGTCCTGTAATCTCTTCAGAATTTGGGAAGAAATTGACCATAAAACCTGAAATTTGTGCACTAAAAATCATCTTTCAAGAACAAAGGAAAAATAAACATATTTTCCATCAAAATTTGTACTTACTACCGTGAAAATTACACAAAGCAAACTTCTAATGGACAAACTTTCGAAATAACAAAAGTGATCCCTAAAAATCTAAGATGAGAGAAGAAATGCTGAGCATGTAGCTCAGTGCTACAATGTATTTACATGTAGTTTGTCTACAGAAAATACTGACAAGGATAATGTCTAACTGATAGAGTATAAAAAAGGACAATGAAAATTTGTGGAAAAAAAGTTATGGAAATTAGAAATATGTTGATATAGAGTAAAAGATCCTAAGCTTTTATTTAGGAAGATGATTAAGACATTAACTTCATGTATTACCTTGCATAAAGTGGTAAAGTTTCAGTGATATTGTCTTTAAAATAAAAGAGAGAGTATAAAACACCCAAAACAGCAGAGAGGGGAAAAAAGTAGGAATTTTTAAATGATTAAAACGTTAAATGGAAAATGATATCAAAGAACATAGACGAAGCATACCAAAAGCAGAATAAACAGAAAGTCTATAAATTGTGATCAAATTTAAAGTATCAGACAAAATGTACCATTTAAAAGATAATTGTCATATAGTATTTTTTAATGAGCTTTGTACTTTTTACAAGAGATTCACTTAAAACATAAAAAAAAAAGGGCTTCCCTGGTGGCGCAGTTGTTGAGAGTCTGCCTGCCGATGCAGGGGACACAGGTTCGTGCCCCGGTCCGGGAAGATCCCACATGCCGCGGAGCGGCTGGGCCCGTGAGCCATGGCCGCTGAGACTGCGTGTCCGGAGCCTGTGCTCCGCAACGGGAGAGGCCACAACAGTGAGAGGCCCGCGTACCACACACACACACACACAAAAAACATAAAAAAAGATTAAAATACAAGAGATAGAAAGCAATAAAACACTAAAAGATTGCTGTATTTATATTATTCAAAATATAATTTAGGGCAAAACGTTTTAAGAATAAAGATGGTTCCCATATAATAAGAAAACATCAGCTCCCCAGGAAGCTGTATGAAGTCAAAACCTTCATGCACCTAATAAACATTCACAAAATATGTAAAACAAAATTTGTTAGAACAACAGAAAAATGTTTTAAAATCTACCATTAGGGTGGGCGATTTGAAAATGGCACTCTTAATTATTGATAGGTCAAAACACAATTAAAACAATGAAGTTGTAGATGATTTAAACAACTTAATAATGTGTTTGGTTGGTAGTGTGTGGCACTTAAAACACACCGCTATCAAATCTAGTGAATCCACATTCTTCTTGAGTATACAAAGAACATTTACAAATGAATAATAACATACTTTGCCAAAAAAAAAAAAAATTTTTTTAAAGTTTAAAAAAATAATTAGAGACCACATCTTCCCATTATAGAAATAAAAGTAGCAATCAATAGCAAAAAGACAAAAGAAATGAATTTTGTTTAAAAAAAAGAAAAAGGTAAATCTATATAAAAAAAATGACAATTAAAAATGGGCCAAAGACCTGAACAGACACCTCAGCAGAGAAGATATAAGGATGGCAAGTATGTCATCTTTATGAAAAGATGCCCTATGAAAAACATCTCTATGAAAAGATGCTCTACATCTTATGTCATCAGGGAAACACCAATTAAAACAACAGTGAAATACCACTAACCATCTATTAAAATGGCCAAAATCCAGAACACCAAATGCTGGCCCCAATATGGAGGTATGGGAATTCTCATTCATTGCTGGTAGGAACCCAAAATGGTAAAGCCATTTTGGAAGACAGTTTGGAGTTTCTTACAAAACTAAATATATTCTTACCATACAATTCAGAAATCACACTCCTTGGCATTGACTCAAAGGAGTTGAAAATTTATGTCCACACAAAAAACCTGCACATGAATGTTTATAGAAACTTTATTGATAATTGCCAGGACTTGGAAGCAAACAAGGTATCTAATAGGTGAATGGAAAAATAAACTATGGTACATTCAGACAATGAAATATTATGCAATGCTAAAAAGAAATGAGCCATAAAAAGCCATAAAAAGACATGGTGGGAACTTAAATATGTATTACTAAGTGAAAGAAGCCAATTGGAGAAGGCTCCATGCAGTGTGATTCCAATTATATGACATAAGAGCAAAACTATGGAAGCAATAAAAAAATCAGTAGATTCAAGGGAAGAGGGGAGAGGTGCAAAGGCAGAGCAAAGAGGATTTTTAGGGCAGTGAAAATACTATGCATGATAGTATAATTATGGACATATGTCCATACATTTGTCCAAATTTATAGAGTATATATGCAGATATATTATCTATATATATTTATTTATATAATATGTATATACATGTGAATATATATAATTTCAGAAACTAGATTCTTAGCATTTAGGTTCACAGTTTTAAAACTGAAAAGGTCCTTAAATGCCTAAATGTCTTATCCAATATTCACATTTTATGTCACAAAAATGAAAGTGAGTAATTAAAATTCACACAACAAAGGATTTAGGCTAGAAAGAATTAATTATTCATATAAAAGCTGTGTATTTTGGTCAGAAATTCTTACCTATCTGCTACATATGTCTATCTCTACCTCTCTGTCTCTCTACCTATACCAATACCCATCAATACCTATACCTACACCTGTATCTGTATCACTTAACTACAGTTGTAAGGTTTTGTAGAAATGACAGCTGATGTCCTTTTCCAGCTTGAATAGGGTGTGTCTCCGTGTGTTACGTAACTAATTAATTGCAGAATTCAGTCTTTATTGGACAAAAATTTTGACTTCAAAATTAAACACTCTTTCTACACTATATTCTTTCTACACTTTCTGCTGCCTATAATGAGTTACATAATTAACAAAACATTGGTTAATTTTAAGTGATTATAGATTGGTAAAATTAATATTGTTACATGCCAGACAGAATCATTTTCATTTTAAAAACACTATTATACATCAAATATTATGTCTTTTATTTCTCACAAGGAACGGAAGCTCTCTCCAAAATCTTAATACATCTCAAAAATCTGATATCTTTTATATAGTATTTAATAGATTAGTCAATCCAATTACAACCGATCCACTAATTTTATTTTTAAATGTTTCTTAACATATAGAGGGTAGGACTAGAAGACCATCTGATACTAAGTGACTCAAATATGCAATAAGAAATATAAAATATATATCTATCCACATTCACACCAAATGAAAAAAGAATGGTTTTAACAATTCAAGTCACACTTTAGGAAAAGGAAACAAACCGGGGCTAGTAAACCGAACACCAGTTTTCTAGCCCACTTAATTATAAAAGACTGAGACATTAAACTGTGCAAACTAGAGAAAAGCTGACACTACCTTAATTAAATTGATACTACTAGTGATGCCCTGATAGTGTACTTGTCAGGGTATAAATTCTTATAACATCAAATAAAAATGACAAACTTCCCCAAGGACCTAATGTAAGTTCTTCTAGAGGGGATTAGTTAACACAAATTACTTCTAGGATATTTCATTTAAATTACTTAGAGTCCAAGTGAATGGGAGCTGAGCTAAACCACATATCCCACCTGCTGCATAGGCAGAAGAAAAGACGAAAAGAGTCCTAGGAAAACTCATTGTGTAACACCAGCCAGAGGTGTAATTGTGGAGCAATTTTTTTTTTTTTACAATTTTTGAATACTGTAATTTAAGAAGTCTTCAGAGATAATACAGACATAGACATCAGAAGGTCACTTTTGTAGTGATGAATAGTTTATAATAGAAAAAGCTGTTGTCATTTGCATCTCATTGCAAGCTTTGCATCTTGAGAAAGATTATATGTGACTCCTAAGTTAAGAATTTTAGTTTTCATGTATAATTTCAACTTTCTTTTCCAATTTTCTGTGAAATGAGTCTAGCCTTGCCAAAGCAGAACACGTGTCAACTGAAATCATGAAGGCTTCTGAGCTACCAGGACAGTGATTCTTAAGAAACCAAGTGTTACTGTAACACTTGTCTCTCACGACTGAGGAGATGTGATGGCCTTGCTGGTAGTGTGAAGACAGTGATCACCAGTATGACAGTGAGAGGATGAAACACTCTGCCAGGCAGCCAGGCTTCCAGACTTCAGAAATTTATACTGAACAAAGCTGACAGCTTTGAAGAAGCATACTAAATTCTGGCTGCTTCCCTCTGAGCTAGCATGCTCGTACCTTTCAATGATGTGAATGGAGTCAGGGCTATGCTGAGAGTTTACCTAGAGAAACATACTTTGGTGGCAGGTTCAAAGATCTGGAAGATATAAAATATTAAATATTTATGCAAGAAATTGGGACTGCGTGACGTAATTGAAGAACATGCACTAGGCTCCATCTGTTTTTAGAACATGAGCTCCCTTAGCTTTTAAGGTTGCCTGTAATATACCACTATTTGGTGTGACTTCTTTTTAGCTACTGCCTCCCAAAGACTTCTTTACAATATGCACTCGTGGACAGAAGCATTACCTTAGCAACCACCAATCAATAGAGGTGCTTTTCTAGGATTATCTAGTAAGCTCCCTTTCAGATACCAGGTACTATAGTACAGAAGAGAAAAAAAAAAGTAAAATAGACATTGAGACTTTAAAAAACATCTAGAAAACAATTGGGTCTAGTCAATAGGGCTCCCCTTTGTATGGGATACCCTCCCACAGAAAACTCTCTGTTTTACCATATATGTGTGCTGCTTTTGTCCATCCATGTTTCTACTAAAGATGAAAGGTCAAGAGAATATTGTTTGATAGTTTCACAAAATTCTATGGAAATAAACTTCCTCTTAAACCATATAGGCTCTTAAACCATATAGAGAACTTTAACCTCCACCTTCCCTCATAAAATGCATGACAGTAAGAGCTGGAAAGAGTTGGAAAGTTCCTTGAGCTTGGCGAATGGAAGAGAGTATTGGTTAAATGTCATGGAGCAAGCACTAGACTATGAATTATTGATTCGAAATGGAGTAAAATCAGGATTCCTAACCTTGAACAAGGCATTTCTGAGAATATCTGTACAATTCCAGTGGCATAGAATCCTTTTGGTTATTGATTCTTGTCAAAGTTCATACTGAAATTTTACTGAAAGATATATGGAGATGTGCAAAATAATACTTCTCTCAGTGGGCTCTTGTTTTATTTGTTTCTTTTTTTATTTCTCAACAAGTCTAGACTCAGTGTCTCCATTTTAATTAAATGGTATTTTAAAGTCAAAGATCACAAATAGATAGATCTATGTTGTATTGAATAAAGTAAAAACTAACATTACATCTCTACCACTACCCTGTTTACTCTTAATTTAGACATGATTGAAGTCATCTAGTATGGACATCTCTTCATTTTCCTGCTCTCTTCCTTTTAAGTTCTCTGTATCTTCATTGTTTAAGGAAGTATTCTGTTTAAGTAAGTATCCCTTCCTTCAAAGTTAGCTATTCCACTTATACCTTTCTTTCTTTTTCCAACCTGACTAATGTAAAATAATATCCTACCAATTATTTCCTTATATTGCATTTTCAATTTTTCTCTTCCAGTGTGTCCTTCCTTCTCAGTCTTTACTTGTGATTGGGTCTCCTTCTAGAAAAACTAACCTAACCAACAAAAAAAAAAACACTTTTTTTCTCATTTATTCTTCCCCACTAGCATATTTAAAGCAATCTCTCTCCCCTCTCACTCACACATAACTCCATCACCAAGTCCTACTAAAATATGTCCCGAAGTTAACTGTTTCTTAGTACCTCCATGACTACCACCCCAGCCCAAGTCAAGTCTTCCTCCTGGTGGATTAAGTGTTACTTACTGGTCTCCTCCCTGCTATTACCCTTTCTCCCCAGTTCAGCATTATGAGACAAGGAAGACATATGCTGACCTCTATTCAGTAGATAGTTATGCTTTTAAGACGAAAGTAATTCATTTCACCCCTATGCTCAGAACTTCAAAGGTTCCCCCTCTCATATGAGAATATAATCTAAAATACTTAGAATGACATGCCCTTATTCCTGTTAACTCTCTGATTCCATCTCCTATTATTATTCCCTTACCGGAGACTTCACAACACTGTGGCCTGGCTACTCTTCCTCAGCATGTCCAGTGTGCTCAAACCCTGGAAACGCTGCACTTAACTCTGTCATTAACCCTTTTCCCTTAACATTAACCAACGCGGTGGGCATCATTCAATTTCTTGAGGGCCCAAATGGAACAAAAAAAGGACAAAGAAAGGGAGAACTCTTTCACCGTCCCCTTGAAATGGGATATCTTCCTTCCCAGAACCACTTGTTCTGGTGCCCTTGAATTCTGACTGGGAGTTACACAGCTGACTGTTTCTCAGGCTTTTGGACTGAGTCTGAATTATACCATGGCTTTCCTGTTTCTCCACTTGTACATAATAGTTTGTGGGACTTCTTGGCCTCCGTTTTCCAATTCCTATAATATATCTTCATATATATATATATATATATACACACACACACACACACACACACCACACACACACACACACACACACACACACATACACACACCACCCTAATGGTTCTGTTTTCTGTTTTTCTGGAGAACCCTGACTATACAACTACCACCTCTCTGTTTCCTTTTACAATTGCTTAACTTTTCTTCATATCCTACACCACGTCTCTTGATATACCTACCTGTTTATAGTCTTTCATGAGATTTGAGTCAATGTAAGCAGGTTTTGTTTATTGCTTATCAAAAAACAATTAGAGCAGTGCCAGGCACATGGTAGGTTCTCAAATATATTTGTAGAAAAAATTGATGAATCCTTTGAAGTTTGCTTTAACGTTCTTAATGACAAATGATAAATCACTTTGTGTCAGGAAAACTGAATTATCTGGGGGAAAAAGCAGCCACTTTAAGTGACTTCTTTTAAAATGTGAAACAATTTTCAGAGTATAAATAATGAGAAAAGAGTTGTATTGGGAGGCTATCTTGAGAAAATAAGCATATAAAAATACTTTTTTGTATTATAACATTTGGGATTATAACAGCAACTACACTCCAGATTTTAGAACCACATAATTCAATCATTAATATTCACAGAAGGACATAATTTGTCTTTCTATAGTGTGTGCAGTATTTCAGATACTATCATTCATTTAGCATTTTGAGAGTGACTTTTGGGGCATTTTTAAGAAACAACAAAAAAAATGTGATGGTTCATCAATTTTCAAAATATCCTATCAATAATCTTGTACTCGGTTCACTCATTGTGGAAACTTCTCATTGATTTTCTTTCATTTGAGTATTAACAGATCAAACTGTCAGATTCTAAGTAGTCAATGAGCTTGAGTATGATTTTAAAACTATTCCAAAATCATCAAATAGAATACTGAATATTTTTAAATAATTTGTTCACTTTTCCATGTATAGAACTGTATTTACAACACAAAGATATGTGAAACTAATAAATATTTTACCACCATTAGAAAGTATATGCCCTAAGCTAGTAGTAAGTGAGAAGAAATTTTTGAGAAGTCACTTCTTTAGTAAATGCTTGTATGTTACAATGACTTCTGTTGGAAGATTTGGCTGACTTTTTTTCCATGAAACTCAGTTTCTAAAGACTCAGATAAGAAGTACTCTGTAATGCAGAGTGACTGTTTTATAAAAATAGATCAGTTTCACTTGGAAAATAGGGTTGGACATTTTAGCTTTGAGTTCCAGCTCTGTCCTTTACTGTTAATAATAACATTTGTATATAATAACTTGATATACAAAGTTATCACCTAATTAACTCTGGCAAAATATATACCTCCAAACTGTTTCCACGTCCTGAATGAATGATTTCATATCAGTGTGACTGAAATTATACCAGCAGGGATACTGACCATGGAATTTAACATGGAATTAGTATATGGTAATGTGAATTTTGGTTCAGATGACAAAAGAAGTAGATGCCCTTTGAGTTGAATGGACAGATCATAACTCAGAAAAAAGACAATGAGTAAAACAAGAATATCAGCAATTGTTATATCTAATTGTTGAGTGCCAGACAAACATCAAACTGTGAAGAACTCGGTTATTTCTTGGAATAGGTGTGCAGATAGAGGCAGAATGAAGAGATAAAATTCCAAGTATATGCACATGGTTTTTAGAGACTTGTTAATCCTGTTTCTCGGATCTGAATGCACTAACGAAAGGGCACGATATTTTAATATCTATATTTTGGTCTCCTATGGTAGGTTATTCCTGTAGAAGGGATTGTGTCTGATGAATACTCCTCTGTAAGACAGGATTTCTCAAAAAGCTAAAATGTTTTCAGGATATTAATAGATTTTACCTAAAATACCCATGATCCTTTAAATATAAGAAACTGTGAATTAAACAAAGGCTACAGATTTTTTTTTGCCTGCTTGCTTTGTTTTGTTGTTGTTGGTAGTGATTTTGGTGATGGTCGGGATAGAGTCAGGCATGAAAGAAGTTGATTTTATTTCTCTACAACTTTGCATAGACAAATGTGTGTTTTTTAATTTCTTAATGGGGAAAAATGAAATATGGAGTTACTAAAATTTATATAATGGTTTAAAAAACAAAATTATACTTTATGGAGAGTTGTATTAAGGTTATTAAATTCCTGTTGTTCTGCCTACATAGTTACTAAGCAGTGGTCTGAAAATAAACTGGCTTCCTGCACTTAGATAAAAATGGAACATGTTGGCCAGTCACAGTGTATTCTAATCTCCCTAGAAAATTTTTTTCTTTTGTTTTCTAGGGTATTGATCCATCATTAGCAGACACTGAGCTCTCAGTAAATAAGAGTATGTTTTTAGACACAGAAAACTGAAGTCCCAAATAACATGAGCCTCTGCATAAGTGTCCATTATCCCCTCTTTGGAGCATATGTTCATTAGTAGCATAAACATTCCAATTCAGCTTTACTTAAGGATGTAAATGAGGTAGAGTAGCATAGCTCTAATTTAACAAAGAAAATACAGCCATCTCTCCTGGATGGTTGTGTTGATGCAAAAATCACTGTGGTAACCACGTTCCTTACAATGTCAAAAAGTATTAGGTGTAAATCAAATAAAATCGATTGACTTCCACTGGCTGGTGAGCTAATTCAGGGGGAAGTGTTACTATCTCATTTTGAACTTAACTAATGTTTCTTTTATGTGTAATGATTAAGCCAGAATTGCCAAAAATTGTCCACCCTTCTTTAAAGAATGTCCTTGAAATACTCAAAATTACTTCAACGCTAGAAATAAAGAATAAATAGATCATAGAATAACTCCCTACTTAACACAAAATTGCTTCCAAGTAATGAGCAGTAATGTTGAATTTAGTATATTCTTTATCTCAAATCCAGCCATTCAGAAAAAAAATGAAAATGTTTCTTACATTGAAAATAGCCACTTTGGGTATCTTTAGTTCCTTAAAAGTATAGCATATTCCATTCCTTACTAAGATAAAAAGAGACAGAGACAGACACAGAGAGAGTATTCCTTGATGTGAATTTTTTGGCAATGCTAATCTGTTTCTTTTTATTTAAAACACATATTAACAACTTCATAAAATGCACATATTCACCGACCTAAGCATGACTCTGCTAGATTATTTTAGTTTCCAGTGTGTCTTCTTGTGATGACTTATTTTACATCATTAGTTTTAAGAAACTGTGACAAGGAAGCACTACAATTAGTGAAAAAGTTGACAGAAATTCAAGTCTATGAATCAGAAACCTGCCAAGAAAATGTATTTTTATCACATACAACAGAGAAATAGTATGTATGCGTTAGACTTTTTTGGACAATGATGAAAATGGACTAATATAGATATATACTAATAATATAGAGTCCTAGCTCTGTATTTTCTCCAATTTGCCCCCAAGTGTCCTATCATATTTAAATCTTTCCTCTGGTCATCCATATGGTCTAGGACAAAAATAACCCAGTAAGAAGAGACAGAAGGTGAATGGTATTGGCAAAAGTGTTGAAACCAGAACATGGAAGCAAGCAGTGGAAAGAGCCCAGGCTTTAGACACTTCGTTGGTCTGAGTTTGAGAATCATGACTTTGAGTAATATTCACCACCACATTATAATTCTTAAATCTGACTGAACAATAAGCTACTCTGATCCAGAGGTGACTTCAGGAAGCCAGGCTTAAAAATATTGTAATAGTCATCCTGGCAGTCTGAAAGACTGTCCATCCCCATAGCAGAGCCATCTAAGGAGGGAGCATTCAAAACTAATAAGATGTTTATGCTGACTCAGGGCAGATCCCTAGATAAAAGATTAAAAACAAGGGTAAAAACTCAACAAGGACACCAGAAGCTTTAAAATTCAGGAGAACTATTTTGCAGAATTAGCAGTATACAGAAGGAAATAAATAGCTATAAATGCTTATATTAAAAAAGGAAGAAACATTTCAAATCAATAGCCTGAGTTAACCTTAAGAAACCAGATAAAGAAAAACAAATAAAATACAAAGAAAGCAGAAGAAAGGAAATAATAAAGGCAAAGACAAAAATAAATGAAATAAAGAATAGAAAAATAATAGAGAATTTTCTCAAATGATAATTTTTTAAAAAATCGATTGAACAACTTTAGTTGGGCTGACCAAGAAAAAAAGAGAAAATGCAAATTTTAAAAATCAAGAATGAAAAAGCACCTTCAATAAGACCTTACAAAAAAAAAAAGAATTATGAGGGAATACTGTGAATAACTATATACCAATAAATTAGACAACTTGGAATAAATTGAAAAACTCCTTTACAAAAACACAAATTACTGAAACCTAAGCAGGAAGAAGTAGAAAGTTGGAATAGACCTATAACAAGTATAAAGATTGAATTCGATTTTTAAAATTCCTACAAAGAAAACCCAGGCTCAGACAGCATCACTGGTAAATTCTACCAAATTAAAAAAAAAAAAAAAAAGAAATCTATACTCATCTTCCACAAATTCTGCCCAGAATACAAGAGGAGTATAGTAGTCAGCTCAGGCTACCATAATAATATGCCATAGACTAGGTGGTTTAAACACCAGAAATATTTTTCTCAAGTTCTGGAGATTGGGAATTCCATGATCAAGGCAGCAGAAATGTAGGCCATTCTGGTGCCTGTTTTCTTGGCTTGGAGGCAGCTGTCATTTCACTGTGTGATCACGTGACCTCTTCTTGGTGTGTGCAAGGAGGGAGAGAGATTGAACTTTCTGATGCTCCTTCTTGTATCTCTACACTACTCCCCTCAGATCAAGGTCCCATTTTTATTTAACCTTCATTACTCCCTTAGAGGTACATCTCCGTATACCATCACACTAGAGGTTAGGGCTTCAACAGATGAATTTTGGGAAACACAAATATTCAGCCCATACCAAGGAGAGAACCCATTTCAACTCACTCTATGAAGCCAGTGAAACCCTGACTTTAATATGAGACAAATATAACACAAGCAAAGCAATCTGCATATCAGTATTTCAAATGTAAATATGTACAATTCCCTCAACAAAATACTAGCAGTAGAATCCAGCTATTTATAAAAAGAGTTATAAACTAAGATGAAGGGATTATAGGAATGCAAGGTTGGTTAAGCATCTCAAAATCAATTGATATAGTATACCATATTAATGCAATAAAGAAAAACATGTGAACATGTCAATGGATGCATAAATAATTTTGACAGAATCCTACACACCTTTATGATAAAAATGTTCAACAAACTATGAGTAGAAGGGAACTTCCACAAACCGTTAAAGGGCATCTATGAAAAACCCAGAATCAACATTATAATTAAAGGTGAAAAAATGAGTTATTTCCCTCCAAGATTAGAAATAAGACCAAGAAGTCTTCTCTTGACATTTCTATATAACATTGTACTAAAAGTTCTAGCATGGGTAATTAGGTAAGAAAAATAAATAAATAAGTGTTGAGATTGGAAAGGAAAAAGCAAAACTATTTCTATTAACACATAACACGATCTTGTCATAGAAAATCCTAAATAATCCATGAAAAAATATTAGAAGTAAAAAAACAATTTCAGCAAGTTTGCAGGACACACTATCAATACACAAGCATCAATCTCATTTCTATATATTAGCAATGAACCATCCAAAAACAAAGTTAAGGAAACAATTCCATTTACAATAGCACCAAAAGAGCCCAAAATACTTAGGAATAAATTTAACCAAAGAGGTGTAAGAGTTTTACACTTAAAACTAACAAGCATTATTGAAAGGCATTAAAGACTATCTAAATAAATTCATGTTCATGTAGCTTAATATTTTTAAGACAATACTCCCAAAATTGATCTACAGATTCAGTAAAAACATATGAATATATAAAAACATATATGCAAATGATTAGATCAACATTATTTATAATAACCAAAATGAGAAAACAAACCAAACGTCCATCAACTGACGAATGGATAAATAAAATGTATTATTGCCATACACTAAAATATTATTCAGCAATAAAAGATAAGTAGTGATACATGCCTCAACTTGAATAATATTATGCTAAGCGAAAGAAGGAATTTACAGAAGGTTGCATATTGTATGATTATATTTACTTAAAATGTCCAGAATAGGCAATTCTATAGAGATAGAAAGCAGAGTAATGGTTCCATAGGACAGAGGTGCTCAGGTTATGGTAAAATGAGAAGTGACAGCTAATGGGTAAGAATTTCCTTTTGGCAGAAATTTGAAAATATTCTGAAGTTAGATTGTGTTGATGGTTGCACAGCTCTATGAATATACTAAAATACATACAACTGGACACTTTAAATGTATGAATTGTTATGTGAACTTTATTTCAATAAAGTTGATTTATAAATACATAGTGAAAAAAGGAAGAAAGGAAGGATTTTGATGTTTTTGAAATATCCTCAGATTTTTCTCATATGCACTTAAAAAACCATTGAGAGAGGAATGTTGGGAATAAAAGAAGGAAGAATGGGAAGAAACAAAAATATCTGACTTAAGCTATGGGTGATATCAACCCTGAAAGATAAGATAGGCCTTTTTTTTTTTTTTTTTGGTCTAGGTAGAATGCTTTTTAATGATAATATTTTGCACTTCCTCAGTCTCCAACGATTTTCTGTAGAGGACAAGCAAAAATAAGGTATAAAGGAGTTTCTCTTCTTCATGTAATGAAATTTTACTATTATTTCTCCATTCAGATATGAAACAAAAATAAGCTTATTGACAATTTATTATTTTATTAAAACAACTCAATTTTTCTACATTTGTGAAATTTCTTATTAATCACACTGTGGACTTAAAGATACTTAGCACTCTTCACTGCATAAGACTCATTTGTCCTGTCCAAAAACGGACAGTATACCATCTCAGCCCGTATGTTCATTTTTTGCACTTGGGTGCTGTTTACCATCATTGTTACATGAAATGTGAGAAAACGTTTCTCAGGATTTTTTGGATTTAAAACTATCTGCTTGCCAATTATTTTCAGTTTAGAAAACCTGCTGTTTCTTACAGTTTCACTTGCTTTATTCCCAAGAAAGGGTTTCCCACTTGTAAATACCCAGCGTAAGTGTCAATTACCTTCAACCCCTAAGTTTCAGTTGCACCCCACACTCATTTACTAAACCAAAACTACATGTGCAAACATTTGATGCAAAACACTGGTATGGGTGGTGTCTAACCAAAATTATAGAAGTGTGAGTGCCTAATGAAGATCAAAGTTCAAGATTTCCATAATGATGTAGCCAGATAAAATGAGTTCCAGGATGCCTTTGGGAATCTAGCAACTTTGTCACACATTAATGCTTTTTAGATGAAAATGAGTTTCACTGTCCAAATTAGCTCTTGAAAGCTATTTCTCCTCACTTTCAAGCTGATTACTATCAAATATTAGCTGACTTTAATAGTATTTATTCAATAAGTCTGATAGTTATATTTTATTAATTAACTACAACTGATTTAAATGTAAATATTACTATAGCACAAGAGTAGATGAACAAAGTCCTTAAAGAATATTGCTTACGATTTTAAAAGTAATGCAATATGATAGCCAGGAAATTGCATGTATATATTATATGCGTTTAATTGTGGGTATATGTGTATATATGTATATAATATATGTGCGTGGTGTGTATGTGTGTCTATGTGTATACACACATATAAAACATTTAAAACACAGTTTTTACATTTAGTGTATCATTTGACACAAATTCTTTCTTTTTTTTTTTTTTTTTTTTTGGGGGGTCGGGGGCCCTCTCCCTTTTTGGCCCCCCCCCTTTTGGGGGCCGGGGCCGGGTGGGCAAGGGCCGCGGCCCTGGCTCACGGGCCTAGCCACTCTGCGGCATGTGGGATCTTCCTGGACCAGGGCACGAACCCGTGTCCCCTGCATCGGCGGGCGGACTCTCAACCACTGCGCCACCAGGGAAGCCCTGACACAAATTCTTAAAGAGTTGGTTTTGGATTAATATATTAAAGTTGAAAGATTTGTGCAAGTATGGTAACATAATGATTTAATGAACAGAACAAATGACCGTGACTACATCCAATGTGGAATCTTTTCCAGACCCACCATCCTTCATTAACTGTAATGAACTGAAACATTTACACTTGTGGTATAGTACTTTAAATGATTTTGGAAATCTCCTTTTGGTCAATCTAGCAGTAGGCATTTTATCATCTGTTAAATATTAAAATGACTTTTTTTTTTTTTGGCTGTGTTGGGTCTTCATTGCTGTGTGTGGACTTCTAATTGTGGTGGCTTCTCATGTTGTGGAGCACAGGCTCTAGGAGCACGGGCTTCAGTAGTTGTGGCACGTGGGCTCAGTAGTTGTGGCTCTTGGGCTTAGTTGCTCCGTGGGATGTGGGATCTTTCCGGACCAAGGCTCAAACCCATGTACCCTGCATTGGCAAGTGGATTCTTAACCACTGTACCACCAGGGAAGTCCCTAAAATGACTTTTAATAATAAAAATTTTGTTAATTAGGCAATACTTTATAGCTGTTAAAATATTATTGTGTAGGTAAACACAAATGTTATCCTATTGGGTAAAATTAATGGTTGATCATGAAAATCAGCTTTGTTTTATTAATCTGGAATGCAAAATTTATTTATTCTGCTATTTTCTCTGAAAACTTCAAAATAGCACCTTTGTGTTAACTTCTAAACAATGATTTCTTTTTTTTTTAAATTCTGAAATAGTCAACTAATGAAGTGATCAATTGTGTTGTAGATAATTTGAGTTTATTACTAAATTATTCGTTTGGACTAAATAAAAGCAACCTGTGTGAAACTATCTCAAAACACTTGATTCACTAATTATCTAACCTGTCTCTCTCCCTGATTCTACTAGTTCCTAAGTTCTTTAAGAGCATGCAGAGTATCTAATTCATGTTTTATTCTTAAAAGTAAGCTAAAGTAGGCACTCAAATATTTATTTATGATGAATGAGTGAATGAGTAAAAGAATAAACGACAAAAGGGTTTCAGTTACGCAGGATGAATAAGTTCTGGAGATTCTGAAGTACACTGTATAGTGACTATAGTTAACAATATTATATAATTGAAATTTGCTATAAGTGTTCTCACTACACACACATTCAAAAGGTAACTGCGTGAGGCGATGGATATGTGAATTAGCTTGACTGTGGTAATCATTTCATAATATATACGTATCAGAATATGACACTGTACACTTTAAATATATTCAATTTTTATCCTTCAGTTATACCTCAATAAAACTGAAAAAATAAAGTAAAATAAAGGCACCAAGGCAGTTAAATTAATGCAGTTATTTCTCTAATACATTCAGCTCACTAATTTGAGATTATTGCATATTATCTTAGATTCAAAGAATACTTTGTCAAGTGGCAACTATAACAACAATCTTCTAGTAATAAGTAAAAAGGTATGCTAAGCCTTTTAACTTGATTGATACAGGCCGAATCTACATTTGTTTAGAGAAAAATTTTATCAAAACCACCTTTTCCAGCAGCTAAATATACTACATGGCAATTAAAAATATTTTCCTTCACTTCGTGCCAAGAGTGAAATGTATTTACAGAAATATATTGTTATGAGTCCTAATGGAAATGAATAAATTATTTCAGTCCACATGTCACTTCAATCAAATGTGACCAAATGTGTTGTATATAACACAAGATTCTGCCCCTCCTCCCAAGCTAATATATGATGTGCTACATTAATTTTTATTCAAAAATTAACATATTTTAATGTCTTTGCAGCGTTTCTAGAAAGAAAAGAATTACATATTTTTAAGTTTGAAGGGAAATGTGGCAAGTGTTCACTGTAGTCAAAGAAATATTCAACTATAATAAGGATATGCATACAGTTTCATTTTGAAAAAGAAAAAATATTTGAATTCTAAATTATTGATACATTTTAATTACATACATTCCCAATAAATACCAATGTGTAGTCAATTCTCTATCAACATGTTTTATGATAGAAATTGCATTTTTTCACTGAAACAAAGTCGTCCTGATAAAAAACATGCTCTGATGTGTGCATGCCTGGCAGAGCATGACTGCAATAATGTTGCTTTGCATTTGTTGCAGTTTGTCGAGGTTGACTCTGTCATTGGCAGCAATCTTAATATAATGTTTACTAATAGCTCTGTAGAGAAGCAGTATTTCCATAGCAACAAATGAACAATACTAGAGAGATTAATCGCTTCTACGTTATTGGTGTACAGTTTGCTGTAAAGCAGTGTTTTGTAGTCTGATAATTGCAAGTCTGGAATGATTGTACATTATGAGTTGATTAGCATAAACACTTAAGATGAAGAATGTCTCTGTTGAAATGGGGAGAGTGTTGCAAAATAGACAGGACTATATAATAAATATGGCCATGGTTCAAAAACTGTGTGTAGAGCTATTAAATTGTAGCATTAATCATATAATTTGATACTGGTCATTTGATATAGGCCATTCATGGAGGGTTCTTTACTGGCAACACACACACACACACACACACACACACACACACACCCCACCTGAAAAGAATGACATTAGAGATTTGTCAGAGATCCCTAATGAAATTATTTCTACACAAAGGATGATCTCTAGATGATCTCTAGAAAGTACAGCCTTGACTCTAAGTAGAAGCTATGTGAGCCCTGTTACAGGCTTTCTTTTATGAACACCTATGTTTCATTTAAAAGTTATTTGATTATAGTATAGATTTGACTACAATGGATTACCTCAGATTATTATACTAACCAGGTAATATCCTTAATTTTACAGAAGAATGGATTCTAGTCAAAAACCTTGTGTCCTGTTGCCTCTTAGAAGCACAATACATATTTTATATGTACACGGCACAAAGGATTGTATTTTCTTAGTAACTTCTTACTACTGATACAAAAAAAAAATGACAACAGAATTTTTTTGTTTTATTGAATTGAGTCCCTTTGATAGTTCTATTATTTCATTTGTTAAGAACAAACAGTTTCATAAGGATGAATGTCTACAAAATCAGAAGAAAAAATAATTTCATTTAAATATACTAAAATTGGAAGTGATCTATGGGTTTCCTTCTATTAGTGTTGTGTTTTTTGAGAAAGGGTGGCAAAATGAATAATAAATGGAAAGTATTAAAATGATTGCTATATTTGTCATTGTGTACTACAGTAAAAAGTAGGTTTATCATAAGCAAAAATCTCTGCATTTTTGGATTCTGTAACATTTCTAGAGTTTATTTTAATTATATTTATAATGCTTATTTATTTTTAAAGAAATAAAGGACAATATATAACAAGTGAAAAATATTCTCTGCAGCTGTTTGGTAATCAGAATATCATTGACTGAACAATACTTGAAGATATTCATTTGTGCTGAATATAATTAGTATATAGGGAGTACTGTTCCATTTGGGCAGTAAATATTGCCCATGTGATTCCACTAAAATCACAGTTCAGAATGATTATAAAGGAAACAACCACCACCAGTATACCTGGGGACCTATGTAGTTAGCATCTTTGGAATGAACCCAGTAAATAAGATTTTTTTTTTCTCAACAAGCAGACCAGCTGTTCTTTCCATGGTTTCTCTAATAGCTACTTCCCCATGCACTATGGATTAACTAGCAAATTGATCAATCCCTTCATTAACCCATGGTTATTCTCACAGATTGTATTGAGGAGGCTCAATTGAATTTGAAGCACAAAATATCAAACAATTCTTATGGGAGGAATAGAAAAATTAGAATTGAATGACTATTCTGTATTGATTTATTCTATACGTAGATTCTTTATTGCTATTTTCACTTAAGATTTTACTCTTTACAATAAGTGAATTCCTAAAAATTTATGCCAAATTGTTTTATAAATAATAAGTGTTTTTCAAATTAACTCTAGATGTTAAATTTTATAGATTACTGTATTGATATTTGATTAATTTCCAATATAAAAAAGAGTACCTAAGATGCTCTATGAATGTCTCTGACAGTGCTTACTAGTCTACAAATAAACAGATACCACCAGTACAATTGCCACCAAAAATTTTCTTCGAAATAATTAGTATCTCTTTATAGCTTTTTTAAATTCAGATTTTATATATCTGATTTTATTAAGGCAGATATTATATGTAGAAAGAATGGTGCAATATGTAAACAGTGCAAGATTCTGTTAGTCATTAAATAATACTCTGTTTGAATAACAAATTTTGAAATTACTTTTACTTTTATAATAAACGTTATTCATATATTACATATATGATATGTATTCTGCTGTAGTAGGGCATACAATGCATGCATTTAGATCAAAACCCCAAACCAAGACACTAAATCCAAGTGCAAATCTCCAGATATTAATATCCAAATTAGTTTTTCTTAAAACTGCTTTCGGGCTTCCCTGGTGGCGCAGTGGTTAAGAAGCCACCTGCCAATGCAGGGGACACGGGTTTGAGCCCTGGTCCGGGAAGATCCCGCATGCCGCGGAGCAACTAAGCCCGTGCGCCACAACTACGGACCCTGCGCTCTAGAGCCCGTGAGCCACAACTACTGAGCCTGCGAGCCACAACTACTGAAGCCTGCGTGCCTAGAGTCCGTGCTCTGCAACAAGAGAAGCCACTGCAATGAGAAGCCTGCACACCGCAACAAAGAGTAGCCTCCACTCGCGGCAACTAGAGAAAGCCTGCGCACAGCAACGAAGACCCAACACAGACCAAAAAAAAAAAAAAAAAACTGCTTTCTACCTCATCCTGGTGGAAATTAATTGTGGTTAATTGTGTGTGTGTGTGTGTGTGTGTGTGTTGGGATTAGGAGGAGAGGGTTATTGCTGCTGTCTGTGATGGACGGTGCCTTATCCTTCTCTCTGACCCACTTAGTGTTTTGAAGACTGGGGATATATACAGTAGGGCTTTGCATAAGTAGATGAGTACATCTGCTTTACAAAAATATAATACATTTTCTAGATTTACCATACTGCCTTAAACAGGGAGCAGTCTATTTACAAATTACCTTTCTTTGGAATTCCTTAAAATCACAGCACTCTTAATACATAGTAAAATTATAAAAGTGTCATATATGTGGTATAGAAACATCTGACAATTTGCACATGCACATGAAAAAAGGTCTGACTATGTAAAGTTTGTTGTTCTACTTTTTTTACTAAATTTTTCAGAGGAGAATTTTGTCAAGTCCTCAAAAAATTAAAGCATAACTCTTAGTAATTGCAAAGTAATTCATCTTATCAATATATTTTATATATCATTCTATAGCATTAATATTTAGATTTTTTACTTTTGATGTTATAAAAAGTAAGAAAATATTCCCTTAATACATACAAATCACATCTACATAAATTTCTGATTAATTGCTTTAGATTGTGTATTAGGTATAAGGTTAATTTTTTTCTACATGTATAGCACATTTTTAATTATTGTTTAATTAAGACTTTATTTTTTCAAGTAGTTTAAGGTCTAAAGAAAAATTGAAGGGAGGATACAGGGATTTCCCATATACCCCCTGCATAGCATTCCCTTTATCAACATCTCCCACCAGAGTGGTACATTTATTACAATTTATGAACGTACATTGAACATCATA
Source organism: Monodon monoceros (assembly GCF_005190385.1). Lineage (NCBI taxonomy): Eukaryota > Metazoa > Chordata > Mammalia > Artiodactyla > Monodontidae > Monodon > Monodon monoceros. The sequence goes on from NW_021703765.1 coordinate 43,221,904, forward strand.
ATCATGGGAAGTCCATAGTTTACATTACAGTTCACTCTTGGTGTCCTACATTCAAAGGATTTGAACAAATGTATAATGACATATATCCATCATTATGGTATCCTACAGAGTATTTTCACTGCCCTAAAAATCCTCTTTGCTCTGCCTCTCCATCTCCCCATACCTCCAAACCTTGGCAACCACTGATCATTTTACCGTCTCCAACTTTTGCCTTTTCCATAATGTCATATAGTTGGAATCATACAGTATGGAGCCTTTTCAGATTGGCTTCTTTCACTTAATAATATGCATTTAAGTTTTCTCCATGTCTTTTTATGACTTTAGAGCTCATTTCCTCTTAGTGCTGAATAATATTCCATCGTCTGGGTGTGCCACAGTTTACTCATTTATCTACTAAAGGACATCTTCGTTGCCGGGCAGTTATGAATAAAGCTGCCATAAACAGCCATGTGCACGTTTTTGTGTGGACAAAAGTTTTCAACTCCTTTGGGTCAACACTAAGGAGCTCAATTGCTGGATCATGGTAAGAGTATGTTTGGTTTTGTAAGAAACCACCAAACTATCTTTCAAAGTGGCTGTACCATTTTACATTCCCACCAGTAGTGAATAAGAGTTCCCGTTGTTCCATATCCTCACCAGCATTTGGTGTTTTCAGTGTTCCAAAATTTGGGCATTCTAACCGGTTTGTAGTGTTACCTCATTGTTGTTTTAACTGAATTTCCCTGATGACATATGATGTGGAGTATCTTTTCATATGCTTATTTGCTCAGGCATCCATCAAGATCTTTGACCTTTTTTTTTTTTCCCTGCACGGCACAGCTTGTAGGATCTTAGTTCCCCAATCTGGGATTGAACCCAGGCCCTTGGCAGTGAAAGAGCAGAGTCCTAACCACTGAACCGCCAGGGAATTCCCCCATTTTTAAAAGTGGGTTGTTTTCTTATTATTGAGTTTTAAGAGTTCTTTTTATATTTTGGATAAAATTGGAGTTATGCTTTTTATCACTATGTAATGAATTGGTCTTACTAACCATTATTAAAAGTTAGACAGGTTGAAGGCATCCCAATAATACAACTTTATTTTCCAATTTTACAACTATAGAAACCATTTTATTTTATTTATTTTTCTGCCACACCGCACGGGCATACAGGTTTTTAGTTCCCTGACCAGGGATCGAACCCATGCCCCCTGCAGTGGACGCTCAGAGTCTTAACCACTGGACCACCAGGGAAGTCCCTATAGAAACCATTGTTAAAAGTTAGGTTGAGGGACTTCCCTGGTGGTCCAGTGGGTAAGATTCCGTGCTTTCAATGCAGGGGACGCAGGTTTGATCCCTGATCAGGGAACTAGGTCCCACATGCCTGCCGCAACTAAAAAAAGATACTGCGTGCCGCAACTAAGATCCGGCACAGCCAAAATTAAAAAATAAAATAAATAAACAAATTAAAAAAAAATAAAAGGTTGAAAGAATCTCAATATAATTTTGTGTTTTCAGTTTCACAACTATAGAAATTATAAATCCTTTAAATTGCATTAAATATTTTAAAGTCAGAAATATCAAATTCCTAAATGATAATATTTTAAAAACTTGCATATATAATTTCCACGTTTTCAATTGTGAACTCAGTGAAAACTATCCATGAGCTCAAACTGGCTTTTAATATATTTTTTCCTTGATTACTAGTCAGCTGTTAAGGAAAATCATTTTTAAAAGTTTTTGTGGATTTCCATCTTTGAATATATTTCAGCAGATAGCAATTCAATATGAAGACTCTCCATCAACTTATATTTAGTTTACAGACTTAGCTTCTTTAAATTTACATGGAAAACTAGAAATAAAGTCTGATCTGCAAACTACAATTGTATGAATCCATTCATTCCTAGCAGATGGGATTTAAATGCTTCAACCAAATAACTACTTTAAACATTTAGTACTCAAAAAGTACTTTAGCTATTAGGCATTTTCAGGGCTGGCTGTTAGAATCATTTCCTCTAGAGAGGCTAATGCAAGAAAGAAGAGAGAAGGAGCAGATCAGGAAAAAACAGAAGAATGTATTAAAGAACTAATTCAGGGCAGGGCAGAATTGAGAGCTCTAAGAGGGAGGAGCAAAAGAGAAAAAACAGAGTTGGCAGCGCTAGTGTAGCTCAGCTTTTTCCTGAAACCAAGTTAACCTGAAAAGAGGAGACAATGTTTCTTGTTTACAATAAATTATTTGGGTGTTAAACAATATGCAGGATCTTACTACATTTAAAAAATGTGTTCTTTGATGGGCTTGGGTATTAGATATTTTGATTTAAAAAATTAGGATTGGGGCTTCCCTGGTGGTGCAGTGGTTGAGAGTCTGCCTGCCGATAAAGGGGACATGGGTTCGTGCCCCGGTCCGGGAAGATCCCACATGCCACGGAGCGGCTAGGCCCGTGAGCCATGGCCGCTGAGCCTGCGCGTCCGGAGCTTGTGCTCCGCAACGGGAGGGGCCACAACAGTGAGAGGTCCGCGTACCGCAAAAAAACAAAACAAAACAAAAAAAAAAAACAAACAGAAAAAATTAGGATTGTTTCCTTCTGGCCATATTGTGTTGGTCACAAATCCAAGAAAACATGTTTTAGTTATTATAATAGTTAAATTTCCAGACATACAATGTCAGTTTAATAATTCTCAATAGACTGCTAGTTTATTATTTAATATTTATCATATTGAAGCTGGTTTGCTTCAGAATGTGAATGGAAACTACTGAATGAGATATTATGTGATCTGAAATCAATTAATCAAAGAATTTGTTCATTGTTTACCCATCAATTTTAGACATTTATGATCTAGCAACTGTTGAGTTTATTATTCATGATGTAAACAATTTCTCACCAAATTAGTACTATTATTATTTTAAATTAATGTTACAGTTAAATAAATAGGATATTTAAAGTAATATATATTTGACTGTTCATCGAATTTGTTTCACTCTCGCTTTTATTATTGGAGTAATATTTTTGTGTGTAATTATTTGACCATAAAATGACATAATTAATTAAAGAATTAAAAAAAGAAAAGCATAATAGGACCTCTTGAGAACTTGGGGGTAAATTACTCAGCTTGAAGATTCTTTGGAGATTTGCTTGCTGGCATGTGTGATCCAGGGTTAGTCTTCCAGACCTCTATTATACGATTCTATCACATAGAGAATACATTGAACAAAACTGAGCACATTTTACAGTCTGATGTCTGACATAATTTGTCCATTCCTATTACAGTCAACTTCTCTTTCCACCTAACCAGATCATCTTTAGTAGTGAATATTTTATCCATCTTTAAAAAATGTCCCTGACTGACATATTAACTGCATACGAAATATCCCAACTTTTTAAAGGATATATCAATATATATATGATAATCTTTGTTTACAGTGATGCATTTTGACAAATGCTATTATTAATAAGAAAAATTTACCAGTCTAATTGTTCTAATGTGATTTAAAATATTAAAATGAACCATGTTTAACAAATTAAAAAATATTAAATAAAATTTGGAAACAAGGGTAAAATCAGTCAGCATGTCAGTTTGAGACACATTCCTCTCTTTTATCATTTCTGGCATCCAAACGTTATCTATTTTTGTTTAATTTTATATTTTTCATGGTGAATATCATAATTAAGAAAACAATAGAATGCATATCCATGATACCTACATCTCACTTAAGAAATAGAATGTAACTGACTACTAATTCAAAGACATCTATATACTCCTGGTAGATGTCATAGTCCTTCTTCCCCTGACATAACCGTGTATCTTATTTTCTGTAGTCATTTCAAAAATAGATTTACATACTTTAATGTATACTAAAGATATATTTTTAGTCTTGATTATTGAAAACTGTATGTTATAAATAGAATTATATTATATTGTTTGTGACTTGCTTTGTTTGTTCAATATTCTGTTTTTCAGTTTCACCCATTCTGTGTGTATATATATTTCATTTGTTGATTTTCACTGCTATGTAATATTATATTGTGCATATACAAATAATTTATTTTTCATTCAGTTGCTGATTGAAATTGTTTTGTATTGTTTTGTGTTATTAGTTGCTATTATGATGGTATTATAAATGTACATAGCTTCATAAGGATCTACTGGTGCATATTTTTAACTGCACCTTTAGAGCATATTTATAAGAGACGGCTGTTTTTACTCACAGATTCAAAGGAGTTATGTATTTTGGTATAAATCCTTCATAAACTGTATATGTTGCACATATCTTCTCCCAATTTGTTAATTATACTTTCACTTTCTTTATGATGTCTTCTGAATAAGAGAAATTCTTAATTTCAATGTATTCAAATGTATCAGTCTTTTCACTTGTGGTAAATGCCATCTGGTCTTAAGAAACACATCCTTAATCCAAGGTTATAAATATATACATCTATGTTTACTTTTGATTTTGAAGTTATTTTTTAAAATTTGAGTTCTTAATCCATTTGGAATTGATTTTCATGTAAGTTGTCAGATAAGAATCCATTGTAATATATTTTTTATATTTAAATAATATTTTTTTCAGGACCATTCATTGATTGGGTTGTTTCCCCCTTTGATTCTTGTCAGATAAGAATCCATTGTAATATATTTTTTATATTTAAATAATATTTTTTTCAGGACCATTCATTGATTGGGTTGTTTCCCCCTTTGATTCTTGGTGCCATTCTGTCAGAGCGCAGGTTCCTGTACCTGTGTAAATTCATTCTGTGCTCTCTGCTTTTCCACGGGTCCCTTTGTCTATTCATCTGCCCCAAACTCGCAGGTTAATTACCATACCTTCCTAAAACTTCTTAATAATTAGAAATATAAAGACTCCACAGTATTGTTCTTCAAGAGTGTCTTGGCTGTTTCCTCTTGAACTTTTTGTTCTTCTGTCAGCTTATTTTAAAAACTCTGATGGAATTTTTTTGCAATTGAATTAAATATATGGATCAATTTGGAAGATTTACTTATACAATATGAAGTTACTTGATGTATATTTTGTGAAAATATATTAGGTATTTTAATGCTCTACATAATGAATTTTTATATAAAGATCTTAAAATCTTTTGTTACATTTTATTGCAGATATTATTCATTGCTAGTAAAAAAGGTATCAGTTAAGTTATATATCCCCTCTTTACACAATTACCATTAATATTTGAACACCCTACAATGTTTCTATACTACTTGTTACAGCTAAATATTTATATTGAACAAATAAATTCTTACTAGATTTTTGAATATTTTATGAGTATTTTATCTAACAGTTTTTTGATGGATTCTATGTATAAGATCATTTCATCTGTAAACAGATACTATATGACTTCTTTTATTCCAATTTAGATGCTTTTTATTTCTTCTTCTTGTCTAATTGCTCTGGCTAGGACTTCCTAAGTGCCTAGGATAAGAGTGGGCACCCTTATCTTATTCCTTACCATAAAGAGAAAGTTTTCAACTTTTACCACTGAGCATATCTTTAGCTATGAGTTTCTCATATATGGCCTTTGTTGTGTTGAGCTCTGTTCCTTCTTTACCCAATTTATTAAGAGTTTTGATCATGAAAGGATGTTGAACTTTGTTAAATACTTTTTCTGCATCTATGGAGACGATCATATAATTATTTTTCATTTTATTAATGTGGTGTATCACATTTATTGATTTGCATATGTTGAACGATTCTTGTATCCCAGGGATAAATCTTGCTAAATTGTGGTGTATGATGTTTTTAATGTTCAGTTGAATTTGCTTTGCTAATATTTTGTTCAGAATTTTTGTATCTATATTCATCAGAGATATTGACCTGTAGTTTTCTTTTCTTGTACTGTCCTTACCTGGCTTTGGTATCAGGGTAATGCTGGCCTCATAAAATGAGTTTTGTTGCGTTTCTTCCTCTTCAGTATTTTGGAAAAATTTGAGAAGGGTTGGCATTAATTCTTTAAGTATTTGGTAGAATCACCAGGGAGACCATTTGGTCCTGGGAGATTTTTGATTACTGCTTCAATTTCCTTATTTGCTATTGGTCTGTTCAGATTTTATATTTCTTTGTGATTATCTTAGTAAGTTGTATGTTTCTAGAAATTTATCCACTTTTTCTAGGTTATCCAATTTTTGCTGCATAATTATTCATACTAGCCTCTTACGATGCTCTATATTTCTCTGGTGTCAGATGTATGTCTCATTTATTTATAATTTTATTTATTTTAGTTCTCTCCTTCTTCTTAGCAAGTCTAGCTAAAGGTTTATCAATTTGGTTTATCTTTTTAAAAACCAGCTGAGTTTCAATGCTTTCTTAAATGTCATTCTCATCTCTTATTTATTTATCCTCTACTCTTCATTGTTTCTTTTCTTCTGCTAACTTTGGGCTTAGTTCATTCTTCTTTTATAATTCCTTGAGGTGTATAGTAAGGTTATTTATTTGAGATCTTTCTTTTTTCTTAATGCAGGCATTTATCATTATAAACTTCCCTCCCTTAGAACTGCTTTTGCTGCATTCCATAAGTTTTGATATGTTGTGTTTTCATTTTCATTTATCTCAAGATACTTCTGATTTCCCTTTTGATTTCTTCTTTTGCCACTGGTTATTCAGGAATGTGTTGTTTGCTTTCTATGTATTTATGAATTTTTCAGGTTTTTTTCCTGTTACTGATTTCTAGTTTCATACCATTGTAGACAGAAAGAGATACTAGATATGATTTCAGCCTTCTTAAATTGGCTAAAGCTTGCTTTGTGACCCAATATATGATATATCTTAGAGAATGTTCCATGTTCTGTTGAGAGGAATGCATATTCTGGTGTTGTTGGATGGCATGCTCTAGATGTGTCTGTTAGTTACATTTGCTCTATAGTGTTATTCAGATATGCTGTTTTCTTATTAATTTTCTTTCTGGATGAGCTGTCCAGTGTTGAAAGTGGGGTATTGAAGTGCCTTGTTATTACTGTATTGCTATCTATTTCTCCCTTCAGTTTTCTTTTTTTTTTTTTTCACGGTACGCGGGCCTCTCACTGTTGTGGCCTCTCCTATTGCAGAGCACAGGCTCCTGATGCGCAGGCCCAGCGGCCATGGCTCATGGGCCCAGCCGCTCCGCGGCATGTGGGATCTTCCCGGAACGGGGCACAAGCCCGTGTCCCCTGCATTGGCAGGTAGACTCTCAACCACTGCACCACCAGGGAAGCCTTCCCTTCAGTTTTCTTAATATTTGTTTTAAATATTTGTGTGTTCCAATGGCAGGTGCATTTATATTTATCATTGTTATATCCTACTGATGAATTGACCAATTTAGCATTGTATAATAACCTTCTTTGTCTCTTGTGACTGAATTTGACTGAAAATCTATTTCATCTGATATGAGTATAGCCACTCCTGCTCTCTTTTGATTACGATTTTCATGGAAAATATTTTTCCACTGTTCACTTTCAGGCTATGGGTGTTCCTTAAAGCTAAATTGAGTCTCTTGTATGAAACGTATTTTTGGCTCTTGTTTCTTTATCCATTCAGCCACTTTTTGAATTTTGATTGGAGAATGTTGTTTTCTTAAATTTAAACTAATTACTCAAAGTTAAAGACTTACTGTTACCATTTCCTTAGTTGCTTTCTGACTAATTTTTTAGTTTCCTTATTTTTTTCTTTCTCTCATGCTGTCTTCCTTTGTGATCTATTTTTTGTAGTGATGTGCTTTAATCCCTTATTATTTATCTTTTGTGTAACTACTATAGACTTTTTCTTTGTGGTTACCATGAGGCTTACATAAAACATCTTATAGATATAACAGTCAAGTTTAAGCTGATAACAACTAATCTTCAATTGTGTACAAAAACTATGCACTTTTACTTTTCCTCCCCTTACATTTTATGCTATTGATGCCACACTTTGCATCTTTTTATATTGTACATCTATTAACAAATTATTGTAGCTGTAGTTATTTTTAATATTGTTTTTTAGCTTTTATACTAGAGATAAAAGTGATCTACATACCACCATTATACTAACAACAAAATATTTGCAGGACAGTTTAAGAAAATAATCTCATTTATAATAACATCAAAACAATAAAATACTTAGAAATAAATTTAACCAAGGGATTTAAAGATCTATACACTGAAAATAAAAAATCGGTGAAAGAAATTGAAGAAGATGCAAATAAGTGGAAATGTATTCCATGTTTTTGAAGTGGAAGAATTGATATTGTTAAAATGTTCATACTACACAAAGCCATCTATAGATTCAATGCAATCTCTGTCAAATTTCCAATGGCATTTTTCACAGAAATGGAAAAAACAGTCCTGAAATTCATATAGAACACAAAAGTCTCTGAATAGCCAAAGTAATCTTGAGAAAGAAGAACAAAACTGGAGGCTTTTCCTGATTTCAGACTATATTACAAACATATAGTAGAACTACATCAAACTAAACGTCTTCTTCAAGCATTCAAGCGGCAACCTACAGAATGGGAGAAAATACTTGCAAGCCATATATTAGATAAGTGGTTAATATCTAAAATATACAAGGAACTCATACACCTCAGTAGCAAAAATATCAATAGCAAAATAGTCCAATGAAAAACTCGACAGAGGAACGGAGTAGACATTTTTTTTCCAAAGAAGATATACAGACAGGCAATATGTACATGTAAAGGTGCACAGTATCGCGAATCATCAGGGCAATGCGAATCAAAATGGAAATTGGTACATTCACTATGGAAAACAGTATGGAGGTCCTTTAAGAAATTAAAAAATAGGACTACCATACGATCTAGCAATCCCACTTCTGGGTTTGTATCCAAGAAAAATAAAATCGCTATCTTGAAGAGATATTAGCACCTCCATGGTCATTGCAGCATTATTCACAACAGCCAAGATATGGAAACAACCTATGTCCATTTATAAATGAATGGATAAAGAAAAAAATATATATATATATACACACACATATATATAGAGAGAGAGATAATGAAATATTTTTCAGCCATGAAAAAGAAGGAAACCTGCTTTTTGTGACAACATGGGTAAACCATGAGGGCATTATACTAAAAGTGAAATAAATGAAGCAGAGAAAGACCAATACTGTTTGATTTCATTTATAGGTAGAATCTAAAAAGAGTGTCAAACTCATATAAACAGAGAGTGAAATGGTAGTTACCACAGGCTGAGGAGTAGGAGAAATGGAGAGATGTTGGTTAAAGGGTACAACTTCCTGTTACAGATGGATAAGTCTGGGGATTCAATGTACAGTGTGGTGACTATAGTTAACAATACTGTACTCTATACTTGACATTTGCTAAGAGAACAGGTCTTAAATGTTCTCACCACACAAACACAAAAAAGTTATAATTATGTGAGGGGATGGATGTGTTAACTCCTCATTGTAATTATTTTACAGTACATAGGCATATTAAATCATGTTGTACACCTTAAGTTTACACAATGATATATGCCAATTTTATCTCAATTAAGCTGGGGGGAAAAAAAAGAAAAAGTAATACATTTTTACCAGATGCATGTACAAGAATGTTCATTGAAGGATTATTCACAGTAAACACAAGCAAGTAACAGCACAAAAATTTTGTTTTACCAATAACAGAATGCATAAGTTGAAGTCTGTTCATACAATGGAATATCATACAATAGTGAGAATTAATGAACTACATCTACATGAAGGGCACTGATGAATCTCACAAACCTAAGATAAGCTACATCATTTAGAAATGATCCCAAAGCTCCAAAATTACTGGAATTTAGTCGCATGACAGCAGCTAACAACATTGGGAAGCTAAAAGTAAAATCTGTGTCCAGGTAAACCTTTGGGGGTTCCTGCTTCCCTTATTAAACGAAGATAGAATTAGAGGTATTGGAGAAATATTGTTGATATCTGTCATAGATACTGCTTTTAAAAAGGTAGTGATTTACAAAAGCATATAATATTATATTTTATATATATTAATATATATATATATAATATATATATTATATATTAGCTCTTTTACCAGAAACATAAAAATACATTGCCAACAACTATAGGGAGATATCTGATATACCATGTGTTTCTACCATCTCAAGTTACTTTTTTTTAATGTACACAATACATTTCACTTTCTTTTAGAAGCCTTGCATTTCACAGTTTCTCAGAAATCTTTTCTCCTTGTCCTATTTTCCCATCATTCTTGTCAAAATTTGTTTAATGCACTGGTTAATTAGAAAGGTTCACATAAATTCATTTATACTCAAGCTTAAATAAGAAAATATTTGAGAGTTAATATTTGCATTTTAATAGAGATTCCATCCCTTAATAAAACAATGAAACTACAGTGGGGAAAAGTTTGGAATCAGAAGCAAAGAAACAAATTTGAGCATAGAGTTGAGACATTCTCAGAGTCTCTCATGTTTTCTAATATAGAAGGTTGACCTTAAGGTTCTGTATATAATACTTTCTCCATTTATTTCAGGCAAAAGAAGGTTTTTCAAACTTGAAAAACCAAATGTACACACTGCCTAAAATCTCACTGTTGATAAGCCCTGTACTTAGAGGTAATTTCCTTCTAGCTAATCAGAGTAAAGTTTATTATACCAAAGAAATAATTTAACAGTATCTTAAAGAATATGGTCAAGTTAATGAGGTTTGAATTTGCTTAATTTAAAGTCAATGTAGAATTTGGGCACAGATAAATTTATATTATTCCATCTTTCTTAAACAATATTATAAATTTGGATCAAAATTGCAATATTTTAAGTTTATTAAACTCAAAGAGTTTATCCACCTCTATAAACTTTGTCATATTGAAATGCATAGTCAGCTAAATGACCATGGAATGGAATTAAAGACATCTTGTCAAATTCATTTTCCATCACTAATGATGTAAAGCAAAAATATGTCATGGCACTTGCTTTATTCAATCTACTTTGCATAGCAATGATGAATTATGTAACTGATAATGTGACACTAAACACAAAGTGGTATTTGTAATCATCTAGGATGTTCATTTACCTTCATCAGCTAACAATGTCCCAATATTTAAGGCAGCATTTCATGCTCCAATATTATCTGACAGCTGTAACTGTCTATATGGAATTAAATTATTTTAAAAAACAAACTTAATTTTATAGGCAGTAATGTTGTGCTTTCCACTGAAAATTAGTTTTCCATCATATTAAAGAAGTTCAACAGACAAGTTGATCAGATGTTACTTCAGATCTCCATCCTTCCCTCTCTGGATCAGGCACATATACTTGTTAGCTAATTGGCTAAGGAAAAAAAAAAAGAAAGCAAGAAAAGAAAAGAAAAAGAAAGAAAAAAGTGTCAAAAACTTGAAATTCAGATTGAAACTACTCTTCTTCATAGAGAAACACATGGTTAATTTCCCTCAAGCCATCCCTATACCGCCCCTCGGAGTTGGGAAAATTTGCAAAATATTCAGTCATATAGTTTGATTGAAAGCACCTGGGGCTTCCCTGGTGGCGCAGTGGTTGACAGTCCGCCTGCCAATGCAGGGGACGTGGGTTCATGCCCCGGTCCAGGAAGATCCCACATGCCGTGGAGCAGCTAGGCCCATGAGCCATGGCCGCTGAGCCTGCGCGTCCAGAGCCTGTGCTCCGCAACAGGAGAGGCCACGACAGTAAGAGGCCCATGTCACAAAAAAAATAAAAAATAAAGAAAGTACCTGAATTTGAAACCAGGATTTGTAGGTCCAAATTTGATATTATTTTTAAAAATATTGTCCTATATTATGATAGTTATCAAAGCAAATATCATAAATATGTGTGATGTGTTTTGTAAATATCAACCCATAATATGTGTGATGTGTTTTGTAAATATCAAAAAGAAGCTTGGTCTAGTGGAGAAAATACTGTCTTTGCCATCTGACAACTACTAACTACTTTCCCATGCATCACATTAACCTGTGATCTTGAAAGAAACAATAATTTAAATTTAGACATTCAAATTTTTCATTTGCAATTAGAACATAATTAATACATCAGAGCATTGTGCAGATTAAGCATATGTAAACTTACCATTTCAGCATCATAAAAACCCTCTGATGAATTTCTAAGTGCCTAGCACAGAGACTGGCATTGTAAAAATAAAGGTCGGTTGTTTTATATCTTCTAAGTAAGACTTGAATGAGGTAAATCTTGCCTTGTTGGCAAGAATGAAAAGGAATGCTTCCCATAAAGGTAGGGAAAACAGCACTTTATCAACACAGAAGTGATAAGATAAAATTGGGTCCTAGATTGCAGGCAATGGAAAGTCACATACCATCTCAGCAATCAAAAATAACAGTGTCCCTCCCTAGTGGGTGAGAAATGAGGATCAGTACTTTTGCAACAAGACAATCTCCCTAGTAAGGTACGCATACATAGCTCAGATCATAAATCAGGTTTACTGGGTGTTGTGTCTACAGGTATGAAGCACATACATGTAGATGCAATTTCTATTGAAGAAAATCATGAAGAAATTGAAGAAAATCATGAATGTTAACACTGGTAATTTTACAGGTGATTGATAATTATAAAATTAATTTTTATAAGTTTATACTGACACCTGGTGTTTTATGGATGATTTTTGTATTCATCAAGTATAATACTTTTGTAATATTATTGCAGAGATATTTATATCACAATAGTATAGAACTCTAGATTTTATAATCAAAAATAAAGGCAAGAAAGATTGATTGCTTCTCAACCTTCAGGTCTTGATAGTAGCTAATCTATTCATAGACTTGCCTAAAAAATACCCCATCACCACAACTCTCCATGTGTTTTAACTCTTATGCTCTGAATTTAACTTTACCTAAATTATCTATTGCTCACAGTTCTCTGAATAAGAATTTGGAACTGGAGCTTTCTGCCATATCTATTGCTCTCTGTGAAGAAACAAAATTTCATGCAGTTGCACAAGGACATACATTATCTGTTTTAATTCTTTTTAGTAAAATTCTTCATTATTCCTTAGTCATACTTTGCTTGTCATCATCTTGAAGTTTCTCTATCTACACTATTTCACTTCAATGAATTGTGCTTGATATAGTGGTTATTACAAATTTAAAAAAGTTTTTTTCATTATTGTTATTAATTTCAATTATAGGGGGTCCTCTGAATATCATTCGCCAAGACTGAAAGAGATATTTATTTATTTGGGGAAACAGCTGCAAAAATAGGAAAATGGAAAAGGCCCCTGAAAGATGTTAAGAGGTGGTGGTGATGCAGGTCTGACTTCTGTGAATGAGACAAACAAGGAAAGAAAGCCTTTTATGGTAATGTAGTTCTAAGAAAGTTTCAGCAGAGTCAATGGCGTCTTCAAGACAGAATTGATCATGTCTCTCAGTAACCAAGTTACCTTATTATCCTTGCCATGTTCAATCATTGGCTGGGAACAACCCATGGAAACCTGGTCTCTGATGGAAGGCAGTGGTGGATTCTCAGTAAAGCAACTGGGGATGACAGTCAATTATGCTCCTGAAGTAGGAGATCTGAAAGATGTATTTTTGTGGTCAGCACAGGAGCCCTTGCATACCAACAAGGGTGACTAAGGATTTATTTTAAATTTAACTAATCCTATGGAGTTTCACTTAGTTCTCTGAATATTTCTTTTTCTAAAAATATATATATATATATATGTATTTATTTACTTATTTTTGGCTGCATTGGGTCTTCATTGCTGTGCACAGGCTTCCCCTAGCTGCAGCGAGCAGGGGCTACTCTTTGTTGCGGGGTGCGGGCTTCTCATTGCAGTGGTTTCTCTTGTTGAGGAGCATGGGCTCTAGGCGCGCGGGCTTCAGTAGTTGTAGCACGCTGGCCCAGTAGCTGTGGCTTGTGAGCTCTAGAGTGCAGGCTCAGTAGTTGGGGCACACAGGCTTAGTTGCTCCGTGGCATATGGGATCTTCCCGGACCAGGGCTCGAACCTGTGTCCCCTGCATTTGTAGGCAGGTTCTTAACCAATGAGCCACCAGGGAAGTCCCCTCTGAATATTTCTTCCATCAACACTGTCTATACTATAGTTCCACATTGAAAATTATTTCTTAAGAACTCAGAAAAATTGTAGTCAAATGTTTATCCCCTTTTGATTCATAATCCAAACCAGTTCTATTACAGATGAGCTTCTGAAATGGATATAACTGTTTGAAGTCTGGGATCCTTACATAGTAGGTAGGTAGGAAATATTACTGTGAAAGTACCTTCAATTTCATATCCAGACATAATTCTCTCAAAATAGTCATATGTTTCTCAAATTTTCAGAATGACTTCTTGTTGCTGCAGTAATAAATCCTTCATTTAATTTCTTCTCACACCTACCTGCTTCTAGAAAAATTTTAATGAGCTTTATCCATATCACTTCAAATCAGTACCAAAAAACAACAACAACAAAACAAAAAAAAACTTTTTTAAAAAAATTCCTTATTTTTCCCATGGTCATTAAAGTGAGGAGTGGGAAATGACATCGTATCCCCAAAGATCTTCAGAAGTTTTCACATACTCTTCAAAACACATTGCTACTTACTCAAAATCTATTTCTACATTGATAAATAAACCTATAACAAAAAATATAAAATCTCTGTGTTAGTTTCTTGTTACTTCTGTAACAACTTACCACAATATTATTGCCTTAAAGTTGTTGAAGGACAGAGTGAATGAAATGAGCTAAGACATAAATATAACATATACATGAGGAACATAAGTAAACAGCAGAAACATCAGTATCAGCAGTAGGAAAATGTGCAGTGAAAGAGCCAAAGGGAACCCCTACTTCCTGAGGAGGATATGTACAAGCTCTTCAGACCACCTCTGGCTCCTGCCAAGATGGATTCTCTGCTCATTGCAAGCCAGATTAACACTTACTGCCAGAACATCAAGTAGCTCACTACCCAAAACTTAGGCACACTCTTCAAGGTACAGCCTCATCAAGAATACAACTAAGAAAAGGAAGTTTCCAGGAAAGGAGTTTAACATGGACTTTTAAGATCCCATGGAGGGGGGGAACTCTTGGAAGAAATACATTTGCATAATGAAAAGTCTTTCTAGCTAATAATAAAATAAGACAACAGCAACAATAAAACCAGTGCCTTAAATATTAGTGCTATAACATAACGCAAATTGATTATCTTACAGTTCTTTTGGCCAGAAATTCAGAATGGATCTCATGGACTGATATCTATTCCTGTAAACAGGGCTCATTCCTTCTGGAGACTCTAGACTCCCATTCTCTTTCCTTTCCTTGTTTCTGGAGGCTTCCAACATGCCTTGG
This sequence comes from Monodon monoceros, assembly GCF_005190385.1. Classification (NCBI taxonomy): domain Eukaryota; kingdom Metazoa; phylum Chordata; class Mammalia; order Artiodactyla; family Monodontidae; genus Monodon; species Monodon monoceros. The sequence goes on from NW_021703765.1 coordinate 43,237,141, forward strand.
ATTGTGGCCCCTTTCACCTTCAAAGCCAGCAATGGCCAGCGAAGTCTTTTTCATTCTGCACCACTCTGCCTCTGACTCTTCTGCCTTACTCTTTCACTTACACTTTTATGATTGCATTAGGCCCACCTGCCTAATCCAGAAGAATCCCATCACAAGGTCCTTAACTTATCACATCTACAAGCCCCCTTTTGTTTTAGAAATTTCCACAATTATGTCTTCTTAAATAATGACAGTATTATTAACCCTGTAAAGTTGGTAGCATCTATAGTGATACCAATTTTCTCATTCTTGATTTTAATTTGTGTTTGCCCTTTTTCCCCGATCAATGGTATCGATCATCTTTATTTATGAATAGAGAATCAGTTTATAGTTTCATAGATATTTCATAAGTTTTTCTATTTCTACTGTATTAACATTTCAGCTTATCTTTATTATTTCCTTCTTTTTGGTTTACTTTGGGTGAGTCTGCTATTTTGTTCCTAGTTCCTTTAGTTGTAAGCTTAAGTTCTTAATTGTAAATAGTTCTTCTTTCCTGATATAAGTATTTAATGCTATAGATGTCCTTCTAATTGCTGTATCTAAGTGCAACATCCCACAGATTTAGATAGGTTGGATTTTGTTCAGTCAGTTCAAATAATTTACTAATTTCCCTTGAAAATTCTTCTTTGAACTTGAATTTTGAATTTGAAATTTATTTAGAACTTCATTGTTTAGTTTCCAAACATTTAAAGAACGGATTATACTTTTTATCTCACTTGTAGGTTCTTCAGCTGTTATTTTGTTAAGAGATTTTCCCTTCCCCCTTTTCCTTCAATATACATATATTGAACCATTTGATACTGTGTCATGAGCCACTGAAATTCTGTTCATTTTTTTCATGCTTTTTTTCTACATCTCTGAGCCTCAGCTTGGATATTTGTCACTATGTGTTCAAATTCACTAATTTTCTTCTGTAGTATTTACTCTGATGTTAAATTTGAGTAAATTTCCCCTTTTAGACATTATATATTTCTTTTTATAATTTCAATGTGATCTAGTTTCTTATACCTTCAATTTATCTCATTATTTTAATGTTTTTCTTTTAATTGTTTATCAGTTATAATTTTCATAACTATATATCCCTACTTGTCTATAAGTGTAATAGAGATCAAATAATTGCTGTCATTTCTGGAATTATATCTAAAAACTGATTTAGGTTATGTGTTTTATGTATCTTTGTTTGTTTTTGTTGTTTTGGGGTTTTTTTGCTTTTTTTCATGATGTGATAGACAAATAATGCTGCCACTTGCCCCAAAGATGTTCATGTCCTGTCTGGAATCTATGAATATGTTACCTTAAATGGTAAAGGAGACTTTGCCTTTAAGCTTGCAGACCTTGAGATAAGGAAATTATCCTGGATTATCTGGGTGGGCCCTGTCTAATTACAAGAGTCCTTAAAAATGGAAAAAACTTCCTGACTGAGGTCAGAGAGATACCACCTTAGAAAGAATCTACCTCAAGTTCCTGACTTTTAAGATGGAAAATGAGAGTATGTGCCAGGGAATACGATAGTTTCTTGAAGCTGGGAATGACCCAGAGTTTACAGCCAACAAGACTATAAACAGGGTGGATGGGGTCTTCGGTCCTACAACCAATGAGAACTGAGTTCTGCTAATGACCCAAATAAGCAGGAAACAAATCCTTCCCTAGAGCCTCCAGAGAGGAAGGTAGACTGTCAATACTTTGATTTCAGTCTGGTGAGACTCTTGCCATACTTTTGGCCTACAGCACTGTAGATAATACATTTGTGTACTTCAAATCACTAAATTTGTGCTAATTTATTGTGGAAGCAATAAAAAACTGCTATATATTTCTAGTAAAATTTCATCCATTGCCATACATTATGAATATTATATTCTTGAACGTTTGGATTTAGTTTTCTTTCTTTAAAGAGTGCTGGATTTATTTGGCAGGTAGTTATGTTACTTGCAGAAGAGGTTGGTCTTTTCAAAGCTTGTTTTTAAACTCTTTTAAGTGTTATCAAACTTAGTCCAATTACTAAGGCATGGCCCTTTTGTGGTCTCTACTGATTTCCCAAGGTATTCAAATAAATTTCTGTGCTCTGGCCTGGTGAAATTCAAAATTGTGTTGCTCTAGGAATTGTTCATTTTAGAGCTTCTCAACAATTGTTACTTTCCTCTATTTCATGGTTTTTCAATCTATACAAGTGCGGGTTAATATTTAGCTAAAGATTCAGAGCAAATTTCTGAAGCTGTTTCTCAAAGTTGTTCTCTTCTCTCCAGTACCTACCCCATCTACCCAAAACCTGATATCTACTTCCTTATATCAGCAGATTGCAATGTCCTACTTTGGATCACCTTTTCCTTTCTGGGAAGTGCCTCCAGACAGAAAGCCCGAGCTGCCATAGGAATCATCTCATTTGTTTCCCTTTCTAAGTGATCAGAGTTTTGCTCTGCATGATATACATTATGTGAAGATAATTGTTTCATAAATTATCATGCTTTTTTTTTTTTTTTTTGCTTTTTTGTCTAAAGACAACTCAATTGCATGATAAAGGTTTAGAAAAGGCACACACACACAATATTAACAGTTCAAATAAGTTTTAGTGCAGTCATGCATCTTCCAGGGATCATCCCCTAAACTGTGAGTATACAATATTTAACTATTTATAGACTCTTTAATTTCAACAAGAAATTTGTCAAGTGGGAGAAATAAAAGAAATTTTAAAAAAATATTTGATAAATGGATTATTTAGGGACATTGGCTATAAATGTAGTGAAAGTGCACCCGGTGAGTGCAGCAGAAACATAGCTATCTATTTTTATATATGCACACACATCTACATCCTTAAGCAATTCAATGAAGCAAATTTTTAGTTAGCAACCCCTATTTTTAAAGCAAGAAGGTGATTCAGTGAGAACTGTGATTTAATAAGATTAACCAAACTGAGGTGTGTACCTTGTAGGGGAGACAGGGGAATCTAGAGCTAAAGAGACCAATTAGGAAACTACTGCCTTAATCCCCAGGGTGAACTTGATAAGGACTTGGAATATGGTAGCAGTAATTAACTGCATAGGTAAAGGTCCCTAATTATCAAGTTATTTTTTTTACATTAAAAAAGTACTGGTATCCATCAATATTATCACCAAAAACTTTATCATCTCAAAGAAGGTATTCAAATTAACAGATTTTTTGAACAGTTAATAGTTTACCCTTTAAAGGGAAGAGAAATGAGCTAAGATCATGAATTTTTCTCCTCTAATGTCTTGTAGTAAACCCATTAGAGAACAATTTGTATCTAATTGTCTAATCACAACAGAAGACTAAGAGTGACATAACTCTAATGGGATGAAAGTAGATTATAGTTCAATATCCTGTATTCTGATACAGTCTGCATATAGCAATAACCTTGGAGACCATTTCATTTAATTTACTTAGAATTTAAGAAGGAGGGGAAATTTTTATTAAATGGACTCATAATAATTAAATGGAATCATATTAAGTGGAATTTTTATTAAACAGGACTCATAATGGTTTGGTTGTACCTTTAGAATGCAAAGTTAAATCTGGGCTTATTATAACATTGCCCTTCAACCACAAAGAAGAAATTCAAACTGAAGCTCTAAAAAGAAGTCAGCCGAGACTCCTTGAGTAAACAAGAAGCTAAGTGAAAACTGACTAAGTAGATTCCATGTTAGATAAGAAAATAACATCATTGCATATGGTAACTATGTTGCAAAACCTTAGACAAGTCTATAGCCCCTTTTGCTGTGTCACAAGATTTTTTTCATTCTTTCCTGTAAGAAAGAATATTAGATTAGATGGAAGAGAATTCTATTTTAACTCCAAAATGTATGACTTTCATTTTATTTCATATTTTAGGATACACTTTCCTCCAATTTGCTGTATACCCACTAAAATTAGGTTTACAGCCCACCACCCCATAAAAAGTGTTCTTTTCCAAAAACTAGTAATAACTGCAGTGACTATTATATTGTCAAATCCAATAGTCTGTTTTCAGTTTTAACGTTCCTTTCAATCGGTCCTCCTCACCCCATTACTTCTCTGGCCTCATCTTGTAGCTCCCTTCTTCTTTACTCTACTTTAGTAGAATAGGCCTCCTTCCCTGGGGGTTTCTGCATTGCTTAGCCCCTCACCATTGCCAAGTATTTGCTCAGAAGACAACTTCTCAGTGACAGCTATCCTAACCATTCATTTTGTGTGTGTGTGAAAAAATATACATAGCATAAAATTTACCATTTTAACTGTTCTTATGTACACTGTTCAGTAGCATTCAGTACATCCACATTTTTGTGCAACCATCACCACCATCCATCTCCAGAACTATGTCATCTTTCCCAACTGAAAATCTGTGCCCATTAAATACTAACTCCCTATTTGCCTCTCCCTGCAGGCCCTGCCAACCAACAGTGTACTTTTTGTCTCTATAAATTTGACTATGCAAGGTACCTCATATAAGTGGAAACATAAAATATCTGTCCTTTTGTGACTGCCTTATTTCACTTAGCGTAATGTCCTCAAGGTTAATCCATGTTCTAGCCTGTGTCAGAATTTTCTTCTAACACTGAATGATATTCTTTTGTGTATATACATCACATTTTATTTCTTTATTCATTCATCAGTGGACATTCAGCTATTGTGAATAATGCTACTATGAACATGGATATGCAAATATCGCTTCAAGTCTGTGCTTTCCGTTCTTTGGGGTGTGTACCTGGAAGTGAAATTGCTGTATCAAATTCAACGTTTAATTTTTTGAGGAATTTCCATACTATTTTCCACAGCAGCTACATCATTTATATTCCCACTAGCAATGAGCAAGAGTTCCAATTTCTCTACATCCTCCATAACACTTATTTTCTGGGAGATTTTTTTAGTACATTTTTCTCCTCCTTGCCTTCCCTTCCTCCTCCCTCGTCCTCACCTCCTCCCCCCCTCCTCCTCCTCCTCACCTCCTCCCCCTCCTCCTCCTCCTCCTCCTCCTCACCTCCTCCCCCTCCTCCTCCTCCTCATCCTTCCTCCTACTTCTTCTCCTTCTTCTTCTTCCTCCTCTCCTCCTCCTTCTTCTTCTTCTCCTTCCTCCTCTTCTTTTTACGTCCACCTAATTGCAAAATGTGAGCTCCACGTGAAAGGGAATCCCCCCCATTTTGTTTTCAATTGTGTATTCAACATGCCTAAAATATTACTTGGCATATTATGGATACTCGATAAACAGTTGTTGAATCTATAGTAATGTAAGGATGGATAACATGTGTTTGCTTATATATATGCTTGCCTAGATATAATACTTGTAAAGAATAATAATAGTTCAGAAGAGAACGCAAAAAGAGGCACACAACTTCATATAAACATGATGGATTGTACATAAATATTTTTACCACTGTTTCAACTGAAACCTCCATAAAATGAGAGTAAAGGAATAAAAAATAATAATAGTAAATCAGCCAGGGCAAAGAAAAAAGGAGAAGAAAGGACAGTTTTTTACTTGTTGGAATATACATGGACAGCAGCTACCTAACTAAACTGATGAAGAAAGTGAAACCTGTCCTGGCAGCAAGAGAAACACAAAAGTCAGTGATGTTCACTGAAGATCAGCATAAAACATTAATAACGGGGGCACCAAGTATCTCATAAAATGGAGTGTGGAATGGCACTGAAAACAGTAGAAATTTTTATAGACTTAGGTCCTACAACTCCCCTCCTAGAAACACTTTTGTCTCAGAGAACATAGGCTCAACACCTGGTGGGGTGTTATCCCCCAAACAGAGGAATGAGTGAAAGACTACACATTGAATAATGAGAAAGCTGGTTCCCTCTTCCATTCAGCCCATGAATACTAACAGCCCAAGTAAGAGATTGCAGAGGTCCTCTCTAGGAAAACTGACTAACTAACCACTACAATCAGACAACTGGGAGAAATACAGGTTCTACTCAGCTTTTTAGTGCATCTCATTGAATGTGATCTATCCAATGGTTGCCAGACATTTCATCAAACCCTCTCTACAAGACAGAGATTAAACAAGTGTAAGAAAAGAAAACCAAAACATAGTGTGCAGACAGTGGAAGAAAATTTCAAAGAAATAATAAAATGCCATTAGATATATGACAAGATACTGCATTTACAATACAAGAATAAAAGTTTATAAAGAAAAGAACATTCAGAGACCAAAATAGGTCTCATAAAATAAAAACATGACACGAAAACTGAAAACAAAATCACAAAAGTTTGAATGTCAAATTTGGTAGTTCTCCCAAAATGTGAAACAAAAATATAAAGATGGAAAGTAAAAGGTAAGAAAATTAATGGAGGAAATTATAAGGTGAGTAAAAACTAAAATTTCCTACAAGTGACGATTCTGAATTTCTAGACCAAGAGGGCCCAGCAACTACCCAGCACAATTTGTAAAAATAGTCCTATTCCAATGTAAATAATCAAGAAATTTCCAAAACAGTAGGTAAGAAAAATATCCCAAATGCATCTAGGGAGAAAACCAAAATAGGTCTCATGCAAAAAACTGCAAGTAAGAATGACTTAAGACTTCTTACTAGGCTAAATTGATTCTAGAAGATAATGGGAGAGTGCTTTCAAAATCTTGAGGGAAATGTACTTCCAATTTTGAATTCTATATTCATCCAACTGCAAATTAAGAAAGAGGTAGAGTAAAAATAGGTTCAGAAATACAAGACTTCAAAATAAATGTATTTCATCTTTCAGGAAGTTACTAAGTAATATGCTCCACCTATGCAAGGAAGTAAACCAAGAAAAAGGAATACAAGAGTTTCACCCCAGAAGTGATGTAAAGGGACTGGCCAGGATGATGGTAATAGAGAGACAGAGCTCCCACCATGCTGCTGCTTAACAAGCAAGCAGTCCAATGGGAAGCACAAGAAGGAAAGGCTCCAAAGATCTCTCCAAGGAAGGAAAAGATGAAATTGATAGATGGCCTAAATCTTTAAATGTTTTGGGATGATATAGACACTTGATATAGACACTTGAGGATAAGTAAAAGATCCATAGAAAACCATGCAGACAGCAACAATAGGGAGTTAATGCCACAGAAAACAAAAAAGTGAACAAGAAAGCCAATCACTGTGTTGATTGGCTGTCAAAATATTTACACAGGGGCTTCCCTGGTGGCGCAGTGGTTGAGAGTCCGCCTGCTAGTGCAGGGGATGTGGGTTCGAGCCCTGGTCGGGGAGGATCCCGCATGCCATGGAGCAACTGGGCCCGTGTGCCACAGCTGCTGAGCCTGTGCTCTAGAGCCCACGAGCCACCACTACTGAGCCCGCGTGCTACAACTACTGAAGCCCGCGTGCCTGGAGCCCGTGCTCCGCAGCAGGGGAGGCCACTGCAGTGGGGGGCCCGTGCACTGCAGCGAGGAGTGGCCCCCACTCGCTGCAACTGGAGGGGGCCCGCGTGCAGCAATGAGGACCCAATGCAGCCAAAAATAAATAAATAAAATAAATTAATTTAAAAAAAAATTTACAAGTCACTCAAACTATTGCGTTTATACAATTAAATAAGATATTGGGAGGATGGGGGTATATGAGAGTAAATATATCTCACAGTGGGAGATAAATAGAAAAACTGAGACATAATAAAGAAAAATTAAGAAAAAATTGATGTTAAGTAGAAAACTTAAGGAATGGCTATATAACATATTATTAGAAAGATTTTAATATATTTACCTGAAAAGAGTAAGAGTTTGTCATGAGGAGGTACGGTTCAAGAGATTGCTAGGATGTCTGTTAATTTGTTTGTTTGTTTATAGGCCTTATACATGTAGATTTTTTTTTGCAGTACGTGGGCCTCTCACTGTTGTGGCCTCTCCCTTTGTGGAGCACAGACTCCGGACGCGCAGGCTCAGTGGCCATGGCTCACGGGCCCAGCCACTCCACAGCATGTGGGATCTTCCCAGACTGGGGCACGAACCCGTGTCCCCTGCATCGGCAGGTGGACTCTCAACCACTGCACCACCAGGGAAGCCCTATACATGTAAATTTTTAAAAAAACAAATAAAGATTTATCAAAACACAGACACCAAGTATGTTAGAGAAGACTCGGATCTCTTGAGAATCAGACACCAAGATGGAATTATGCATGTAGGAGATTTACTGGGTAAACACCTATGCAGAAAAGAGTAGAAGAAGTGGGAGTTGGAATGGAGCACCTTCTGACAGTAATGCAGGTTTGAGACCTGTGAAAAGACAGATGAAGAATGGAGGATATGTAGTTAGAGCCTCAGACTGCAGAACAGCTCTGAGAAAGGCTCAGCCAGACCAATGTGTAGCCTCAGTACATATATGACCCATTTGAAGAGTCCCACGTTGTGCAGAAATGGCCAGGCTCTAATACTTCCATCGTGTTCTGTCCTTGGTTAGTAGCAGCCTGGGAAGACAGTGGTTTTGGCATGAGTGCTGTTGTGGCAGCACAAGTGCAACAGATGGAGAATGTCAGCTTACCTTACAACAAGCTCTGTTGAAGGCAGAAATGAGTTGTGTGTTTCCATGGCTGCCATCACCCTAAAAATGGAGGATGTGGAAAAGTTTAATTCTTAATTTTTATTTCTTAATTAAGAAAAGTTTTATTTCTTAATTAAATGCTCCAGTTCTCCTCTTAGAGATAATAGAGATTTAAGGTACAGTTAAAGTGTCTAGTCTCATTTTAGAAACTATAGGTTCTTTGACTTATAAAGATATTCTTTATTTTACAAAAAAAAAAATTATGGTTCTTCAAAATGGTATTTTTAACCATTAAAGACCCATCATTCCATGAGTTGAGTGGATGCTGGCCAGAAGAACAGAGCTCTTACCTCTCATCCACATGCCTGGGAGTTAACTTGAGCAAAAAATAGCTGGGGGCAGGATGAGAATTGCTGACATTAACTCCTATCAAGAAGAAAGGCCTATGACTGAGAGCTGGGGGGAGAGGAAACCCTACATTCTTGGCTGTAGCAATCTGATGTGCAATCTTCACTGATTGAGCTGAGAGCAAAAGGAGGGAGCATTTTTTTGTTCAAATACCATATCCTCTTGCCTTTCTTGCTGAATTTTCATAGATTTTCTTGAATAGATGTTTCTTTATTTGCTGTTTGCCCTTAAAACCGTTTCCAAAGGCTTTCAGTGGTTGTTTTTGTTTTTTAAAATGATATTCACCAATCTCGCTGGAGAGCAGGTCTGAAAGTTTCTCCCACTGTCATTCTGGTAGTCATTTCCACTGACTGGTTTTTAAATTGAAGAGTAACGTGATTTTATATATATACACAAATATTTATTGTAAATATACACATATATATTAGGAAGACTTTTTTTTTTTTTTTTTTTTTTACCGTACGCGGGCCTCTCACTGTTGTGGCCTCTCCCGTTGCGGAGCACAGGCTCCTGACGCGCAGGCTCAGCGGCCATGGCTCACGGGCCCAGCAGCTCCGCGACATGTGGGATCTTCCCGGACCGGGGCACGAACCCGTGTCCCCTGCATCGGCAGGCGGACTCTCAACCACTGCGCCACCAGGGAAGCCCAAGAAGACAATTTTTAAAGGGATTTAACAAAGTCAAGAAACATCTAATTAAATTGTACTATGTGCCAAGCACTGTTCAGTCATTAAGCTGGAGGTACAATAGTGAACAAAACAGGTCATGTTCTTATTATTTTGGAACATATATTCTGGTGAGAGAAAAATTAGGTTAGCAAATAAATAAATATCAGGTGGAGGCAAGTACTATGAATACAAATGAAACAGGGTAAGGAGACAGAAAATGAGAGAAAAGTGAGTCCTGTTTTAGGAAGGTGGTCAGGGAAGACCTTTATGATATTTGAGCATAGACAAAAATGATGTGAGGAGACTACTCAACTGTTTGTCTGAGGGAAGAGTGTTCCAGGCTGGTGCAAAGACCCTGAGGCAGGAATATGCTTGGCACGTACGAAGAGTGGTAAAGAGGTCAACATGGCTGGAATGAAGTAAGCAAGGGGCAACGTATTAGATGAGGTAGAAAAGTAGCTGGTAGAAAATTTGTCTAGGTCCTTATAAGCCTCATTTAGGATCAAGTGATATGGAAAACCATTGAAAATCTAGAGGAAAGAGTGATATGTTCTGAGCTATGTTTAAAATGTTTCCTCTAGATACAGTATAAAGAATAGACTGCAGTGGGACAAGCCTGGAAGCAGGCAGAGATCCAACAAACCATGCAGTAGATAATGGTGGGTCAGACAAAGATATTAGCTGTCAGTGGAACAAGGTAGTGAGAAACAATTGATTACAGATACATTAAAGGAGTTGAGCCTATATGCTGTGCTTATGCATTAGACACAGTATGAGAGAGGTTTTTTTTTTTTTGAACTGAGAAATTGGAAAAATGGTGTTACCGTTTAATAAGATAAAAAGTTTAAGGGAGGAACATTTGGAGTATGTGAAGGTAGAGGTATTTTTTTTAACCACTGAGATTGAGATGATGTCTGAAAGCCACATGTAGAAAATAGATTTTCGGAGAAGAAGAATGAATGGACATTGGAAAGCAATTTAGAAATTTAGCAGAGGGACTATAAAAATGTAGAGGGATTGAGTATAGAGAGTAGAGTAGACAGACAATTAGGAAGTAGAAACAATTGGACTTGGTGATTAATAAGTGAATAAAAAGGAGGAATCCAAGATGACTTTGTTTTCTGGCTTGGTTGACTCTTTGGAAAATAATGCCATTTATCAAAATAGCAATTACAGGAGGAGGTATACGCTTAGACATTTATTGTAGGTGATTTTTATAAGAACTCATTTTAACTGAATAGTACCTTTATAATTTCAAAAGTTAGTGACTTTGAGAGATTGAATATTACTCAGTTAAGCAGGTTCAGCCACACTGGCTTCAACTTCCAGGAAGGGAGAATGTTTCCAGACTGAATAACATGAATATTCTCAAAGCCACTAATATGAGGTTAAACAGCAATGTTAGGCTAATGATTGATCCTCCAATTACTCTCCTGTGAGTATTAGGTTTCTATATCAGGCAAATATATTCATAGGTCCAATCAATCCACCTGTCGTTTGGAAGGCTTAAAAACACCCGCAAACAGAAGCACATTTTTAAAAAATTGTCCTTGTTGCTCATCTTAGGATCAGAGTAAAACTCAAAATCTTAACATCATCCAAAGAAACAAGCAGTAACTACAATGAGAAAAGGGTATTGATTTCTGAAAAATATTTCACAATTTATTGAAAAATATGTTTATAACTAAGATCCCAGAAAAACACTGTTACTTTTCTACGTCAAAGTATTCTCTGTAACTTCATGGACTGATTCCTACAAATTCTCATGGTCACCATTAGACAGCGCCTCCTTCTGCTGAAGAATCTGCATGAATCCTGTGTTAATCTGTGCACTTGCGTTTCCTCATGCTTTGCTCACAAGATGTTATTTGATCAAATTTGATTTTCAAAGTAATATATTTGGGTCATCTTCATGTTCTGACCTTTAAACTGAAACTAAACTACTTTTTATTACCCTTAAACAAATAAGATACATTTTACTAGTTATCAAGCACTAGATGAAAGTGAGCTCTACTTGTGATTCCTAGCGGAGGAGCATTTATGTATTTCATGGATCACCTCTTAGGAAGCAGTCATCTGTGACTAGTATGGCTATACTCCTCGTCTGTAAAAGCTGTCTCCTGTGCTCAGAGTTTCCTTCTTCTGTGAGAGCAATTTTACGTTTTCTCTTTTTTCCCCTCCTTCTTGTCCTCCTTTTCTTCCATCTAGCATTTATTTTGTCTGCTACACATGGATATCTGCAAAGTACTGTGGCAGGTTCCAAAAAGAAAATGACGAAAAAATACAATATCTGCCATCAAAGATCTTATAATCCAGTAAATATATATATATATATGGAGAGAGAGAGAGAGAGAGAGAGAGAGAGAGAGAGAGAATGATAAATAATTTCAGGAGTGAAGTGTCCAAGAGTGCAGTGGAGAAAAACACAGTGAGGGGAATAATTTACTCTGCACGGGAAAATCATGTTCCTAGCAGAATGGAAATAATGATCTGGGTGTTGAAAGATGAGTAGAAGTTTACTTGTTAGAGAAGTGGGTAAGAGACATATCTGATACAGAGACCATCATATATAAACCACACATTGTGAAAGAAATGCACTCAGGGAACAATGTCTGGGGCATAGACAGTATTAGGAGGAGTGGCTGGGGATGTGTCTGGGAATTTAAATGGAACTAGATTATAAAGTCCTCGAATGTCACGAGAAGAAGTTTACACCCACTACTAAAAGGGGGTAGAATCAATAGATGTTATAATAATACCTATACAAACTCAGCTGAGAGGTATGCTGACTGTGGGGTAACTAAGACCAGGGAGGATACCTTTACAGTGGGAAAAAATATGACTGTGTTTAAGGAAGAATGTAGACTATAGTAAATATTGATAAAGTTGAATTGAGTTGCATATAAAAGTAAACTCAAAATACCTTAAATAATAAAGGGGTTTCATTGGCTTACATAGCAAGAACTTAAACAGACTTCAGGATTTGGATTAAAGGTTTTTGAATATTGTTCATGGATCTGGTTTCTTTCTGTCTCTTTGCTCTTACTTGCATGGTGTCAGTAGGCTCCCCAGTGTGGCTGCAGGATGTTTGTCAACACCACCTTAAGTTTCATTCTTCATTATGCAACTATAATGATTGCCATAGCACCTGGGGGATTTCAATTTGTGGATGAAGCCCAGCAGCAATTTCTGGCTATTACCTACATTTGCATTAAGAGGGCAGATGTGTTTTGAATCCAGAGAGGAAGTATCTAATTTAAAACAGAATGTCAATTAGCAGATGGAAATATATGGTTTAATACTCTGATCATGAGGTTATAAAGTGCTAGGAACTTTGGACTCTAGCCCTGTTATCTGACTTTAAAGCTAGGCTTGAGTTCTAATAGGAAACTGAAGGGAAAATAAAGGCTTGAAATGATTAAAATGCATGGACTGAACACAGTTGGTAGGGTAAAAGTTGTATAATGGGAAGATAGGGGCTGATAATTCAATGCACAGGGTATGCCATTCAGATCCTTATTTGGCATATGTATGGTACTTGCCACTATTGGGAGCTCCAGATCCATTTAATGTGTATGCTGAAAGATAAGGTAAATACAGTTCCCTTTGGGAATTTTATATATTTACTGTACTTTCAGATTGTAGATTAAATATTCAAAAGTATAATATTTAATTTACTATACTTATTTAAAATTACACATTACATAAAATAATGAAACTGTTTTATTTGGTTTTTAATTTTCAACATCAGAGACTCTTACTTTATCAGAGTGATTTCTTTTGGATTTACGTAACACAGATTTCTATAAAATATCATCTTTTTTGAGCATGTTTGTTGTCTGAGAGGTGGGTAATGATCAATCCATGTATTATGCTGTCACAGTGAATTTTATCCAAAGCCACAATAAGCCGTTTGTATAACAGAACATTTTAAAATTTCTCTTCCTCTTGGAAAAGCTTTGTTATCTCTGCTACAGAACCATTTTCTCTATTGCTCCTTTAAAGTATTTAACGAGCTTGTTTGTAATGACATGCGGCCTTTAAATCTGTGACGTCACACTCCCAGGAATAATGACTAATTGGTGTTAATTTTCTTTGCTTCCTTTTTCACATTTCTATTGGTGACCTCTATAAGTTTCCCAAATTAGCATTGATTGAAGTCATTCAGGCTAATGTGTCATCTCTCAACATTACTTTGATGCTCCAAATAAAGGAATTGAAAAGAAACAAACAAAAAAAACCATAACATGAGAGATGTGGGAGGGATTCAAACACAATAGTAGTTCTTAGAGAATTTTTGGGAAAAGAGTGAAGGGAAAAAATCTTGGTATATTTAGGGGTATAAGGTATTCAAAAGCTTACAATTCTCCTTCTGAATGTTTAAAATGCACCTCAAATTCAATATGGCCAAAATAAACTCAACATCTTTTCTTCATAAATTGGCTTTCCTTCCTATATTCCAATTCTCAAAGAATAGCAACAATATTGATCAATATCTCTTCCTTATTGTCTATATCTTATCAGTCCCCAAATTCCTCCATTTCTAGCTCTTCAGTATCTATTTTGTCTCCTTTCTCTTTCCAATGCCCTGATTCATTTTAGACATCATCATTTAGTCCCTGAACTATTGTAAAAATCCTCAAACTGCTATCCCTGTCCTAATTTTTCACAATCTCAGGGACATCATACTATTGTTCTGGTTAACCTTTTAAAATGTGCAGTTGAAAATGTTATTTCCTGAACTGGGAGATTGGGATTGACATGTATACACTGATGTGTATAAAATTGATGACGAATAAGAACCTGCAGTATAAAAAAACAGACAAACAAACAAAACAACTAATACTAAACTTTCATTGCATTATTTGTATGGAAATATGTTAATATAAATGTTTCAGACATTACATGAAATTTCTAAAAATCTTATATGTTCTGGTATAATGTTATAAGTCATAATTCTAGGTATTACTTTAAAACGTATATCTCAGAAATAACTAAATTTCCTTGTCAATTGCATTATTATGAACTTTCATCAAATCTTTAACCGTGGTCATTTTTAAGTCTTTGGTCATTTACAGACAGTTCTGGGTGTACTCTGATGATTTTGCAAAAATGTTCCTATAAAAGGGTTTCATCTTCAAGGAATTCATGGAAAAGACTCTGACAAGTACAGGTTTCTGGTAACTGACTACACTGCTGAACTGAATGAATAAGCATTTTCAGAACTCTAATGAAAAACTGATGAACTCATAAAAGTGCTAACAAAAGATCAAGATGAAAAAAAATTAATTACATGGGACTGAGTGAACTGATGAGGATGATTATAATTTTTGTGACTTTCTGTTTGAATTAAAAAAAAAACAAAACAAAACCCCAGAAAGACTCAGAGGCAAAAAATATACAAATCAATTTTCACTGCAAAGTAAAGGAGCTGTTACAGTGGAGGATTCCTGGACTGAACGTCAATATTATGACATGGCATGAGTGTGTTTCGTGTTTGGTAATTGCAGTCATTGTTGCTTTTGTTGTGGTCATCCATATACAATGCTTGGTGTCAGTCTATTAATCTCTTGTAAAAGTAAAACACAGTGTGTGTGTGTGAAAAAAAAATGTTATTTCCTGATTTAGTCATGAATGACTACTTGTGGTTTCTTGAACTGTATATGCCTTCTAACACTTGCAAAATTTTCACATGCTGGTATCTTTCCTAGGAATATTCTCTTCAATATGCATGCCAATAGGTAGCCTTCCCTTGTAGAATTATGTTGTGTTCAATTTTGTATCTGCAGAGTATAGGCTACATAGCTCCTCAAGGCACTTACCATGATGCACATATTACTGCTTCCCCCAGTCTCTGAACCCTTAAAGGAGGAAGGACATATTTTTTCTTGTTTCTCCAATAAAAAATATTAATATTTTGCAGAGGACAGAGTAAATCCTTATGTTGAATGAATAAATGAGTGAAGGCAAGAAATTAACTCAAAGCATAGTATCTATACCTTTGTTAAACAAGAAAAAAGAGCATTTTCTAGAGGTAAAAAGTAGAGGATGATGTTAGGAAAGTTGATGGGACTGTTAAGTGTAAAATCAATTGCAAAGACTCCATCCGGGGCTAAGTATAATAATGGACCAGCAGTAGTGAAAGTTCTAAATTGAAGTGTAATTCTACATTTTAATATACTAAACAGTAGAATCTTATAGTTTAGCCAGGAAAGAAGAAAAATGACTTGAGAAAAAAAAGACAGTATTTTATTTGAAATGTCCCCATGGTTTTCAGAATGAGAAACACTACCAGGAGTAGAGAAATTCAAAAGAGGAGCTATGATTTTTCAAAAGACGTTTATAGGAAATGAAAGCATGAGAGAGGTGGAAAGATGGGAGGCTATGGGCAGAACATAGATATATTATGAGTTAAGTTCAAGGAAGTTTGTAATTTTTTCGCAAAAGCCCCTTAGTTAAATGTCATCACTGCCTTTCTCATGATTTTGAGGCATCTATCTATCTATCTACTAGGAGTATGTAGTGAGAGTGTTTTTGACTTATTAAAGTCTATTATGAAAAATAGCATGCATGTACTTGGTAAAGACAATTCCTATCAATAAATACATTTGCACTGAAAAATATGAGTCTTTCTTCCATCCCAAATTTCCAAACTCACACTCAAGAGCAAGGACCCTGGGCCCCTACCTGTAGGGCTTTGGGGGTCCTGGAGCTGGTGTCAGCCCGTGGTGGGCAGGGCCAAGGCAGGCAGTCTGGGGACTAGTGCCAGCTCACTGGTGTCAGGTCAGAGGATCTCTGGCTGTAGGGTCCTAGCAGTCCCAGAGTTGGTCAGTCTGCCCACTGGTGGGTAAAGCTAGTGCTGGCCCCTAGTAGGTAGAACTGGGTCCATGGGTCTCTGGCTGCAGAGCCATGAGTTTCCCCAAGCTGGTGCAGGTGCACTGGTGTGCGAGGTCTGGTCCTGGGCTCTCCGGTGGACAAGGCTGAGTCCTGAGGTGGCTGTGGGCTCAGAGGGTCTTACGGCAGCAGGCCTGCTGGTGGGTGGGGCTGTGTTCCTCCTCCCTCTCTGAGAGGTTCTCCAGGATCAGCAGGTAGGTCTGACCCAGGCCTCTTTCAAATTACTTCTATCCTGGGTCCCAGAGCATGTGAAATTTTGTGTACACCCTTTAAGAGTGGAGTTTTGTTTCCCACAGCCCTCTGAGTCTCCTGAAAGTAAGGCTCGGTTGCTTTCAAAGCCAAATGTCCTGGGGGCTTAACTTCTTGGTGCAGGACCCTGGAAATGGGGAGCTTGATGTAGGACTTGGATACCCCGCCCCTTGGGGAGAGCCTCTGCAACTCTATCCTCTCATTTGTGGCCCACCCACCAGGGTGTATGGGTCTTGACTATACCAAGCCTCTGCCCCTCCAACCCATCTCATTGTTTTCCTTCTTTATATTTTTAGTTGTAGAAGAGGTCTTTTTCATCAATCGTTGCTCGGTAAATAGTTGTAATTTGGGTGTGCCTGTGGGAGGAGGTGAGTTCAAGGTCTTCCTAGTCTGCCATCCTGGCCACCAAGTGTTTCATTGGCAGAGCTCTTGCCAGGCAAGAAGAGGAAGACTTTCTTCTTCCTGTTGGGCTCTGCTATTGTCATAGGGCATGAGAGTTTCCCCTTCTGGTTTCCTGACTCTATTTAATTGAGGCTTCTCTTTATTGATTTTTATAGTATTCTTGTTTTTCTTTCTTTATCATCAGTTTTTCAGTTTTGCCTATTTTACTGGTCTTTTCAATATTTACTTGTATTTTATTTATTTATTTATTTGTCTTTGCAGTACGCGGGCCTCTCACTGTTGTGCCCTTTCCCATTGCGGAGCACAGGCTCCGGATGCGTAGGCTCAGCAGCCATGGCTCACGGACCCAGCCGCTCCGCGGCATATGGGATCTTCCCAGACCGGGGCACGAACCCGTGTCCCCTGCAACGGCAGGCGGACTCTCAACCACTGCACCACCAGGGAAGCCCTTACTTGTACTTTAAATTAAATCTTTTTACTTAGTATGGCTTTACACTATTTTTTTTTTACTTGTTTTCTTAGCTTCTTGAATTGAATGCCTAGTTTATTGATTTTTTTCCCCTAATAAATTTTCCTCCAAGGAACTGTCCCACACAGTTGTCTTTGCAGAGATTTTATTGTGTTGATTTCTAAATAATTCCCATTATGACTATCTTTTTTGTTGCTTAGAAGTGTCTGTTTCCTTTTTTTGTCTGTTGGGTTTTGCTATTTTTGTTTGTTGATTGGTTGGTCAAGTGGTTTATACTTTCCAAATGAAGGGTATATTTTGGTGTCCCCTTTCATTGTTCATTTCCAATTTATTACATAGTAATCAGATAGTATTTGTATGCTTTTTACTTTTTTGCAAATGTTTGAGGCCATTTTTAAACCTTTGCTACCCTGTCAATGAGATTTCTCTTGTAGCATTATCTCACTTGTTACCTCATCACTAGCCATCTTATTGACTTCCATCTTACTCTTTTTCCTGTTATCTTTCTTTGCCATATTTTAAAATGAATTAAGACAGAGGTCCAAAAAATTGGGGGGAATAACCAAATTTAATTGATTTGCCTCAGGAAATTATGGGAAAATACTTTGGGACAGCTTTCCTCTGAGATCTTTAAACAGTTTGTGAATAGAAAAAAAGGAAATAAAATTTTTCTCTGTGGCAGAGATCTTGATAATAAGAGCTGTTGATGCAAAAGAAATTTTCAAATAGAAAAAATTCCAGATTTCATAATACAGTCATTTCAAAAATAGAACACACATTCACAGGCAAACTGTGACTATATTAAAGCCTTTACTTGTGGGAATTTCTTATTTTCACAGAAAGAGAAAGAGACACATTTCTCAGTGTATCATAAGCTGATATTAAAAATAATGTATAATAAACTGGGTCATTCAAATGATATATTCCATTTACTTTCAGTCTCATACATCCAAACATGAATGTAAAACTTAGAGGGCTATAAGATGTAACTTTTTGATTAATCAGTAGTTTTCTTAAGTCAGAAATTATTTCCATAATAACTTTTCAAGAATTTACTTTTTCAGTCTTCCAAAACAAGTATCCTATTTAATTTGTGGAAGTCAGTGATAAACTAAGCTAACACAGACCTCCTGTTGACATCATATATAACAACAATATATTAAGATAAACTGCCTAGCACTGAGATACATACACTTAGACAGTAAAATTTATTCTTTCTCTTTTTGATACTTTGCTGGAGAAAAAAAGTAAAGATGCAGCTTAATGTCTTAAGGATAGAAAGTGTCTTAAAATGTAGGTTAAAAGCTCTAAATGAGTTTTGAATTGAGTCTTTCTCAATTCAGAGTCACCTATCAATACTGTTTGAGAGTAAAACAAGGACAAAGTATGGGGTTTGTTTTTAAACTAAACGTGTTGAATTTAAGGGACCTTATTAAATTTCTATTTAAATTCTCCTCAGTTTTTTGTGTAAACATTTATTTTGCTTTTACAATGCGCTGATATAAGTAGTTATTTTTTTAAATGCACTCACTTGTTAGAATAGAAATTGCGACAGAGTAAAAGGGCATTTCCTTTTAATTATTTCATGGAGAATTATGAACTTTCCATGAGTTTAAGGTCTGTTCTAAGTTTTGTGAGTGATATACCTCTCTTGCTTTTCTTATTTGGAACCATCCTCATTAAAACATATGGACACAAGAGAGAGGAAACTCGCTATAGAGGAAACTTGTTTTCTACTACCCTCCCTGCAAAAAGAAAATGGCCAATACCTCCTGCTGTGTAGAACAGAGCTTGCTGAATTCTAACTGGCAATCCACAAAAGAGCTTTCAGTAAACAGGAGCTTAACATTTAACTGCCAACATAAGAAATTTAGAGTAAATTGAATTTTCTGTGGCCTCCCAGGTCTAGCAATGGAAATCAACAAGCTGAAGAAGCCATACTTAGCTGTTGCTAAGTTACAGTGAATACCCATTGTAATGCTGGTGGATGTACATTAATTCCAAGTACTGTCATTATGCACTGCAGTAATACAAAGAAGAACAAATAGATTTTAAATGATTTTTTAATCTCATTAAATTAAACAGAAGCAGTATTCCTCTTTCACCATTTTCCCCTTTGTCTTCAGGCTTTTTTTTTTTTTTTTCAAATTATTATTGTTGCTAACACTTAATAGTAAGAGAAGGAAGGAAAATGCAGCTTTACAGGTGGAAATATAGCATACATTTTGTTTCTGCCTATGAGATAACAGAATAGTAAGCAGTTCCAAGAAAGAAATAATATGTGCGTAGGTTGCAGGAAGGGGGCCCCTTCCAGGGCCCGAGAGTGGGCTCTTGTCTAACACTCAGAAATGAATTGTCCGAGGAGACACACATGCTGACAAAGCAAGCAACTTTATTGGAAAGGGGCACCCGGGCAGAGAGCAGCAGGGTAAGGGAACCCAGGAGAACTGCTCTGCCATGTGGCTCGCAGTCTCAGGTTTTATGGTGATGGGGTTAGTTTCTGGGTTGTCTCTGGTCAATCATTCTGACTCATGGCCCTTCCTGGTGGCACACGCATCACTCAGCCTAGATGGAATCAAGCGAGAAGGATTCTGGGAGGTTGGTAAGACATATGGACTGGAGTCTCCTCTCTCCTTTTGACCTTTCCTGAAATCTGGTTGGTAGTAGCTTGTTAGTTCCACGTTCCTTACCAGGACCTCCTGTTGTAAGATAACTCATGCAAGTGGTTACTATGGTGCCTGGCCAGGGCAGGTGGTTTCGATCAGTGGTTGCCCTGACACTTATATACAATGTAAGTGTAGAACATATCTTCAGTATTTTCTTGCTGCTCAGAAATAACACAGTGCTCTTACTGAAGCTTACTTAGAATACAGTTTAGTCTGAGATAGAACTTTACAATTTCTACCTGAAAACCAATAATGGTGGCTCATCTAAAAACTGAGTTCCCAAACTGAGAACAGAGATTTGTTTGTACATCATTTGGGAGTAGATATTTCTTACAAATCCTATTCAGTCTAAGGCCCAAATTGCTATCATAAATGCCACATCTTCCTAAGAATCCTAAAAGGACGTATCACTCATATCTTTAAAAAGACAATGAACTATTTTAAAAATGAATTAATCATTGTGTATGAATTATACTCTATCTGTATTTTATTGAACAATTTTCTTAAGTCCTTTCTATTAATGTTATAGTAAGTACATATATCCTTTACAACAACTAACATAATGAAGCTATATAAATACCACAAGTATAAGTAAAAGTAATATATAAATAGACCTGATATTAACCCATAATCTCCACTCATTGGGACCCATATCCTTTTCCTCTTTTTCATTTGCTAATCTGCCCCTGCTGTCCTTGCCATTCCATTCTCCACAGCATTTCATATCTCTCCACATTGCATCTTAACTGTGCTTTCTTACAGTCATTCATTTAATCAATAAATATTTGAATGCCTATCAGGTGCCAGGTCTGTTATAGACACTAAAAAAAATGATAGCAAGTAGTATCAGATTTGGTAACAGCTTATGACTTAAATACAAATATTAAATACTATTATTACACAAATACATATATATAAGTATACCCATAATTAATGCTATGGAGTAGAGTTGCAGGGTTCAGTGAAACCACATACCAGAGAAGTTTGAGCCAGTCAGGGAGGTCAGAAGAAAGCTGACCTAAAGAATTAAGAAATGAGATGAGAGCTGTAGGAGGAGTTGGCATTCAACCAGGCAAAATGAGTACTAGAAGTAGAGATTTCCAATCAAAAGCATGCGAATATACGAAATAATCAAGGATACCAAACAGTACAGCATGTGAATGAAAAACTTATGTGAAATGACTGCCTTGAGCAACGTTTTAAGGACATTGGTATTTATCCTAATAGCTTTGGAAAGTTTTTGAAGTGGCACTAAGCTGTGTTAGGTAATAGAGTTTGAAAAGTGAGAAAAGAATTAATAGGGACACACCATGTAGGAAGGTAGTGCCTTAATTTAGTTTATAAAGGAAGATGGTGAGAACAAGATCCAGACAAGTAGATAGACTTGGAAGCATTTAAAAATTAATATTAAATAAAAATGATGCATAGGGTATGGAATGTGGGAGATGGATGTGTTAAGGATTACTCCTATGGGGATGCCTTTCACAGGGATAAAGAGTGAATTTAGTGTCCAATACATTAAGTTTGGAGCACCTTTGAAAAAATCCAAGATGAAATGTTATTTAACAAGTTCAAGGCTGCTGGTGGCAGTGTATGAGTCAACCAAATGCTGGTGGAAATTGAAGCAGTACAGATACCATTCATTAGAGGGAGAATATAGAATGAAAAAAGAAGAGAATCCAGGAATAAACTTTGAGTAATTCCAACATTTAATGACCAGGTAAAGGGAACATTTCCAAAAGAAAGGCTAAAGAGTGACCATAGATGTCAGAGGAAATTCAAGAAAGTGATGTGTATGGGAGAGAATATTTCAAGGAGAGAGACTTCAAAAGTGTCGAATGTTACTAAGAGACCAAATACAATGAGATCTAGAACGTTCTTATCAAATTGAGAGACAAGGAGGTAGGTCATTACTGATCCTAATGAAAACTGGAATTAAGGGCAGATTGGAGTGGGTTGAAAGGTGAATGAAAATGTAAAAAACGGGGAAAGGAAACATAGAAAACCTTTTTTATGATTTTCTTTTAGTTTTTCTAATTGCTCAAAATTCATTCTTTAATGTGGTTCTGAGAATCTATTTAGTTCTTATCACATAATGAAAAAATATGCATAACACTCTGTAACACATGGGTGCTACATGGTATCTTCTCAAAAAATATTAGTACTACAGAATGGCAATTGCTGCTCTACTTGGGGATATTTCGTAGTCTTACTACCACTGAACAAAAGAACAACAGTCAGACTTGGAATTAACCCGATGGCTCTTCTTCAATTTCTTAGAATTTTTATATTTTGTTTAATCATTTTTTTATTTGCTTTATTCTTACTTCTGTTTCTCTACAACACTCCAAGTTTAAAGACTGTATATTTTCCACTTGACTTGTGATTTTGACTATGCTCAGATTTCATGTGTTTTACACTAAGTTGCCTGTTTCTTAGATGCAGAGGGGAAATTAAATCAAGAATTTATTTTCCAATCATTCCTATTTCCCCCACATTAGTATTTTCCACCTTGCACCACTAAGTGGAGAACACAATGGAGAATATGGGGTGTTTATAGTCAGAGGAGTAAACATTTTTAAAAGTATTCATTTTTATTGAATAAAAGTTTTTTGAAAAAATAAAATAACTTATTTTATTGAAAAAAAAACAAAAACACTTCACGACATGAGAGAATGAAGCAAGTTAATAAGACATCTATTCTTCTCTAGCAGTCCTTAATTTTACCCTCAAAGTTCCTAAGCATTTTAAGGAAAGGTTGAAGAAAGTCTTATTTTTATACTTCTGCCCTCCTTTTAGACCTCTGAGGGCTGCGCAGTGGCAGCATTTGGTGAGGTAGCATATAAATGGGTCATATGCCTCTTTGGAAATAAAGTGGCCTGGATTGGGTAGGAGAGCCAGAGGGAAGATGGGTGAAGGCAGATGCCAGGAGGTGAATCAGAGGTTGGAGTTAGTCGGCAATGTTTTACCCTATCTAGAGAGAACCTCATGATGAAAGCTGTAGTAAGAACCAGATGTTACCTACTTCCTGTAACAGCATTAGTGGTCTCTCAGGCCAGGGTAAGGAAGGGCCTGTGGACAGGTTCACAGCAACTATGTACTGTGTAAATGTCAGTGCCAAATTTGAAAGAACTAAAGTGGCTGGTGAGAACAGGGTTAAGGCACAAAGGTTAGAGTACACCAATTCACAAAGCTCTAACCCCATGTATTCGTATATATATAAAACATACGTAGACTTATTTGCATACACTTGTGCGCGCACGCACACACACACACACACACACACACACACACACACACACACTTGAACAACCACTCTTTCATTAATATTTCCTGATGCGGAGAGACAAAGGGCAAATACTAGGGTGATTTGGTTAAAATAATGCCCAGTATTTAAAAGAGCATTATTTGAACTTATCTTTTTGTAAAAAAAAAATTTTTTAAGCTCAGGTTCTATGAACTATACATACAGTATTTCATTGAAAGTCATCTCTACCTCTAGATGCTTCCACATGCTCTTGAAATAATCTAAAATATAGAATATAGGGGAAAACACCTGGATGCACAAGTGTTTGTACAATATTCAATATTACTTAAGCTATTAATGTACCAATAAATAATTTATTTGAAAGAAGATTAAAAGCTTTATTATGCTACCACAGAAATATAGTCAATCTTCCTTATCTAAAGTAAAAATTGGATTAAAATTATTTAATACTCAACAGATTCCTGTGACAAAGTTAACTTTAAGTCTGACAAAATAAGTGCCCTTCAGATTCTTCCTAAATAATGAGCATCACTTTTTTTTTCCAAGAAAGCTGAGATCATTTTGCTGAGATAGGCAATGCCTCTCAAGGAGTCAGGCTTAGTGTAATGTAGCCTTAGGAACTGAGAACTGCAAGGTTTCAGCTGCCCATAAGTATATTTTTGTGTTCATTTGCCATGATGTCACCCTTTCTTTGTGCCTAGCATGACATTCTGGTACAAATATAAGGCTGTCTCCAGAAGGGTGTGAAAAGATGAAGGGGAAACCCAGTCTCTCCAACCTACCATTATCTACAGATAGATCTAATGAATGAGTTTGCCAGATTTCCTAATTGGCTTGGAAGCACAAGAAAAATATTTTAAGCTTAGGTTCTATGGAGGAGGTACCCAGGTAGGAAAGGAATAGCAACCACTTTCTCCTTTACAGCTGTGCTTGGAGTACTCCGTGGGTCTTCACTCCCTGTTCATACTTACTCTTATTTGAATAAGCTTAATACAGATGAAGAAATACAGCAAAAAGTAACAATGAGTAATAAGCCAAACATAGTGCATTTTTTGAAAGAAGTAAATAAAACACAATGAAGTGAGGAATTAGATCAGATATTAGGTCCTGAAAGTACAATTATTTTTGGAAAAAATTAATCAATATTAAACATCAGAAAGGAAAATATAGAAAACCACCCATCCCAGACATCTCTACTTGCTTATTTGGTGCTTTGCCAAATTGTGCCTTGGAGGAAAAATAGCATTTATTTTCTCAATGTACTAATTCAATTAAGAATAAACTGTTGGGGCTTCCCTGGTGGTGCAGTGGTTGAGAGTCCGCCTGCCGTTGCAGGGGACACGGGTTCGTGCCCCGGTCCGCAAAGATCCCACATGCCGCCGAGCAGCTGGGCCTGTGAGCCATGGCCGCTGAGCCTGCACGACCGGAGCCTGTGCTCCGCAACGGGAGAGGCCACAACGGTGAGAGGCCCGCGTACCGCAAAAAAAAAAAAAAAAAAAAAGAATAAACTGTTGTATTTTTCATATGCTTTCTGGCTTTCTGGTGAATTTTGAAAATTCAAAAAGGTCATGTGGACATTTAAAAAAGAGGTAAGTCATTTATTTCATGTGTAGTCTTTCCATTATCAATTTGACATAATTTTATCCCAAAACTGAATTCTGGAAAATATTGGAATTAGTCAAGGGAAAATTGTTTTCTTTTTTTGGTAGAAATTTCCACATAACTTAGTAGTAGAAGAACATTTTGTTTGAACTGTTAACTATAATAGCTGCTGCCAAGAAAGAACAGGGTTTCAGGCAAGAGTAATCATTCCTGACAGCTCAACTCCCCATAAATTTAAGCATATGCTGTCAGATTAAAATAAATGTTTTTAATCATCAACCTTTGTCTGGGTGATACTGTCTTCAGCAGGTGGTTCAGGATCAGATTTTCCAAGCAACACAGAAACAATGCATAATTGTTATGTCATTAACTACTATGCCTGTCAGAATTTCTATCCCATCATTTATGGCTTTTAAATCCAGCTTCATGATTAATTTTTCCATTCCATCTCAAATGTATGGCCAGAAAGCTCTAAGGTCTGTTTGGTATAGTTAGCAGCAGTGCCAACTTGTTCTAGAAGAGACTATTTATTAAGCATTTTCATTCCTTATTGAAGATGACATCATTTATCTCCTTCCCAAATACATACATATTCACACACACACCCTTTTTTCCCCTTAATATTCACCCTCTCTATTATTTTGCTTTAGAATTTCATAAGTGGAGAGAAACAGATCCAAGGATTGTATGTGTTACGTACAGTTTTTGCTCTAATAGAATCCTGGAATATTCCATTATAAATGCTATTTTTTCCTTAGGGAATTGACACATAAAATTTCCTTAAGTGTTCTGAGAGTCATGCAGGTGAGAAGAATGCCGGGTCACAAGCAACAACAGCCTTAAAAATCTTTCTCAATCATTCTTGTTGACAAACATTCATCAGCTTTGTGTTGCACAACAAATCATAACACTGCATTATTTATGTTTCTAACAAGGATTTCCATTTCAACTCTCTAATGGGGGAAAGTCCAATTCTACATGCAACAGCCCAATGCAGACTGGAATTCTAGGAAATAATAAGAGATGCCAGGATATCAGCTAATCTAACGCATTTTATTTCTTTAACCTCCCTCAGAATGTCAAGCTTGACTTGCCATTTCCATAAAATTTAACTCCAGAAATTATACATTATCCATTTTCAGCTTGTTTTTATATATTTCTATTACTACTGTAATTACAATATTTATAAATAAATATTTACTTTGGTGCTTCCATCATACTGTCATCTTCATTGTAATATCAGTGCTATTTAAAAATATTGTGTACTATGACTCATAATATAGTATAGACATAGGCTCCTTCATTTGTGAGTGGTGATTAGGACAGCAATTTTAAACATTTAAATAGATCTGATAATTTCAGAGAATAAGTCCATGATTTTCGTGTTCCTACAGCTTGTAATTGACCAGAGTTGATTCATCATTGTCCCTTCAAATTAAAGATGTAAAATGTTTTACATATGAAGTTATTCCCTTTATCATCCTACTTTCTAACTTCCCTCCTCCTCACAGGAGGCTGTTATCATAAATTGGTGTGTATCCCCCAGTGTGTGTGTGTGGTGTATGTGTGTGTGTGTGTGTGTGTGTATCTCCACATTGTTTGAAGAACGTTTTCTTTTCTTGTCATAAATGACTTAAGTGACATATCACAACTTTTGTTTTCACTCAGCATTGTTTTTTAGACCTAGCCATGATGATAAATACAGTTCAAATTCGTTGATCTAGATCATTCATTGTAATTGTATGCAGCTCCTCCATAAGCAATTACCACAATAGAAGTTGGAGTTGTTTCTGATTTTTCTTTATGATAAATAATATTGCAATAAATTTGTGTCCTTATGCATATGCACATAAGTTTCTCTAAAGTAAATAACTGCAGATGAAATCTCATAAGTTATATGCATTTTCATATTTATTAAATATTGTGAAACTGAAGGAAAGGGAATTTAACTTGGCTAAGCTGTGAGAAAATTACATGCTCTTCATATGCAGTGTTTTTGCTGACTCATAATATCAAAACATCTATGGATCAGGATTTAAAAGATTTTTATGTCAACAGCATAAGATTAATAGTTACAATTTAACCAGTAGTAAATTACAGTAAATACCATGGCATTGTTTTCCAAGCTCAAATCTTTATAAATGTGAAGCAAAAGTGAATAATATTTTCATAACTTTTAAACTGCTATAACAATAGTCTTTTCCTAGTAATTGCCTGATGTAACCAAAATCTTATATTTTTATGCCATAAATATTTCTAAAATCATATATATATTTTTTAATTGAAAGGAACCAACAAGTTATTTTAGCAATAAAATAAAATTCAGGCCAAATAAATTTTCAATATTTTTTGGATACCTTCCTTTTCCGTATTCCTCAGAATGAGTATAAATGTATTCACAAGAGGAAAAAATAGTGCCTAGATACTCACAGCCATATTTTTATATACTACCTACTATCACTTTCCATTTATTTTTATATACAGTCTACTACTTCCAGTATTTGGAATACTCCCCAAATATAAGATTATATTTTTATTTTGTTTTGAAGATTAGATAATAATTTATATTTTGAAAGTATGATGTTGCAGATGATAAAATGATTTACTTGTGTACTCATGTATTTAAATGTAGATTTCCTGCAATGAGCTTCAGATGTACACTTGATTAAGACTAATCAGACAGTTAAAATACTATATCTTTGGATCCTGATCCTATCATTTTTTGCTTTACTCAGATGGTATAGATTACAAACTCAGATAATGTTTTCTCCTAATTTCTCCCTTTCATTTTTACGAATATCACTCTCACTAATTAAGAAATATGAAATACTTTTGTACCACTGCACTACCCCATTATAATTATTCTCAACATCATTTGCATGATTAGGTTGTTGACTCTATTTGATCTGTGCCCTCTCTCCTTTAATTTGGGATGCTGCAGGTTATATTGTATATATGTAAATCAAAATCTACACTAGTTTGTTTTCCAGATAGGTTTCATTTGTGTTCTTTACGGCAATGCTCATCACTTTACCATTATATCCTGATGGTCACTTCCAATATATACTGACTCCATTACAGTAGTGGATTCCTAAAAGCTCTGGGAGAAATCATTTACTTCCTCATTGCAGTAGCTGGCCATGCAGCCCTAGTGAAATCAATCTGTGTGCTGTAAATAAATTGTTAATAAACACACTCATTTATTGGCATCGGCCATACGAACGGATAAAGTCCCCAGCCAATTATTCTTCCGTCCTAGGAATCGGGTAGTTGATTTGCAGTCAGATACACTATCCTGATATCCTACCTACGTTATCCTTAGGAATGCTTCCTAAACTACACAGGTGTCACCGCATCGTAGAAAAACCCCACAGCAATCGGAAAGTCTCTCGTCTGTGCAAAGTCGAGGGGAAAGCTGCAAGACCCCAAATCTTTCTCCTCCTTCCTAAAAGATGTAGAATTTGCTGCCAATAAAACAGCCCTCTTAAAAAAGAAAGAAAAAGCTACGTGTGCAAGCAGCGTACATAAATAGGGGCTAGGGAAAAGGTCCCTCCCTCCCTCTCTCCCATCACTCCCCCCTTCTCTCTCCTTCTCCCCTTGCCCCCTCCCTCTCTCTTCCTTTGCTTCTAATTGCACCTGTAATAAGATGAAAAATCACATTCACCGAAACACCGGGGCAATTGCCCCTGAGAGTGGTGCCAGCCCCCAGTCTAGAGCACTGACTTTGAGAAGGGGCAGGAACATGATCAGAAAGTACAGCCAAGGGAAGAGCTTGGTAGTGAGCAGACTGTATACAGAGAGAGAAGGACGGAGGAAGAAATATTTAACATGCAATGTAAAGTTTATATTGGAAAGTGTGATGAACTTCTATATAAATGTGCTAGTTATTTGCAGTATGTTCTAAAAACATTGTCTCTATGATATTGATTCTTTGTAACATTCTAGGCTTCCTTTGCAGATAGCCTGGCACAGAGTCAACTCTGTGTGTGTGTTTCTGTGTATGTGCTTAGATATGTGTGTGAATATTCCATGTGATCCCCAAAAGAATAGCTCTTCTTGGGTTTAATATGTGTGTGTGTATTGTTATATGTTAGCCCAAGATTAATTTCTTATTCAAATCTGTGGTACCTTTACATATTAAATATAATGGTAATCTCTTAGTGTCTGAAAGGGGTGTTGAAATCTCCCACTGTACACTTTGATATAGTTCTGGCTTCTCTTCTAAGTTCTAGAATTTTTGCTTTTTTAACTCTGCGCTATACATTTAGAGACATATACAAAAGACCATGATTTATTTTTCCTTTTATCAATGTGTAATGCTTCTCTTTATCTCTTGTGATGTTTATATCTTAACTTCACTTTTAGACCTAAAGTGTTTTTTTGTACAGGTTTTAGTGTCTTTTAATTTAAGCATATTATTTGCTTGTTTAAATAGGATTTCCTTAGCTAAATAATATTAGATTATATATTTGTATCCAACATGAGGAGGTCTCTCCGTCTCTTTCTCTCCCTCTCTCTATCTCTGCCTCTGTCTCCCTCTGGCTGAGTTTTACTTATAACTTTTCTTATATTTCCATTATATAAGAAATCCTGCCATCTTATTTTGTGCTTACTGTTGTATCTTTTCCTACCTTCCACTATATAAATCAAATTTTTTATGCAGAATTAAAAAATGTATTATTAAAATCTACCCTTAATTGTATCTACCATTTGCTTAATTGTATCTACCAATTAAGATACAATTAATTAATACAATTAATCTACCAATTAATTTCTCAATATCTATATGTTTCACTGAAACACTGCAAGAACTTTAGCACATTCTCGATTTTGCTGGGTTCCCAAAACCAACTTGCACCGGTGGGATAGTTAAATCTAGATTAAGGATACATTTATTTAGCTTGCAGATTTAGATGATAGTTTATCAAGCTATAAAATTACTTGTGCAAAGTTCCTTTTTTCTATCAATTTGAAAATATTAATAGTCACCTTGCATCCAGGAAACTGTTGAAAACTCTGAGAACAAACAATATTCTTCCTTCATAGTTAGTTGCATTTTTTTAAGTTTTTAGAATGTATCCTTCATTTTAGTCTTCTTAAATTTCCCTATAATACTTTTATAATGTATTTTTTATTTTTTTCTAATATCATTTTGAGACTCTAAATAAATTTTAGTTGAGACCCGGTATCTCTCTTTAATTCAAGGAAATAATTAATTCTTTAAATATTTTCCCTTGTTTATTACATTTTTTCTCCTTTGAGACTCCCATTATAAATATATTGACGTCTGCTTTTTTTTCTCTGCATTTTTTATCTCTTATCTCACTCTAAAAAATCTATTTCTTTTAGATATTTTCCAAGAGAGTGCTGGAGTTGATCTTCCTCTTCAGTAAATTGAGGTACAACCATTATATACTTTGACTATGCACATACATACATATGTATTTACATAACACATACTATATGCCATTGATTTCAGTATGCACATATTTTCATTCAGTTCTTTAAAACTGAGATATATCTAACAATGATGATATCTCAAATATCCTACTGTCAGGTAGCTGTCATTAAGTAGTTGCTACTGCCTATGCATGCATGAACTAGGTTAAAGCCATTCATATGATTGTGAGTTTTTCCTTTGTACTGTTAACACTGCACATTTATAGTTTAATTTCTTTGTAAACTTCAAAACTGTTAAACCATAATTTGACCTTAAAATGAAAATTTACTGTATACACAACAAGGCATAGGAAGAATGACATCAGGGTCAGGTTGATGGTAGTGAATTAGATATTTGTCTTTGAAGGAATGTGCACAATTTCATAGTGCTTGCAACACAATAACCAAGTACTTTATGAGACCTAAGAAAAGAAGATGGCTTCCAGTAAATGAAGCTATGCTACATGTTGTAACTGATACGTATACAAAAAGCTTGTAAAAAAACATGTTTTACTAAGGTTCTCCAAAGAAACTTAACCAATTAGATGTATATAAAGAAAGAGAAAGAGATTTATTTTAAAGGATTGGCTTGTACAATTGTGGAGATTGCAAGTCTACAGGGAAGGCTGGTAGGATGGAAATTCCAGCAAGTGTTCATGTTGCTGTTTGAGCTGGAAGGCTGGAAACTCAGGTGGAACTTTTATGTTGAAATCTGGAGGCAGAAATCCTACGTCTTCACGGGACCTTGGTCTTTTCTCTTAAAGCTTTCGAATGATTGGATGAGGCTCCACATTAGGGAGACCAATCTGCTTTACTCTAAGTCTACTGATTTAACCCTTAGTCACATCTAGAAAATAAATACCTTTAGAGCAATATCTGGGCTGGTATTTGATCAATCAGCTGGGTATTACAGTCTAGCCAAGTTGACACATTAACCATCACACAGGCCAAGTAAGGTAAATGAAGGGAGAATAAATTGCCAAATCCCTAAGAATTCATCAAGGAAATTTCAAAGTAATGAGAAGTTGGTGTGGTCACACATTTGGGACTAAGTGTTGAAGATCATTTTTAAAGAAACTTTCTGCTGATTTTGAACAAAAGCTATTTAATTTCCAGTGATATATTTCAGTAGAGGGAAAAAAAGTAACTGTGTTTAGTAAAATTTTTTAAATTGCTGATGAAATCTTGGTGTTCTTACATATGGCCTTGAGACAGCACTGTGCATGGTAAAGATTCTCAGATCAATACATGACCATGGGTTATGGGCAATTTATATCTAAATATGTCTAAAAGAGATTTATCCGTGAGTATATAATAAAAACTCTTAAAAAACAAGTGTTATAGATCAATACATAGCATTATTTTTCTTATGGAAAAAATACTGGAGCATTCTGTAGTTAAAGATGACTTGTTTCTTTAACTTCTTGTTTCATCCTCCTATTTCCAATATAAGCATTTAATTCTAAGAACTTTTATTTTAAATTCCTGTTGTGTCTAGTCCATCAATTTGTCTTCTTCCATAAAAGGTTTAGTTTTCTTTCTGAGATTTATCAGCCACATAAGTATTTGTACCTGAAAGGAGAAATAGAAAATCTATATCTTAACTTGTACTCCTTCAGGGAAGGGACTTAGAGTGTCCCTTAGAGGGTGAAGGAGAGAGGGAAGTGGAGAGCATGTCTCAGAGCAGAGAGCCTTTTAGGTAGCAAACTGAGCTCAGTCACTCCCTGCCTCCCTGATACCTAACAAGGCAAAATTACCCTGCAGAAAACCTCCCAGAAACTCCTCCTAAAAACTGGTCTTTTATATAGTTCCCCTACTGATTGGGACTTGAGAGGAGGTTGGCTTGACACAAAGTAAGCTCATATTCAGCTATTGTACACCATGACAACTATACCAACTGGGAAAATGTTTGAAATAACTTCTGTTTTGAGACCCCATTTTCACCTTTTGTTTTTAAAACATACATTTATTTATTTATTTATTTATTTATTTATATTTTTTGGCCACACCTCACCACATGCAGGATCTTAGTTCCCCAACCAGGGGTTGAACCCGTGCCCCCTGCAGTGGAAGTGTGGAGTCTTAAACCCTGGCCCACTAGGGAAGTCCCCCATTTGCACCTTTCACTCAGAAACCTCTACTATCCAGTAAGAGATATTGGCTGGCACAGACAGAATCTCCATGAGCACCATTCCACGATGCCACTTGTATCAGTCAGGAATATAGTGTAGCACACTTCTTCAGGGGTTACCACTACAGCCACTGTTTGTTCTGACAGATCAGTGACTATGCCTTAACAATTATTAAATATTTTGACTATGTAACTGGAGGAAATACTCAGGGCTGTGCACCTACCTGTGCTTGTTATTGTAGGGTCCTCATCCCAGCCAGGCTACAACACTACCCCCCCAAATTACCAACTTGCTTGAAGTAGTCAGTGGCAAGGGATGGTTTTAGAGAGAGATATGCTGCACCATAACATGGGGAGTCTTTTATGTGTTGTTAAGAAACTTGAATTTGATCATTCAGGTCAGAGATTTCAAAAATGTTCTCTATACAGCCCTGTAAGATGATGATAGTAAATCTTACAAATACACTTTTTTTTTTTGGGGGGGGGGCGGTATGCGGGCCTCTCACTGCTGTGGCCTCTTCCGCTGCAGACCATAGGCTCCGGAAGCGCAGGCTTAGCAGCCATGGCCCATGGGCCCAGCCGCTCCGTGGCATGTGGGATCCTCCCGGACCGGGGCACGAACCCGTGTCCCCTGCATCGGCAGACGGACTCTCAACCACTGCGCCACCAGGGAAGCCCGATGATAGTAAATCTTAAAAGGGGGCTCTCTAACCGTAAATGTTTAGCAAATCCTCAGGCCAGAGAAAACAAATTTAAACAGGTATTCTTATTGCCAGACTTCTCAAAGTTGTCATAAACTAGTATGTATTGTGACCATCCAAAAAAGAGATATAATATTGAGCGTTTTACAAACACGTTTGTTTCTACACACATAGGTGCTCTTTAATGAGCACCAGTGAACAACTTTCAGAGCTTTAGTATTGTGCAACAAGTTCTAGAACTTTAGTATGGTGTGACTAGGGGAGACCACACTGATATAGACAATGAGGAATTATGAAGGAAGGGATTTCAATTATAAATATATTGCGTTGATGGTGTTTTGGAGAGTACAAATGAGGTAGAGGGGTAAGAGGAATGGGATTTTTATTGTGGAAGTCTAAAGTGGTATGAGGGACAAAACTAGCTTTGCAGCTAAAGGGGTGAAGAGAGAACGTATCTGTCCATTCTACATGGTGCTATTTTTAGTACTTTGCTATTTCTTGGGCTTTCTGCCCCTTCCTGAAATGCCCTTTATTTCCTCTTTTCCTCATCAACTAAGATTCAACATTAAAAACTAAATCTTCTCAAAGTTCTTCCAGGAAACATTTCCTAACTCATCCCTGGTACAAGAGTTGCCTCCACATTGTTTTTTTTTTTTCTGAAATATCCAATCCGCATTTCTATCCTCATACTTTTCACATTGAATTGTAATTATCTTTCTATTTTCTATCATTTACACTAGATATTGTGTTTCTGAGGAATAGAAACTCTCTTATTAGTCTTATCCATAATAACTTATACAGTGGCTGGACAAAATAATCACTAAATAAATAATTGTTAATGAATGAGATAATTATTATATGTTTAAAATTGTGTCAACAAGATAAGAGTACATTACCTACCAGTTTATTTCTATTTCCAATATGAACATTTTTTTCATTGAATTAAATAATTTACTAACTGTAAATCCCAATTCTAGGCCTGTTGGTTAGCTGTGATTAGAATTTGTGACATAGTAGTAGAGACATACAAGGAAAGAGCCAACTCTAATTCAAGAGCAAATCTATATGTATCATAATGGGAGTAAAAATCCAATTGTTATGAATTCAATGCAGAGGAAGTTCATCATTTTCACTTGCTTCAGAGAAGTGATTTTTGAGTTGAGATCTACAAAACAAGTAAGTTATCAGGAAATGATGTGCCCAATGGAAGCAATGCATGAACAAAATTATGGAAGCATGACAATGTGTGATATGCTTGAGCAGCTCAGTATGTCTGAGGCATAGAATCCAGAGAAAGCAGTGAATCAGAGGCTGCAAAATCTAGTTAGATAGGCTCCCAGGCAATCTGAATCCTCTTCTTAGGAGATGATCGCTGTTGTTACACTCATGGGGTAGAATATGCCAGTTCAAAACAGTTTCTGGCTTTCTTTCTCACTGTAAAAACAATTCACATAGAAGACAGATTTTAAAAAGGCACTATGGTTGCAGGAACATTTTATGTAATAACTGTAATTTTATAAATATATAAAATATATAATTTATATACATATGCAAGTATTTCCAAAAAGAGAGAGAGAATAAGAAAAAGGGGGGAAAATGAACAAAAGTAGGGTAATGTATCATCAAAGAGAAGACCAGTACTTCAACGAAAACTTCTTCTGAATTAAAATACTTGCTCTCCTAAGGGGGTCAGCTTGAAGGAGGTTTGTAGAAAGAAATTCTCATTACCAAAAATGACATGTCCAGAGATTTCAGAGAGATTAAGCGTGAACAGGGAGTGCACGGAGTGGTGGGCTTGATATTGAAGAGTTGAGCATCTAAGAACTAAAACAGAATTTCCCCTTTTTGAAAATCAGATTTTAAAAAAGAAGAATAAAAAAGAAAAAAAGAAAAGAGCTTACACTGTTGAAATATTGAGTGGCTTAGCTGTAGACAAGAAAGGAATAAAGGACATGAGCTAATTTCTAGCCAAGGATTTAGGACTTAATGCTTGAAATTAGATTTCAGTGATCTTTTGGATCTAATTTGCACCTGCAGTAGGGGAAATAGACGTGGGTTATTTGGAGTACTGTATTCTTCATAGAGTTAATACATAGAAGATGTCCCAAGGATCAGGGTAAGGAGATAAGAATTAAAGTCATTGGCCAATTGGCCAGTACTATTTGTAATGGAGCCAGGAAGCAGGCCTGAACAGGGGCCAATGCCAGGGATCTGATAGTAACTCCTCCAGAAAATTTTGTTGCTATTGTCCCCTCCCAGGTATTGCTGTACCATAATGATGTCTAGAAAGCTAGGGATGTTGTAGAGAAGAAGCTGAGGGAAAACTGCATAGTGACTCTGTGTCAAGTTTTATAGGGTAAATTTGAGAACTTAAGTGATTATGTGAATAATTTCAAGCAAATAAAAATGCCCTCCCTTTACTTGCTTAGATTTTAGTAAGAAAGATTTAGGAAGTAATCAAATATCCATTTCACCTTACCTCTTTAGACAATGTACATTGGAAACATTCAATATTTTTAAAGAAGTTTAAGAATTAATATTTATATGTAAGTATTAAATTGTTATAATTACATTCTTTGTATATAGACTTAATATATAAATTTAATAATTATACATTTATATTATCTTTTATATATCTTCTTGTAGAATAATCAGGTTTTTTGAAATAAACTTATGACCATCAATATGACATATATTTAACATATTGATAAGTGCTTTTGACTGTTTTATTCTCAAGCAACCATAGTTATTTCTCCTTGGCATATCTTCAGTTATATCTCCCAGAAAAAAAACTGTAAAACATTAACAACTACTTTAAACAAATACACATTATGGCTGGACTAATATGAGAGCATTTGGGGAGTTACAGGAAGACATGCCTGAAGGTGAAAGTTGCTAATTGCTCTAATTGGTTATCAGGTGATATCTTGTATCATGTTGTGATGGTCTCATAGGAGATTTAACTGTGTTTCAACACTCCTGATCCCTTCCAGGACTCAACAAACGGTTACAAGGACAAAATGGAACCCATCATCAATGAAAAAACAGCAAATTTTTAAAAATTAATATTCATTAAATCGTATGAAGTGAAATATATATAAATGTCTGTATCTCCAAAACCCAAATACAGAATTTAACATTTTATGAGGGAAAATTCAGAGTTCACTTACATGTTAGACTCATAAAAATTGCATATGTAACCACACACACTATGACATATACATAAGGGAGATGCCTGAGAAATATAAAACTGAACAGTTTCTGTTTTCATTAAAAATTTATTAAACAGACATTATCCAAGGGTCTTGATGGGAAGATTTATGCTTCCTACTGCATCTTACCATGACAGGATCTATGTTAGCCTTTGTTCCCTGTTCTCTAATTTTCTCTCATTGCCATATAATTTTACAGTGTATGTTTTACACCACATATGCCTCCACCTTGCCCTTTAGACACTATTTTGATTTGTGTTCTGCTTGACTGGATCTGCATCATCAGATACCTCCTTTTCAGGTAGTCAGTGGAGATGTTGGTTTTATTGCCCATAACAAATAAAAGTTATCTCCACTCTTTAAAGCTTATCTGTGACTCTGAGACACTACAAGTTCAACAGCACTCAATGACAGAAGGCTCTAGCACCAATAAGTAGATGAGACAATGAGATTGTAACCATTTGTTTAAAGGATTTAGGACCTCTTTATAGCCATAGCAAGCCACTAGGAGTACTTTATTGTCTTCCTTTAGAAGGACAGATAAGTCAAAAGGTAACCTGAAGGTGTGTTTATGAGTAGATAAGACTGGGAAATCATTAAACAAAGGTTTCTGGGAGTTATGAAATCAAGGGTGGTTTGGGAAATTGTCCATTAAAACCAAAGGAAACAATTTACATTAGCTTACAACTTTTTTATCATTGAAACCAATTAAGTTTAGCGTATTTCAAAAACTCTCTGTAAAACAACATACACTATAGGCAGTATTTTCTGCCACATATAATTTTGTAAATAATGATGCATATTACTGTTATGTTCTTATGTGGCATGATATGGGGGAAATATAATAATTTTGAACCATGATAGGGGAAATTCATCCCACAAAACATAGGAGATAAATAAATGTGATGGTGAAATTGAGGTCCGGAGCTAAACCATCAGCTATAGTTCTCAATAGTTTAATATATATAGAAAACTACAAAAAAACAACAACAACAACAAAAAACTACAGCTCAAAAGTTTCACATTGAAAAAATTCATTGCCTTCCTTTTGAGTTAGGGAGAAAGGTTGGCTTTATGACAAATGTGTATCAATATTTACTTACTATATGCCAGGTTCTTTGATTACCAGTTTATGTTGGCCATCTGATTTAATCCTCATAATTGTTTATGAGTTGGGAACATTTACTGTTATCATGCACATTTTATGGATGAAGTAATTCAGGTTTAAGTAGTTTACCCAAATTATATATTGTTTGAGTCTGGCAGATCAGGAATTTGAATACAGACTGCTCTGAAAATAGAAGAAAACCTCTATAGGGACACAGCTGATCATACAAAGTAGACAAACTTAAAGCAAACTGTAATTGGTTCAGCAGAAATGAATTTTACAGGAGCCTTGAGCATATTTCCTATAAATTTAACTTTGCTAAAATTGGGAAAATGAAGAAATAAAATTTTATAATAACTCATGATATTATCAAAATAATATCAGCTGTAAGATCCATGGGGATATTATGACATCTATACAGAATGGTTGACATCAAATAGAAAAAATACAATAAATTTTTCTTAAAGGGTTAAAAAAGGAAAATAATGTATTTAGTAGACCTTTATGGCTTGAATAACCACACATTCCACTGCAGTGGCAGAATTATTGATGCACTAGGGCAAACATAATTGCATCATATTCAAAGAAAGCGTGCACGCGCACACACACACACAACAAAAAAAACCCTGCTTATTGTGTACACAGAGAAGCCCACAACAAATAAGAAATAATTACTCCTCTTATCAGGAAAGAAACTCTGAATCTCAAATTAAGAATTTTTATTGGAAAAGGCTATGGAATTTTAAGAGCTCAGTCTCAGCCATAGCTGAAATATAGCTACTGTTTTAACTAAGTGTTAAAAAAATTTTTACATCCTTGAGGAAAATATAATAATAAACAACATTGTTCCCACGTATAGTATATACATATATATATCCAAAGGAAAATATAATAATAATACACATTGTTCCCACATATAGCATATATATGTATATATTTCCAAACACTCAGATTAACGTCTTTCATTATCAGTAATTGTTTTAAAACAGGTACACTGCATTTCCACCAATATTTCTTCTTTATATGCCTTAGGCAGCCATATTATTTCCTTAGCCTGGGCCTCTAAGAACCTCTCAAAACAGAGCTCCACTTTCTATTGATTAATTAGAATTGATATATAAGATTTAACTCACCTATCTGCTCAGGTTTAGATATATTATTTTGAAAAGCTGTTAGTAACGTTCCTAGATTAGTGCAAACATTTGTGTTCTTAAATAGTACAAATATATTTAATAGGACATCTATCATATTCATAGTTTTAATTGAGCTATTGTTTAAAGATTATTCAGTAAAACACACTACTAACTTTATGCTTAATGCAGAAAATAAAGGCCAGAAATTATCTCATTGGCTCCATTTCCCTTCTAAGTGGTTAAGTAAGTTATGGTGCACTTGTAAAGAAAGATGCCAGGAAAAGACTGGAAAATGAACCCATGTTCATATGAATCATGGAGGTTCACAAATTCTCACAAAGAAATGCTTCAACAGTTTTAATTCTTTCTTTTAGTAAGTTTGTTCATGTAAGCCTACTGTAAAAATATGCTTATGCAACAAGTTTTGCTGTATTAGAATAAAGATTGGTCAAGTTGTAAAAAAATATAAAATTCTGTTAAATATTAATTCTTAGCCATTTTCTTCAAGATACCTTAAAATTGAGATAAATTTTTATTGCTGAGTTAAAATTCCATCAATTTTAATAAGCTTAGAAGTAATCTTTCATGCTTAAAATATAGTAGTATTCTTGTCTTTGGATAGTGTGATTTCTTGTATATCCTGCAGGTGTTTTTATGATGAAGCTCTCATCGCAGATCTTATCATAACTACTAATGAAAGTAGCCAGGAAGGCGATTTACATAATTTTGAGTTGTAATTTTATTGTATTATGTAGTTTTTTCTTTATATTATTTTAAAATATAGAATTAACCTAACATTTTTATCATATATCATTTTATAGAATTGAATAACTAATCAATGGATGAAGGTAGTCAAAATGTACAAATGTCCAGTTATAAGGTAATAGTGACATAATGTACATGATTAATATAATTAACACTGCTCTACGTTATAGTTGTCAGGACAAGGAAAATTTTTTTTTCCTTTTTCTTTTATTTTGTGTCTATATGAGATAATGGAGGTTCCCTAAACTTACTGTGGTAATCATTTCATGATGTATGAAGGTCAAATCATTAATGCTGTAAAGCTTAAACATATATAGCACTGTTAGTCAATTATATCTCAATGAAATTGGAAGAAAAAATTGAATAACTAATCAATTTTATGACTGGAAGAGACAAATAAATAATTTTCAAACTTTTTCATGAATCATCTAGGGTTGTTTAGAATCTTTTAGGGAACATTGGGCAGAGGAAATGCGGAGGGTGAGAGTGGAAAAGAAATTTAAATGGGCAGGGGAAGTCCTCATCACTCTTCATCAGAACAGTTCTGTATATGCGTGTAAATGTTTATGTGCACATATGCATGTGCGTCTGTGTATAGGATTCCTAAGGATTTTAATTGAAGTAAGTACTCTGCTGAAAGAAAATATTTGAAATCCTCTGATTATGTATCTGAAGTCTCATGATCTCTTTTATCAATTAAGTTACCTGAGATTAATTGCCCTGAGACTCAGTTTCCTAATCATATAATGGAAGTAAGCCAAATTTTCTCTAATGATCATTATACATGAAAGATTTATAAGCCATCGTTTACACAGAAGCACCTCATCTCCAAATACACACAAATAATTGTGAGAATAAAATGTTCTCTCCATATATTTTAAGATTCTATATTTACAACATCAACGATTAATGAAATGAGAAACAAAGTATATTATATTTTTGGCAAGCCTATATTTTCATTGATTAAATTTCCAGATTACTTCAACCTTCATTCATTCATTTGTTAAATAATTGAACAACTATTTCTTGAAGATATTTGTATTGATTTCCAGTATAGGGAATGTAAAGTTTTTATGTGAGTCACATATTACTTGTGAAACAATATTAACTATTCATATTTTATCCATCATAAACACACTCTTTTATAGTAAAAAATTGAACTTTAAAAAGTATTATTTTTGTGAAAACAAGTCTCAGCTAAAAGTGAAGAAAAATATATTTGTCATATAACAAGGAACTAAAGAGGTGCCTATTGATTTCATAAGCATGACCTCACCTCTCAGTTCAGCCTTCAACTGAATAACAGAAGTTTAGAAATGCCTCAATATCACATGGACTGCAAGCAGTGGATTTAGGATCCAAATCAACCTTTCTAACTCCATATCTCATCCACCTTCCACTCTTCAGCTCTGCCTGCGACTGTGACAGGGGAAATCAGTCAAACCTTCCGTACTTTATCCAGATATGGAAAAGTGTTTCATTGCGTACTATGGCATTAGAAAAAGACAGTCTGGCAACTTCTAATTGTCTTTTATTATGTTAATAAATGAAATGGATGAAAACATTTCAGAAAAATTAATATTAACAGGACATCAGAAGAATTTTTATTTCTTGAGAGAGAACAATGGTATACTAGAGGAAAAACTCCTATTGTAGGAAATATAAAAAACAATAATTTTGATGATAGTATTAATAGTCGTTTCTATCTAAAAATACTCTGATTATAGTCCCTCTAGTCAGAGCAAATGAGATTCACTCTTAGATATTCAAGTTAAGCAACAAGTGGAAACTTTTCCTGAAAGATTTATGAAACCATTATTCTCTCTCTTCCCAATAATATGCCGCAGTGGACTGACAGTTCATGCAGAACTGCATAAAAGGCAATTAATTAATCCAGTAGAACACTACACAGAGGCAATTTGTCTGACATGTAGCATTTGATTTTTCAATAGTTGCTTATCTACCCAGGGAACATACCAAGTTCATCCTTTAGAAATGAGATAGGGCAATAAGCCGGTTTTGTGTCCTGAGACTCAGGGGTACCATTTAGTTCAAGATCTTATGAGTATGGCATTAGAGGCATAGCTAAAGAATAGGCTGTAAAATTTATTCTCTTGAATAAAACAGACTTTGAATTATTGTATTAAACAAATCATATAATTCAATATGTGGTCATTTATGCATCTGCAACTAGCCCATGAGAGTTTAGATAAATAGATAATAATAATCATGATAGATAGATAGATAGAGATAGATAAGGTAGATAGAGAGGTGTGCCGTCCTCTCCCCACAGCTATCAAAATCAGTCTTGATTCTGCTATTATCCCCACCTGTGATGTAACCCTTATAGCACTCAATTTATATTATGTTGTTAAGATTAATTGTAGAATACTTAGAACAGTACTTTATTTTTAGTAAGTGTTTGATAAATTTAGCTATTACTATTGGTGCTGTTATCATGATGATGGTTTTTAATAGAAAGATCAGACTAGCAGCCCTCTGCTTGGATCAGCGCATATCTCACTCAAAACCACAATCATAATATAAAATAATGGGCTGATTTTCCCTTCCTACATTGCCACCCTTGTCAGTGAACCCTTTGTGTCTT
Organism: Monodon monoceros; assembly: GCF_005190385.1. Classification (NCBI taxonomy): domain Eukaryota; kingdom Metazoa; phylum Chordata; class Mammalia; order Artiodactyla; family Monodontidae; genus Monodon; species Monodon monoceros. Next base: position 43,279,348 of record NW_021703765.1, read on the forward strand.
CCTTATCTGTGTAACCTCAAGCCCCACCCAGCATGGTGCCTGGTACAGAATACATACTCAGTAGGTATTTGTAATGTGACTGTTGTACAAATGAATAAACACTTTATATTGTGTTATTTAGGAATTTTTTTTGAATGTGTGAGTGAGGTATGAAAAACTTCCTAAACTGAGTGCTAATTAAAAGATTGTTTTAAATCAGCAAAGTTCTTTCCCTGTTTTGTTTTTTATTTGTTTGTTTCTTTCACTCCTCTTCTATCCTTCAGTAATTCAGCAAATAGGATATAACCAACCCCCTCTTCTAATCAGTCATGTTGTCATCAGGATCCTTATGAACTTCCTGATATGCTAATAATGATATGTGACATTACTGTTTTCATTCATTTATTCAGTTAGCATTTGAGCACCAATTGGAGGACAGGCATTGAACAGGCATAGTCTGTAGCAAGACTGTTTGATCAAAGTACAATGAAAGAAAAAAGGATAGAAAGCCTGAGTGAAATTAATTGCAAATGATATATTCAACAAAGGACTAGTATCCAGAATTAATGTTTTTCGAGCCCTCAAAACCTAACACTAAAAAACAAATTATCCAACTAGAAAGTGGGCAGAACCCATACACACTTACACTGAGTAGGATATACAGACATCAGATAAGCACATGAATAAATGTTGAACATCATCAGCCGTTTCAGAAATGCAAACTAAAACTGCAGTGAAGGATCACTACCCACTAATCCGCATTCTAAAGTGAAAAATAGTGATAATACCAAATGCTGGAGAAGATGCAGAGAAATATCACTCATATATTACTGGTGGGATGTAAAAGGGTACAACTACTCTGGAAAATAGTTTGTTAGTTCCTTTCAAAACTAGAAATCCCAGCAATTGCACTCTGAATTGATGACTTATTTTCAGGCAGAATCTAGTACACCAATATTCATAGCAAGATTGTTTTTTTTTTTTTATTACTGTGGTAAGAACACATGATATGAGATCCACCCTCCCCACAGATTTTGAATTGCACAACATCCTGTTATTGTCTATAGGCACAGTGTTGTACAACAGATCTCTAGAACATCTTGCATAACTGAAATTTTATAGCTGTTGATTAGCATCTCTCCATTTCTCCCTCCCTGTCCCCTGATAATCACTATTGTATTCTTTGAGTCTACAGATTGAATTGTTTTAGATTTCTCATATAAGTGACCTCATGCAATATTTGTCCTTCTGTGGCTGGTTTATTTCACTTCGTTTAATGGCCTCCATGTTCATCCATGTTGTCATATATGGCAGGATTTCCTTCTTTTTAAAAACTGATTAATATTCCATTGTATATAAATACCACATTTTAAAAATCCATTCATCTGTTTATAGATATTTAGGGTGTTTCCACATCTTGGCTATTGTGAATAGTGCTGCAGTTAACATGGGGGTGCTAATATCTCTTTGAGATCCCTATTTCAATTAATTTGGATAACTGCCTAGAGGTGAAACTGTGGGATTATATGGTAATTTTACTTTTAATACTTTGAAGAATCTTTATGCTGTTTTCCATCCTGGCTGCACCATTTTGCATTTACCCCAGCAATGCACAAGGCTTTCAATTTTTCTACATCCTCACCAACACTTATAGTCTTTTTTATTTGGATAATAGCTGTCCTAACAGATATGAGGTAATATCTCATTGTGGTTTTGATTTTTATTTTCAAGATGATTAGTGATGATGAGCATCTTTTCATATACCTATTGGCCAGTTGTATGTCTTCTCTGGAGAAATGTCTATTCAGGTCATTTGCTCATTTTTTAATTGAGTTTATTTTATTGCTATTGAGTTATAGCAATAAGATATTGAGTTCCTTATATATTTTGTAAATTAACGTCTTATTAGATGTATGGTTTGCTAGCATTTTTCCATTCTGTAGGTTGCCTTTATACTCTATTGATTGTTTGCTATGCAGAAGCATTTTAGTTTGTTGTAGTCCCATTGTCTGGTTAGCTTTTGTTGCCTGTGCCTTTGGTCTCATATCCATAAGATTATTGCCAAGACCAATGTAATGAAGATTTTTCTCCCAGAAGTTTTACAGTTTCAACCTTAGGTTTAAGAATTTAATCAGTGTTGAGTTAATTTTTGTGCACAATTTAAGATAGGGGTTCAACTTCATTCTTCTACCTGTGGTTATCCAGTTTTCCCAACAACATTTGTGGAAGACTTTCATTTCCCTGCATATATTCTTGTTACCCTTGTTGAAAATCAGCTGACCTTATATGCATGACTTTATTTTGGGTATCTCTATTCTGTTCCATTGGTTTACATGTCTGTTTTATTCTGGTATAATTCTGTTTAAATTATTGTAGTTTATGATATCTATTGACCTCAGGAAGTGTGATGCGTCTAGCTTTGTTCTTTTGTTTCAAGATTGTTTTTACTGTTGTAGGTCTTTTGGAGTTCCAAATGAATTTTAGAATTGTTCTTTCTGTTTCTGTGGAAAATACCTTTGGGATTTTTATAGGGATTAGGATTGTCTTCTTTGAGAAAGCACCCAGCTTTAGTGACATAAACCACTGCAATGATCCAAGCCAATCTTGAATTTACACTAAGAGAGACTCATACAGTATTTGTCTTTCTCTGTCTGGCTTATTTCACTTAGCATAATGTCCTCAGGGTCCATCCATGTTTTCTCAAATAGCAGGATTTCCTTCTTTTTATGGCTGAATAAAAAGACACACACAAGCACACACAGACATGTGTGTCTGTGTGTGTGTAAAGTGAGGGAGAGAAAGAGAGAAGTTAAAAACAAAGAGAGAGAGAGAGAGAGAGAGAAATGATTTAAAGCATATAAATACAGAAAAAAACCCAAAAAAGAAAAATAACCACAAAAGGAAGTTAGCAAGGTGGGAAAAGAGGGACAAATAACCACAAGAAGAAAAGGAAATGATTAACAAAATGGTAGTAAATCCTTCCCTAGTAATACTTTAAATGTATTCCTTTTGTTTGCTAATCCAATTAGGCCCATTTTGTACTGTTTTACTCTGTCTTCCATGTCTGTTAACCTTTCTTCCCTGTTTTCAATTTCTTTGTCTTTTTTTGTAGCATTCTGTTTATATTTTATTCTTTGAGTTCACTAATTCTCTTATTAATAATAGCTAATCTGCTAATAAGCCCATCTACCAGGTTTTCGGTTTTTAATTATTTCTAAAAATTCTATTTGGTTATTTTTTAAATCTTTTAATTGAAAATATCTGTATCTTTTCATTTGTATGATTTTTCCATCCCGAATTAACCTTAAATATTATTTTTACCTACTTTTTATATCTAATCACTACTCTAAAATTCCTTAATATTTTAATTCTGTTATTGTCTCTGCTGAAACTTGCCTATATTGACTTGTGAAGGACTTCAGGCTTATGTTCTTTTGAAATTCATCTGTGTGAAGTCTGTTAGACCCGACTTGAACACATATTCCTCCAGAAGGAAGTCGCTTCTATAAGTTTTGGACCTGTCAAGCTATTTTTCAGCTTTGGATTTTCTGGACCATGCATGTATGCAACTTCATATTACAAACCTGTTTGGAGTTAAGTTTGTATTTATTAATTCTTAAGATAGACTTTTTCCTCATGCAAGGCCTACACTAAGATAAGTTTCAAACCTTTAAGGGTTACAGTTTTATATGGCAGTTTAATTCTATTTTAAGAAGGTGCATGCCTTTCTGTGGTCACTGAAACTAAGAATATAGGTCATGTAGCTGTTAAGCACTACAAAAGAAGCACAGCATCACTTGTGAAATAATTCTACCACTCCCCTGATTTCCACCTTTATGTTTCTATTTGATTTCTGGGGATTTCCATGTGTGTATGGGTGTGTATGTATGTGTGTATATGAGAAAGAGAGAGGGAGAAAGCAAGAGAGCAAGTACTATGTGTTTTGAAGGATATTTGTTATCTAGTATCTAGTGCTTCTGAGTATTGTTAAAGTGAGAGGATTTTTCGGAAGATCTCATTTGTCCTCATCTCACATCTCCAATTTCAATATAGAGCCAGGTCCTATAGTAGTGTTTGGAGTCTCCTGCCTTGTGCTTACATTGAAGATATCTAAACGACAGATAAGAAACTAGTTAATAGTGTTATTTAATACACATTTGTAAAGAAGCATCAGTGTCATTGCCACAACTGCCTGTGAAGGCCATAAAGCCCTTCTCTCATTATGGCCTTCAACAACAGTCTCAAACTCACTGCCAGCTTTTATAACTGAAAATCAAGAGATCCATATCAGCCCCTCTCAGTGCTTTGTGTTTCTTGTCCATTTCACAATCCCTGAAGTTATTTACATTATTTACTTATGTAATTATTTATTAGTTTTTTGAGATGAGCTGTGCCCCTTTAGTATTCTCTTTTGCATTTTATATCTCACTTCTAAGTGTTTGAAGCAGAGTATGTTATCAAAGTGTGAACTGTCTGTCATATCTTCACTGAATGTCAAATATACAATTTAAAAAAGCATTCTTGAAGGAGGAGGGAGACCAGTTAGAAGTTTTTTGCAATAACTTGGGCATGAAAATAAAGAGCCCCTAAGTCAATGAATTATCTATGGCAATAGAAAAATGGAGATTGATTCAAGAGATATTCTAAAGAGGCAGAACAATTGAATCATTGTAAAATTGGATGTAGAAGTCTAGGAAAAAATCTAGACTTACATAACCTTTATTGAGTGCTTACTGTGTTCATATGTCTGAGTCATTGGATATAAGACATTAAATATAAATGTAAATACTAATATAATAGATATTATATTACAATATTATATTAATATAATAAACACTGAATATAAGTATTTAAACATTAAATATAAGACAATCCTACAAAGCATGTTCTTGAGTAATTTCACAGAGCTGGAGTGGACACACCCAGCTAGGTCCTGTGTTTCTAAGACCTTCACTAGTAACCTCAATATTATATTGATCTGTAGTGTAGAAGAGAAATTTATGAGGTGAGATAGCTATGAGTCTGATTAAATTTTCCCTTCAAGACTGAAGGGAAAAAAAATCATAAAAATGGATAAGAACAAATAAGAAAAACATACAAACAATCTGTAACAACAATCAGAGTCGGAGATCATAGGTTGAGTTGAGCCAGAGTTCAGCTGGGTGTGACTTCTGTGAAGTCTCTTCATCTTTCTTTGTCCTTCCTTTTTCTGAAGAGAAGTGGTGCTGAACTTATCCCTAAATTCCTTGTTTTCTCTGATTTTTTTGCTCTAATAGATTTTTTTGAATACATATTCATGCAAACAGAAAATAGTTCCACTAAAACTATAATCAGTAATCTTAGGTTCACTGAAGATTCCAATGACCTTTTAATGTAAAATGTAAATATAGACAAGGTGGCAAAAATAAACATAAATAGACAAAAAAGACCTCACCATTTATGACTATATTCAAATGATTGACCTAAAACACAGGTTTTCTTTTTTCTTAGCAAAATAATTTCTTAAGTATAAAACTTAAAGTCATATTTACTGCAAGTTGCCTTCAGTTTCTCTGCTTCTTCCTACTCATTTAATAAACTATAACTAAGGTGGGAGAGCAAATACTTCTTAGTAATTTATGCCAGTGGAAAAGAGACAAACTTCTATGTAACATATTTACACAAAATTAAAACAGTTATAACTTTGGGGTATACTGAAAGTGATTTTATGTCCTATTTCTGTGTTTTGAATCTCAGGGAAAAATATCTTTCATTTAATTAAACTATGCCATTCTATTACAAGTTTATTTATTAAACACTTTCATATACTTGACAGTGGCCTGGTTGATAACAGGAATAATAAAGTAAATAAGACCAAATTCTTATAATAACAGGAGAATAAGATTTCTTCTATGTGGGAGTAGTTTGGAAAGGCCTTTGGAGTAATTAGTATTTGAGTTCAACCTCAGATGACAGGAGAATTTCAGCCTGTGAAGGAAGTAGAGAGATCATTTCACATGGGCATGAAGGTGAAAATAGAGGTGGGAATCCATGTTAGTGGGGGTTTTTTTTAGACTTATTTTTTATTGAGGTAACATTTGTTTACAATATTATGTAAGTTTCATGTATACAACATTATATTTCTACTTCTCTATACACTACAGCATGCTCACCATCAAAATTTAGTTTCCATCTATCACGGTACAGTTGATCCCCTTTACCAGTTTCACCCAGCACCACCTCTTCCCCTCTGGTAACCACTACTCTATCCTTTGTATCTTTTTGTTTGGTTTGTTCATTTATTTTGCTTGCTTGTTAGTTTTTTAGAGTCCACATATGAGTGAAATCATATGATATTTGTCTTTCTCCATCTGACTTATTTCACTTAGCATAATACCCTCAAGGTCCATCCATGTTGTCAAAAATGGCAAGATTTCATCTTTTTATGGCTAAGTAGTATTCCATTGTGTGTGTGTGTGTGTGTGTGTGTGTGTGTGTGTGTGTGTGTATGCCACATCTTCTTTATCCATTCATCCATTGATGGGCATTTAGGTTAGCTCCGTATCTTGGCTATTGTATATAATGCTGCATTTTGGTTCATTTTAACTGGCAGTAGGGACCCCACCAGTTGAGCTAGAGCACAGATCACTTGCACCTTAGTAGTACAGATTAGAGTGGTAATGCAAAGGGGGCAGTTTGTATAGCAGATCCCATATCAAGCAGGAAAGAATTTGTCAAAATAACATGACTTTTATATTTTATATAAGTTGCTTGTTATTTATAGTCACATCTAAAAGCCCTATTATCCCTGATTTGTGCCTTTTAAAAATAACTTTTGATTCAAACATGTGTTTTTCTTTTTTCTCCTGTATGTGTGTGTGTGTATCTGGACAGTTATGTACTAATCTTAGAGGGTGAGGAAAACATAATTATTTAGCATTCCTATTTGCATATAAGTGGATTAATTCCCCACTTTTCCCAGAAATGAATAGGGACTAACATATCAAAAGATGAATTGAGTATAAACATTAATCTCCCTCTCCCTCTCCACTTCCTGTGCTCTTATCATTTCTCATCTTGATTGCCACAAAGCTACCTTTATATAAACCAAGACTTAATTTAACTAAAATTAATAATTTTAATGAGAGTTATTGTTTAGCAGCTATTTGAAAAACAATGTCATTAATTTAGCTACTGCTATGAAGTATTCTTTCACACTAAAAATCAAAACTTCAAATATTCCCAATTCTTTGTGCTTAATGAAGCATAAGGGGGTTTTGCCATTTCCTTAGAAAGATTAAGCAATATCACAAAGCAAATTTGTTTAGTAAAAAAATGTGATACATTAAAGTTTTGTTAATGGCTGTGTATTTATCTCATGAAAGACAGTTGGAAAGGTAATTATAACATGCAAATTAGCTCCCATAAGACTGCATATTAAAATTATATATTAATGTACAATATCTCAAGTTGCAACCTGTGCTTGGGCTTTTTCCAGGTAAGTAAGTCACTGAAGCTTTTGTCTTAGGTTTGTGTTCTCTCTACTAATCATTTCTTTCAGGTATTTTATTTAAAGTCCTCGAATGCTCTTGTCTAAAACTCTACTTTTTTCCTGTTAGTCTATTAGAGATACGCATTCTAGCCCCTAATTTTTGCTTCTCTCTTATGTATTCATCTGTTTCAATCCTACCATTTTCTTATTTCAGCAATATGTGCAATATTGTTAATAAATAGAGTATAGCCATGAAACCAGGAAATAAATCATTCACAAAGAGTTCAACTATAGGAAATGTATGTTTTTGTTTAAAATTATTCAATTTTTGTGATCTATTAACATTTACCATAGGATTGTTGAGCTATTCTGAGAAAGAAAATGTACCTGTGACTTTAGGAATTCAGATTTCTTCAGCTCTGTCTTTCATTTTCTGGTTAGAACAAACAGTCATTGATTTCATCTTTGTTTGAAACATCCAGCTGTCTCAGACACCCTGTGCTGTGTTCTTTGTAGTTGTTAATAGGAAATCACTGAATAGTATTGTTCGCATAATACAATCCTTCTCCTTGATTTCACTGTGTATATGTATTGTCATCTCTTCTGGTTTGAGAGAAGATTGCTATTTGGGTTATTAGAAAATGGTAAAATCCCTCATTTCTATGGGAGACTGAATATTTCTTCGCTTTACTGTATACTTTATGCCTCCCCTATTGGTTTACCATTTTGTAGTCCCTTCTCTATCGGCCACCATTCCCCCAGTAAATATATTTGTCTTATTATCCAGTTCTTCAAGATCTTTGCATGGAATCTGTTTTTTTTGTTATTTTGTTTTTGCTTTTTAATGTGTGCATAGAAATGTTCAAGAGTGCTAAATAAAAGAATTTCCTTGTGTTTAGTAGTGACCTTTATAATAGATATAAAGAATACTCTTGTATTTAGCACCTAGATTTATTGAACCTTAATATTCATCCAAATTTACATTAAAGTTTTTAGAACTAGTAAAATATTACAAAAAATATATCACCTGTGTGCCACATCTACTACCATTCTTAGACCTCCATGATAGTTGTTATTCAGAGATAACTATTATTCTGACCATTTAAAATTTACTGACTACTTTTTATTATTTTGCTGTGTAGGTAAGTATCCAAAAAATAATAGTTCTATCACTTATGTTCAATAAACATTACATTTTTTGACTTGCTTTACTCAATATATTTTTGATATTTATCTAGATCGATGCATGTAGCTTTCATTTGCTTATTTTAATTGATATCATAGTCTTATGAATGAATAAATCACAAATATATTTATTATTGCTTATATTTGTAGACTTTCATCTGTTTTCCACTTTTTAAAAGTATTATCAAAAAACTGCAATAGTACATGTCTCTTTTTACAAATCAAAATTAAATAATTCTAATGACTGAGCCCTACCCCCAGAGATTCTGTATTAATGGGATGCCATGGAAGATTGGTAGTTTTACAGGTTCACCAAGTGATTTCAATATGATTCATATGTTATTTGCCATCTGTGCATCTTCCTTGGAGAGGTGTACCTTCAGATATTTTACTCATACGTTTAATTGGGTCCATTTTTTGTTTCTCTGTCTGTTTTTTGACTTGTTAAGTGTTCTTTCTATGTTTGGATACAATTTTTTCATAGATGTGTGTTTTGTAAATGTGTTCTCCCAGTCTGTGGCTTGTTGCTTTTTTTTCTTAACAGTATTTTTCGTAATACAGAAGTTTTTAATTTTAATAAATTCAAGTTACTAATTTAATAGCTTTATTGAAGTCCAAATTATCTATTTCTTCTTTCTTGGATCATACTTTTTGTATTGTATCTCAAAACACATATCCATTTTAAAGGTCACAAAGACTTCCTCATATATTCTCTTTCAGAAGTTTTTATAGTTTTGCGGTTTATATTTAGATCTCTTATCCATTGTAACTTAGTTTTATGAGAGGTAAGGTCTGTGTCTAGGTTTGTTTGTTTATTCATTTATTTTTATAAATTGTGAACATTTATGCACATCCAATTGTTCATGCATCACTTGTTGAAAGTCTTTTCTTTCCCCATTGGATTGCCTTTGTGTATTTGTCAATATCTGCAAAATAGTTTGCTGAGATTTTGATGGAATTGCATTTAATTGATAGTGAGGATTGACATCTTAACAATATTGAATCTTCCTATCCATAATCACACAATATCTCTCAACTTATTTAGATCTTCTTTGATTTTATTCATCAATGTTTTTTACACTTCTGTATACAGAGCTTGTACTTATTTTGTTAGATTTATACATATTTCACTTTAGGTGCTATTTTAAATGTATTTTTTTTAAACTTCAAATTCCAATTGTTAATCGCTAGTGTACTGGAAAGCAATAAATTTTAGTACATGGACATTGCATACGGAGACATTTTACTAAGGAATACATTTATTAGTTCCAGGAATTTATTTATTCTTTGGGATTTTCACATGGACAATCATGTTATCTGTGAATAAAGACAATTTTTTTTCCCAATTTGTTTATATTTTCTTTTTATCCCTTTTTTTCTTTCTTTCTTTCTTCTTTTTTTGAAGTGCTGTTTTATTACTTAATTGGTTACTTATTTGTTTATTTTTAAGCAGGAGAAAATCAAACATTTTTTATCTTTTGCACTACATTTTAAAAAATTGAAGTATAATTGATTTACATTATTATATTAATTTCAGGTGTACAGCATTGATTCAGTATTTTCGCAGATTATATTATACTCCTTTTAAAGTTAATACAAGATAATGGCTATAACTCCATGTACCATACAATATATTATTGTTGCTTATGTATTTTTTTATTGAAGTATAGTGAACTTACAATCTTGTGTTAGTTTCAGGGAGGGTCTGGCTCAGAAATTAACCAAAGAGTAGCAGAGTTCCAGAGAAGATTAAACTCTCAACCCAGACAAGGCTGCTCCACTAATTAGGAAGGAGTGGGGTGCTAACATTTGGAATAGTAATATCTGGATTGATGCACTGGAAATTCTTGAGTGCTCAAATTTCCCTGAACTCGCTGTGCCTACCTAACTGGCCTACTCCTCTCTGTTAACAGATAATGTTCCCCTTTGCTGAAACCTGATGCAAAGATTGCCTTGAAAGACCAACTCATGCCTCCTTCCTGTCCTCATCCTCCTCTCGTTCACAAAACCTCACATAATCCAGCCAAGGAAGTGATAGGGATGGGCGGATTTATAACTCTGCCAGAGTTATAACTCTGCCAGAAAAGATGTATAACTCAAAGGATCATCAGAATCTAGCCAATAGGCACCAGCAGGAGCCAGAAGAATATGTGTATAGGATTGAATCCAATCCTCTTGGATCAAAGAGGTTGGAATATAAAATTGGATGTAAAAAAGCCAGTCAATATGTCAGTATTGTGCTATGATACAGAATTTTATACCTTGGCAATGACCCCACTAATAGGGCTGTGAATTGCTCTTGGAAGCAATAGCTCCAGACTAAATGAAGTAGAAATGCCAGAACTGTGTGAAATATGGTGGGAGAAGAGATTTTAAAAAAAACCTCAGAGAAGTGGGCATGCTAGAGTATATAAACAACGTCTAGGGGGAAGGCCTGAAGGATACTGTTTACCAAAGCAGTAAGGAATGTTCTCATGAAAGGGGCATAAGAATCATTGAGAAGCTCAGTAGTGCCCATCATCTGTAAGCCAGGGGTAATGATGAGAGATGCTGTCGATAGCATGTGGATAGACTGATGGGAGTGGCTATGAAATATGAAGATTTTTGTATGACATGTTAAGGACACCCAGAGTAGTCACTGTGGAAGTCACTAAACAACAAACTAGTTGACATCAGCCAATCTCTGTTATTGTCACCATTCCCTGCTCTTCACCCACTCCCACTCTTGCCAGTGTTAGCACCGTGGACACACAAAGGGAGTAATCATATGAGAAGGATGGAGGTTATACATGAGCCTATACTGCTGCCATCAAATTCTCAGACTACTGGTAACAGAGACCAATATCGAGCCCTATATATGGAACTATCTCTCAAGGACATCCAATAACCACATAGTGGTACTTTAATTACTTTAGACTCTATCACCATGGAAAGGACAACAATTTATCTTGACTAGAGTATATAAATATTGTGCCTGTGGTTTTCCTTCTCTGACCACAGGGACTCTGACAACACTACTATCCAAAGGCCTACAGAGTGTTTAACCCACTGATACAGGATCCCACACAACACTGCATTGCAACAAGGGACTCACATTACAGCCAAAGAAGTGTACATAACCACAGGACTCAGTAGTCCAGGTACATTGTGTCCTGATTGAGTGTTGGAAAACATTTTAAAAACACAGCTTCCTTTGAGCAGATACCGGCAAGGATAGGGTATTATTATCCATAATAGTATACACCTTAAGTTAGTGATCCTTATATGGCCCTGTGTCTGCAATAGGTAGGAAACCATGGAGGTCCAGAAGTTCTGGTTCTCAAAAGGCAATGCCACAAATGCCATCTGATCACTTCAAGTTCTTGGAGTATTGAACCCTATGGCTGAGGAAAGTAGTCAACATTCTGGCAGAGGTAATTGGCCATGTTCATTATCAGAAGATAGGATGTGATTATATAATGGGAGGCAGCAAATAATATATTTAGTATTCAGGTAACCTACTGGACATCTGTGGGTAAATCTCTACGCAATTTTGATAGTAAATGGGCAAGTGCAATGGCCATGACACAAGGAAGAAGAAAATCATTAGGGGTGAGGAAGTTAAGGAACTGAGAGTCAATGATTGAATGAATAATGGTCATCATGAATGTTTAAATAACTCTGAATTATAAAAGAAGTAATGTTGAGAGAAATAGTAACATCTTCAAGTCTAGAGCTAGTGACTTGAATATTGGTATAGGAACAAAGCAAGGGGGGGTGTTGGTGGTAAAGTTTGATGTCATAAGTTTTCAGATAATTGGAGTGAGGATTTAGGGAATGGTTAAGAAACAATGCACTAGAAGTAGTAAGGGGAGTAAGGAGGATACTACCCTAACCTCCAAGATCAGTGACTGAGAGACAAGCATGCTTGAGAGAGTTGCAGTGGAAGCTGTATCCTCAGGGGAGAGCCAGATTTCATGTAGAGAAAGGGGAAAGGATCCTCCAGAGAAAAGGCTAGGATATGAGATTTTGATGATGACACATAGTTCCAGAGTGGAGGTGTTGAAGGATGCAAAAGTGCTGGGAAAATGTCCCTCTGGTAACTGTATGAATAAGAGTTTAAGAGATGTGTGATGGCCTTGAAATCTTGGACTTGGTGGTAACTGAGATAAATAGGAAAATAAGAAATCAATGGATTCAAGTAGGTGGTCACTTCCTGGAGGGGAAGTAGATAATTAGTTTGAATTATAGCCTCCCTTTGAGAACTGGACTCTTTGGCAGATTGTGGTCATAAGAAGGGAATAAGTGCATGGCAGAGGCTTGCCAGGAGCACCTGAAGTTTTCTTGGCATCCTCTTTATTCCTGCCAATGATGATACTGGGGTGAGAGGAGGGGCATGTTGTCAGGATACTGCAGTGCTCTGAGCACCCCATGTACATGCCCGCTGGTGAGTATCGTCATTATCATCATTTTGGTTGCAAGAAGTCACAGCAGGAAGGATAACATCAACACATTAATAGATTAAAGGAAAAAAAAAAACGATGATCGTCTCACAGAGGCAGAAAAATGGTTCATAATTTTTAAAATATGTGCTCAGCAGACTAGAAATAGAAGGAAAATTTTCTTTATCTCATATAGGATAAAAATCTTGCAGTTAGTAATATTTCTTAATGGAGGTACCTTAGAAGCATTTTTTTAAGAATCAGGATGGTTTTATAAATGAAAGTTATTATCACTTCTATGTACCATAGCAATAGAAATCCTAGTCAGGGAAGTATGACAAGATAAACAAATAAAAGGCACATGGAGAAAGGTAGAAACAAAAATATAATTAATGCTTTACATACGTTATAAAATCATATATGTTTGAGACTATATTTGTTATAAATACATAAGTATAATATGCACGGGAATTGTAAAAGTCCATCCATCAAATTTAGGATTATGAATTACTGCAAGGGAGAGAAGAAAATGAGATTGCGGATGGTAACACAGTTTCAAAATTATTTATAATATTTTGTTACTAAAATTGAAAATAATCTAAAACAAATACCATAAAATTTTACAACTTGAGAAAACTAGGTGGTAGATATATGGATGTATGTTTAATTATTAATATAATTTCATCTTGAAATATTTTTAATAAAAATTATCTATCTATCAATGTCATCATGTCATTGCACTTTAAGAATCATTCCTGAAGAGGATACCATCTAGCCCAATGTAAAATACCATCCATTATCTGTCCCCAGTTGTCTTTTTAGATGTGTTAAGTGCACTTCAAGATTCAGAGTAAGTGTCATCACTAATGACTTTACAGTACCCCACAATTCTGCATAGGGTTCTTCTACTTTGTACTGTGTTCACACCCAGGGCTTATATCTATCACGGCATGTTACTTTTGGGTGTCTCACCAAGTAGGTTGTAAATTCTTTGAGGTAGGAACTGTATCCTTTATCTTTGTATATCCAACTTCTGGGTATACAATAGCATATAATAAGAATGAGTGGCTTTTGAATGAATAGGGGTCTACTTAAATTTAAGAAAGCCATGAACACTAGAAGCCAAAAAATTGAACAATGACAATGATAGTATTAAGAAAAAAAGAGGGCTTCCCTGGTGGCGCAGTGGTTGAGAGTCCGCCTGCCGATGCAGGGGACACGGGTTCATGCCCTGGTCCGGGAAGATCCCACATGCCGCGGAGCGGCTAGGCCCGTGAGCCATGGCCGCTGAGCCTGCGCGTCCGGAGCCTGTGCTCCGCAATGGGAGAGGCCACAACAGTGAGAGACCCGCATAACGCAAAAAAAAAAAGAATTCTATCTTTGTCACTCTTAATATCTGAAAACAGAATTTTGTTGTCTTCAAAAGGAAGATCAACTCTCATTTACAAAAAGTTCATTTTTCTGCTCAGATGATCTACCTGTTTGATAATGTTCAAAACTTTTTGGAATCTCTGTGGCTGTTATTTTGTTGGAAGAATCATTTGAAGCGTGCATAGATTATGCATCTGCAACTCTTGGTATAGCAGAAAGTCGAACATTTTAATATGATTAATTTTCCATGTGATGCGCTAAATAGTAGCCTGCAATGAAATATACATTTCCATAATATTGTGTTTTTCCTGAACTGTATTTTATTTATATTAAAATGTTGGCAATATTTCTCAAAATCAGTTTAAATTTCTCCTACAAGAAAAAATATCTAGTGACTTCAAGTATAATTAGCAAATGTCACTGTTCAGTGAAAGAAAGATACCTTTTATACCTGTTGTTTAACTCAGCATGTATAATGTCTTATATTCTTTCTCCAGTTATGACTCATAGGGTACCCAGAATAGAGTCTGTGGCATAGGCATTAAATATTTTGAAGTCAAATGACCTGGGTTCAGGGTTCAACTGTCAGTTACCAACCCCTCTGTGTGGCCTTCAGCAGGCCACTTACTGTCTCTCATCAATTTCCTAGTTCCCAGTTGGACAAAATAGTATTTTTGCCTGGTTTTTTGGTCCAAACTAGATGATGTTATGATTGCTCCTTGAAGCTTAAAAAGCACGTTAAAGTGCGTTGTACCTGCTAATATCTGATCAACATGTCATATTTTACAAAGCTTAATCTTTAAAAATATCTGCGATAACTGTCACCACAGGCCAGTGACCTAGGGTCTAACACATGCAGTGGGTATTCATTCTGTTTCTACTATTGATGTTGCTAATATAAATGCAGAAAAGAACCCTGGAGAAACATAACAAAAATGTCTCTGATGATATATTAGAAATATATACCAATATACATTAATGTAAAGGAAAAACAAATTATTGCAATTAATATTGATGCTAAATAAAGATCTAGTGACTTAACCCAATTTTTAATCATTACTCATGTGGATAAAGCATTCATTCCATCTGTTGGTCTATTTGCAGTATATGAAATGGATTATAATTGAATGATTAGAGATCTAGTACTTCCTTTTTGAAAAATGACTGGTGTGAAAAAATTACCAATGTTAAAGCATTATCATTTATATGCAGACCCTTTGGCACCGATCTGCATTATGTTTTCTAATAATCAAAGTAGGTTCAACTGATCATTTGGCACAATCCATTTTGTAACCAAAAACATGTATTTGCAAGAAAATTGGCTGAGGTTAAATGGGAATCTTAATTAAAATTAACTAAATCAAATGGTTCAGTAGAAGGACAAAACATTGCCTTGGTCTTATTCATTAGTGATGAAGTCTGATCAAATGAATTGGCCAGCCTCAAGTCACCACCCACCAAATTATTGCCTTATAGAATAATTTTCCTTACCATGGATGCTACTTTGAAATGATGCCTACATAAAACAAAATACAGACTATCAGAAGGCCTTTTTTTTTTTACATGATTGCAAACATCTGCATAATTCAAATTAGTTAAAAAATTCAAGTGAAATGTTTGATGTATTTGATAGTTGTAGCTAAAATAAAGGATGACTTGATGCTTTTTGTAATTAATTAATTGATTTATTTATCTTTGGCTGTGTTGGGTCTTCATTGCTGCGTGCAGGCTTTCTCTAGTTGCCGGGAGCGGGGGCTACTCTTCGTTGCAATGCGCGGACTTCTCATTGCAGTGGCTTCTCTTGTTGCAGAGCACAGGCTCTAGGGATGTGGGCTTCAGTAGTTGTGGCACGTGGGCTCAGTAGTTGTGGTTCACAGGCTCTAGAGCGCAGGCTCATTAGTTGTGGTGCATGGGCTTAGTTGCTCTGCAGCATGTGGGATCTTCCTGGAGCAGGGCTTGAACATGTATCCTCTGCATTGGCAGGTGGATTCTTAACCACTGCACCACCAGGAAAGCCCCAAGGATGACTTGATGCTTTTAAGAGGTGAACAATTGTTGGTTTCAGTATATTGATATGTCATCTTTAATATCTACCAGTTTTATTTGGCAGCCATTTCCTAACCAAATTTTTTTAAAGACATTTAAATATTCATTGGTTATTCAAATGAAGTAAACTATTTTGTTACCTTCAAACTGTTTCACATTGGTATACATACCTATATATATATACTATCAGAACAATATTTTAAATTATTATAATTGTTATAATTTTAATTTTATAATTATAATGTTTGTAATTATAATTTTTATAGTTTTTATGTTATAAATTTTAAATTATTCAGTTATAAGACAGAGCTTATTCCAGTTCCTGTGAAATTCTCAGAACATATTTTTCTAAAGTAGAAACTGAATGACCTAGAGAATGTCATACAGAGTGAAGAAAGAGAAAAGCAAATATCATGTAATAACGCATATATGTGGCATTTAAAAATGGTATAGATGATCTTATTTGCAAAGCAGAAGTAGAGACGCAGACTTAGAGAACAAATATATGGATACCAAAGGGAAAAGGGGTGGGGTGGGAGGAACTGGGAGACTGGGATTGACACATACACATTATTGATACTATGTATAAAATAGACAACTGATGGGAACATACTGTATAGCACAGGGAGCTCTACTTATTGCACTGTGGTAACCTAAATGGGAGGAAAGTCCAAAAGGGAGGAGATACCTGTATGTGAATGGCTGATTCATTTTGTTGTGCAATGGAGGCTAACACAACATTGTAAAGCAACCATACTCCAGGAAAAATTAAAAAAATGATTTTATCACCAAAAATAGGCAGAAACTGAAGAGGGAAGTTGAAAGCACCTAAGTCAAAATAAGAAAGCTCTCTCCTATAAACAGTTGCTCTCTGAGAGTATTTCTTATAACTTTATTAAAGTTAAAATGAGTGGAAGAAAGGAGAAAGCAAACTCTTTCTCATGACCAAGGAGAAAAGAGAAGTTGGAGGGCAGAAAGTGGTGGTAGGAGTGAGGTAGCACAGTCAAGATATGAGAACACAAAAACCAACAAGAGGAAAGTTGGAGTAAACAAAGAATGAGAAAAAAAAAAAAAGGAAGGCTCTCGAGCCAAGTGAATGAGATTATAATAGGAAATTTAGAAAGATGAAGGCAATCTAATCCTACAAAAAAATGAATAACAAAAGAAAACTAAGAAGTAATTTGAGATTCTTCAATTTTATAAGGAGAAAACTTTTAGGGAAATACTTTTTTTTTTAGGGAATAAAATAAACACAGGAAAATTTTAAGAGAATAGTACTTAAATTTATGTTTTCTACAAATATTACGTACCTACTCTGTTCAGGCATGATGGTAGGCTTTGACTGCAAAAATAAGATATGTTTGCTCAAGGAAAAAAACAGTTATAATAGCATAGTTGCTTTCTGAAAGTATGTACAATGTACAGTGTGAGAACATAGGAAAAGAGGGTATAAGTTGGCTAAAAAGACAACAGAGGATTTATTCTGAGACTAGAAAGTTAAATAAGCATTTATAAAATAAGGTGAGATGAAATCTGATCAAAGGGAACAGATTCTGAGGTGGCCTAAGGACCTTCAAGAACTCTGGCTTAGTACTGTAGTACTATAGAAGGCATTGGTGATTCTGGTGACCAGAAACAAGAAGGCAAACAAGATGGTCAACAGTCATCTCACGTGCCTGAGAAGGAGTTCCAGACTCTATGCCAGAGGTGAAGTGGAGGAGCTGGGTGATTTTGAGTCAGAGAGTGACTTAATCAAATTTGCTATAAAAAGATGACTTGATGGAAATATGAAGAAAGAATGAGATACGGAAATATTAAATGCAGAGTATTAAAAAGATAATTGAAACATTACAGGTGAGAAATTATAAAAGCTTTAACTTGAACAATGGTAATAGACTAGGAAAAGAGGAGATAAATATTTAAGGGACAGAGTTAATAGGACTTCGTGATCCTAATTTTTCTATATTTATGGGTTTCAAGTACCCAAGATTCCTTCATCCTCAGGACATCCAAGCTCCCTTGACTGTTTACTCTGCTTCTCTGCAGAACTGTGATCATCCCCTATGTGAACTATGATGGGGAAAATGTTGAAATGTACTTACCAGTTTTATTAATGTTTTAAAAAATATTTTCAATAATTAAGAATTGTAATTCCTGAAAGATTTATTTTCCATAAAAAACAAAGTCCATCAGTTTTAATTACAACCAGGATAGTATTACTTCACCGCTATGGATTTCTGTTGTCTCTCGGTAAGGTAGAAGAGATAGATTTCAATCTGCTACATCCCCCCTCCCAGACTTAGTTTTTTTGAACTTGTGATGTCCAGGAATGACATGAACACCTAACTATGCATCAAGCACAGGTTTTAGACAATTAGTAAGGAGAAGGGAGCCCCTCCATTTATAGAACTCAAACATAGTAGAAGAGAAAAATATGATATACATATTAACAAGAATAAGTACATAGTTACCAACCACAGCAAGTGCTATCAAAGAAAAATGCAGGGAGCCGTGAGGCATCTCAGTGGAATGACTTTAGTGTAGGATCTGAATGGGAAGAAGCCGAAAGGAACCGGTCAGAAATAGAGTGGAATGGAAGACCATTATACCAGAAGTAAGGATGGGTTAGATCCATGACATGGGGCTAGAGGCTCTAGAGGATAGATAAGACAGGGTATTTCTATCCTTGTTAGGATTCTGAGTTTATGCTTGGGTCATGGAAGGACCTTGAAAAATGCTGAACAGAGGAGCGTATGATCCAATTTACATTTTAAGAAGATCTGAAAACTGCTTAGAGCACTGATAGGAGATGAAAGAGCCTGGAAGTGGGAAGCTCATTTAAGAAACTTTTATATTGGATTGAAGTGAATGAATCCAAGATACATGTTGGAGATGGAATGAATAGGATTGGAATAATGTAATGACTCCAATCTAACATAAATAAGCCTCATTTTAACCAGAGCTTATATATTAGAATAAAAACATTGATTTTAATATTTTCTCAAATCCTTCCTAGTGAACTGCTTTCCTTCCCACTGCTCCCTTCCACAGCAACTTCTATTCCATTACATGTACTGAATTCCTTATCAGGAGAGGTAAACTGAGCTACCCTGCCCAAACTTCCCAAGTCCTCAGTTTGGAACTGTTTTGTATTAAAGGGTATTATACATTATACATTACATTTTATACATTATACATTACATATACAGTAATCATTTTTCTTTTCCTTTCTCTTCTTTTCTTTTCTTTCCGTTTTTTTCTTTCGAAAACCTATTGGAATTTTGTAACCCATAAGATCTGAGAAAAACCCACATTTACTACATCAACGATTTCAAAGTCTTGATTTCATAGTGTGATTCAGATTACCCTACATAGACAGAAATAAGGTCATTTGAATACCAAAACTTATTTTGATCTTTTATAACCATAAGAAAAAAGGGGAAGGCAATATGTTTTAAGATTTAAAGGAACAAAAGTTAGCCCCAGCTGGTCCTGAATAATGGAATTTCAGAATCATAGAAATTTGTAACTGAGTCTAATTCTGAAGAACAAAGGGGAAACAATGGGACTCCAAGCCCTGCCTTCACGTCCTTGCTGCTTAATTGGAACTTCAGTGTAGCTTTCGCAGTTCTGATTCTGAGTGCTGTCTTTGATTCCCCCTTAACAGCACAAGCATTTCTGAAAAGGTATATACAGGGAGAGAGGAGAGGGGTTGGGGGACAGTGAGAGAGAAGAAGAGGAGGAGGAGGAAGAAGAGGGGGGAGAAGGGGGAGGGAAGGTGAGGGGGAGGCGGAGGAGAGGGAGGACGGTGAAGAGCGAGAAGATAGGGAAAAGAAGAAGAAAAAAACCAATAAGGGTACAAATATGCACAGGTTAGGAAACAGTAAATAAAATTTGAGGTGAAAAGGGTCTGATGTTTTTGTTTGTTTGTTTTTTGCGGTACGCGGGCCTCTCACCTTTGTGGCCTCTCCCGTCATGGAGCACAGGCTCCGGACGCGCAGGCTCAGTGGCCACGGCCCACGGGCCCAGCCGCTCCGCGGCACGTGGGATCTTCCCGGACCGGGGCATGAACCCGTGTCCCCTGCATCGGCAGGCAGACTCTCAACCACTGCGCCACCAGGGAAGCCCGGATCTAATGTTTTTAATATGACTTTATATTAATTAAAAATTAATATTACTTAGATAAACACTCGACTTGTATTTAGTTGATGATGGATTGGTTGGTATTATGTGTGTATGACTATAAGTACAAGGAAGCACGTGAGTGGCTGTGTTTGAGGTTCAGTCCTACCTCCCAAACTAAGGAATAACCACACCCCCTTATTTGTGCCTTGATCTTGAAGCATGCTAAATGGCTTGTTAATAACCTTTAAGGATGTGGTTTGTTCTGGTTTTTGTTGATGTGTTGTTTGTTGCTAGGAAGAAGAGTTTGCATTTCATAATCATGGGTTGAATTTATGGACTTTCAGTGAGTGTGGAGAGCATTAAACTTTAACTGGAGAATAGTTTAAATGACTCATCTGAGCTCCTGATTTTTAGAGCCTGCTTCACTTTCTGATCCACTCCAAGAGGCTTTTATCTAGAACCTGACTATAAGTATGGTGATTCACATTCAATTTTTTTTGCATTGTATAAAGAAGTCGGAAGCAAGAAGAATTGGTCAATACAGAAATTATGTGGCATCCTTTTGTATTTCAAAATAATATTAATGCACAAATTCTAACCAGGGCCTATAATAATTTCATTTCAAAGTTACAAATTGGCAATATAACAAACTAATAAAATGTATCCAAACTGAAATATAGATTAGAGAAATCAATGACAGAGACATGCATTCTCTTAGGTTCTCTTTATAACATACTGGTTTCCACTTTTATAACAGTTTGGTGATGAAGCATCCCTCCCTTGCCTTGGATTACATTTCCGTTTTTGACATTTATGAACTTAAATTTTGTTATACTCTATCCATGTAATTCTTCTATTGCTACTTACAACAGAACTAAAAGTTCTGTTTACCGGTTGACTATATCTCCCCACACTGATGATTTTTCTGCATCAATACAACAGCTTGATTTAACAGATAGGTTGTGTTTAGAAAATACTATTATTTTAAAAGGAACATTCAATTCTTTAGGCTCTGATGGGATACTTCAGTATATGCTAATCACATTTGTTAAAATTTCTTTGATACCGTTTTTTATTATAAATTTGTACCTACTTTGTTTTTATTTCTATCAGCCACAAGTTTCTTTGTAAGGTAGTCATGTAGAAAATATTTTCCAGCTATTAGAAATCAGTGTTTGGATGTTTCTCCACATATATATATCCAAAATAGCATTAAGAAGTGTGAACATTATTTGGTTACTCCATTGTGGATCTCTTTTTATTGTCTGTTTGTGTTCTCTGGGTGTTCATATCATCACCCAATTTAGTATCATTTGTGATTTGAATTAATGTGCTGTGTACCTCTATGTGCAGACCAAAAATAAAAGAGTTAACATTCTTCTGAGATACTTTAAACTGAATTCAATTTAATACCAATAAAGCAGTGCCGTGATGTTTCTCAGAAATAGATTGACAGAATATTTCTACCTAAGGGAAGTGCAGCAGCATACTGATCATGAAAAGAGATTTTGAACTTCCTTGAAAAGAATCCCTTAAAGCCTTCACTTAATCTACTGTATAGCTGCAGTAAAGAAAGATAACAGTATGGTCAGTGAAATTATTTTTTTTTAAAGCACTTAGATTGCAAAGGAAATGACTGTAAGAGTTAATCTTGCATGTTATCACCATGAAACTTTAGAGACAGTAATGAGCATAGCAAGTGTGAAAAATCCTTACACATTAACATGAGAAGAACAGCAGAGTGAAAATTCCTGTTCAGGATTTCCACAATTTAAAAGATAAGTTGTATGCCCACTATAACTGTATTCCTTAGGATGCCTGATTTTATTACTCTACACACGGGTAGATAGAGAGACTTCAAGTATGCCCTATATGTATTTCTTCATTGAGAGAAGCTTATGATACCTCAGAAATGCCCCTAAAAGGGTATGGAATAAAAATCCAAAAGTAACAACACCCATCCATATGGCTGGAAATCCCATGCCAGACAATGCTGCTTGCAATTGTGACATACTTTATATTCTTCCAGCAAAATCTCATTGCATTCACGGTTTTTATAGGTATTGTGGTAATATAATTTTTTACTATTTCATTCTTACTTTGGAATCAATGAAGGGGGAAGAAGTTTGGACTATATGGAACTAAGGAAGCATGACCTTGATTCATTGTCCTTCTGAAACAAATTTATCAGCTTTATATGGTCAATCATAGCATATTGACCTTTAAACATTGAAGCACTTTAAAGACACTGGTGTATTACTTAGGATTGTCTTTGCAAAACAAAATTTCTTATATTTTTCTTGATATATGAGTAATATACTTTGCTATATGAATGAATTCATAGTTCCTTGTATGTTTATAGTCTTATTTGCTGTGTCCTTTCCATGATGAGACTTCTAAAATCCTTTTCTACTATAAAGCTCTGCCTATTATCACTTATACTTTCCCTATTCCACTAGTTTAATCATTGATGCAAATGATAGGCTGTAATGTATTGTGTGTGTACTTTTTCTGAATACGAAAAAATTCAGGTAAAATGTATTTCCAAAATTCTGTCTTCTCTCTTAGGTGCTTTATAACAAATGATTCTAAAATGCACTGTGTAGCCAGCAAATGGTAGAAGACCAGCTTAACTTTTTCTAAGATCAGAGCTACTCTTTCATCTAAAAATAGGCAAGCATATAGAATTTGCCAAACCAATAACTAAAGCACCCAAAATTTGAAGGTAGTGGACACTTTCTTAGCCCTTCTGAAGGGCAATCAGGGCGATTTGGAAGCTGCTCATTTTACTTACCAAGGATTAAAGCATTAGGCTGTCCTTAAGGAAAAAAAATATTGAATTATAAAGTATAATTTTATGCATAATTTAACTCCCCTTCTAGAAATATCTGTCTTTATCTGAAGAGATTAATTGCCTGAAGAATCTGCATGCCCCAGTACATCTAGAAAACCTTTATGCAATAAGCATTGTTGGATAAAAACAATATTAAAATAATATTTTGGACTATTAGGACAAACGTTGTCTATTAAATGTAATTAAGGTAATTTCAAGACTCAAGTAAAGTGTCATGGAATCATGAAAAATGACATGTATGGAAATAGAGGCTATTCCTTCATTATACAAGTTCAAGACAGTTTTGGAGCTTGCATATAATTGATAGTTTGATAATGAGAAAAAAAGTTGTAAGCCTCAAAAAAAAATCATGGGTAGGAAATAAAAATCAAATAGTGCTTCTATAGTTCCTCTTGATATAAGAAGCTACTTGAATATGAAATTAGGGCAGAATATGTATGACAAAGAGCAGGACAAGAAGCTCATTTCCTATCTACACTAAATAGTGAAGTTCAATTTTCGTGTATGCTTGAAGGGAATAACCAATTTGTATTGGATTTGTTAAAGTTACAAAAAACACTATATCCTGATTTTGAAACATTCCAACTATTTTGAATGCTGTTTAGAAAACATACTTATTGTAATTTTATGCAGCATGTAAATACTCCATAATCCCCGCACTCAATGCCCTATTGTTGTTCTCACATGTCCTTGTACACACACATGTACACAGCACACACAGAAAAAATATAGAGATACATATTCCAAAGCACACACATAAATTGAAATAGACTCTAGCCTCTGACATATATACATATTCTACATTTATTTGAAGCTACTGATATAGCCATTGCCAGCAAGATACAGATTTTAAAGTTTGAAATTGTTTTGAAATCTCTCACAATTTTCTTGAATTTATGCAATTATTATTATTTGACATAGCAAAAATCTGTTTTTCCTTAGGCCAATTTGAACATGAAAATGTTGATATGTTGTTAATTCCGTGGGAACCATCTCTCTGTCCTTTAAACTATTTGTCTACAATTGTGATGACACAAATAATAAATAGCTTTACCTTAAACGTGATTGGCTTTCCTGATTCAGCCTTGGTATCCCATAATTTAGGTAAATAGATGGAATATTTGTAGGTCAAAATAAGTTAGGAGAGTATAGAAAATAAAAATTTTAACACATTATATCTGAAGTCCATGAAAACATAACTGAAAAAAGATTATTAAAAAAACACAAATGAAGATGCAAGAAAATGAGTATTTCAGATTGTTTCTAAATGATTCAACAAGTGTATTCCTAAGTTGTAAAAATTTGACCACTGCTGGCAAGTAAACCCTACTTTTTTTTTTTTTTTTTTGCGGTACGTGGGCCTCTCACCGATGTGGCCTCTCCCATCGTGGAGCACAGGCTCTGGAGCGCAGGCTCAGCGGCCATGGCTCACGGGCCCAGCTGCTCCGCGGCATGTGGGATCTTCCCAGACTGGGGCATGAACCTGTGTCCCCTGCATCGGCAGGTGGACTCTCAACCACCGCACCACCAGGGAAGCCCATCCCCTACTTTTTCTAATCAGAAAAAACAAGAGTTTATGTAAGCACTAGGGAGCAAGCTGAGTATAACAATAGATCTTCAAAATGACTTTTCCATTTAGAACTCAAAGGAAAGAACTCTTGATTTCCTTTCAGAATGGAAGTGTCCCAGGGAAAAACAATCGGGGACAGTGTAATGAGATAGATAGAGAACTCACCAATTTGATTCAGAATGGAAAAGGTTAATTCATAATGAGCATCATTGTGTCAAATATATGTATTTTGAAGTGAATTACAGGAAATATCCTCTTCATAACATGATAAATAAAATCACAAAGTTCTACCAAAATCCATGGTCACATTACTGCAAGTTCAGGGAGCTGATCCCAGCTGCAATTTGGGGCCTCCTCACGATAATTGTTCATTATGGCTTATATGTCAAAGGAAAATAATATTCTGGTTTCAGAGGATTTCTAGAACATGGAAGGAATTCAAGGAGTTTCCATTTCATTGGCATTTGTTTCCGTATGTATAATTTCTAATTGTGGTAATAAAAATTTGCTCTCTAAATTTACTAGCTAAACTTCTATTAAGGGTACTGTTCAGTAGTGTTATGTACATTCACATTCACATTATTGTTCAGCCAATTTTCAGAACTCTTTTTACCTTACAAACTGAAACTCTATACTCAAGTAAAACTCCACATTTCACTCTTCCCCCAGCCCTTATAAACCACCATTCTACTTTCTGTTGCTATGAATTTGACTATTCCAGGCACCTTATATGTATGGAATCATGGAGTATTTGTCTTTTTGTGACAGGCTTATTTCATTTAGCATAATGCCTTCAAGTTTCATTCATATTGTAGCATGTGTCATAATTCCCTTCCTTTTTAAGGCCTAATAATATTCCATTGAATGGAGATACCACATTTGTTTATCCATTCATCTGTCAACAGACATTTGGGTTACTTCCACCTTTTCACTACTGTGAATAATGCTGCTATGAACATGGGTCTACAAATGTCACTTCAGAAACCCTGCTTTCAATTGTTTTGGGTATATACCAAGAAATGGAATTGCTAGATCACATATGGTAATTATATTTCTAATTTTTTGAGAAATAGAAGGATATTGGGCTAAGATAATTCTGGAGGTGAGTGAATTCTCTGCTTTCTGTTACATTTTTCTGTTCTTTCTCCACCTGACTTTGCCCTCTTCTCCACATCCAGTAGCTGAAGTGAAGAGAATGGGGAGAATAGGAAGACAGAAATGAATCACATGTCACCTAAATCCACATTTATAGCTATACCATGAGTTTTAATATACTATGAAATTCAGTGTCATTCTTGATATATAATGTGACACTGATAACTCCTCTTCATTAAGGCAGGCAATCAGGGCTCTTCAGTAGTGCCTGGACTTACATTAATTTGTATATGCTCTATCACCCAGGCTTTCTTACAACATTAGCATAAATTAGAAATCTATGATTGCTACCCACAAAGTCATAAATGTCAACTTAAATCTGTACTTTCTGCAAAAAAATGTTGGTTATGAAGTAAATATGACATGATACAAAGGACTCTTGATTTTTTTTTTACCTTTCCATTTAGCCAATACAATGGACATTTGTTGATTTTTGACCACAGAGACTCCATAAACTTTCATCACATTTCAATTACCTTTTGGGAAATTACCCATTTTCTATTAGATTTAGTCTGATGGGATTGTTAATTATGTTCCCTGACCTAGGGGAAGGTAAGAGACCTAGGTTAGACCAATCAGACTCACACTCTCAAACTGAGGAGGAAGGAATAAACAATAGTTGGAATTTATTCATCCCATCAACAATATGGGGACCAAAATATTACTAGTATGAGGAGTTTTCCCTGATGTTCATGATGATAACTCCCTCCACAAACTCTTCTCCAGTTGAAAAGGGGGAAACACCTCTACGTAGCTGTCCCCATTTATGTATATGGGAAAAATGTAATGATGTAAGCAATTCTATTCCAGATTACACTTTATGTAAAGATTATTGGGAACAAATTCTGCTTCCATTTAATTTTGCCTAAGTACATTGCAATTTCTCTATCATAATGTTTATGGAATCTTCATAATAAAAGGTTTTATTGTTCTGATTTGGTTTGTTGGTTTCATATTATAACACAAAATCTTCTCGGTTTATGAGTTTTCATAAAGAACAGTTACCTATAATATCCACAGTGGAGAAATGGTTTCTTTCTTTAATTTTGACTAGATAGGATTTTATAGAACAATATATATCATACAGATTTATATTATTATTAATTTATTTAAATTAAAAAAGAAAACCAAAAAGGCAATTTACCCATTTCTCTCATCCCCCATCCCCTGCCTTTACCAACCACCAATCAGCCCTCTGCATCTATGAGATTGCTAAAAAAATATACAGTAGTAGTTCCCCCCTTATTTAGAGGGAATATGTTCCAAGACCCCCAGTAGATGCTTGAAACCGTGGATAGCACTGGACTCTATATGTACTAAGCATTTTGGTATACATACAGACCTATGATAAAGTTTAATTTATAATTTAGGCACAGTAAAAGATTAACAACAGTAAAAAATAACAAAATAGAACAATTATAACAATATACTGTAATAAAAGTTACGTGAATGTGACCTCTCTCAAAATATCTATCGTACTGTACTCACCTCCTTCTTCCTGCAACAATGTCAAATGATAAAAATGCCTATGTGGGGCTTCCCTGGTGGCGCAGTGGTTGAGAGTCCGCCCGCCGATGCAGGGGACACGGGTTCGTGCCGCAATCCGGGAGGATCCCACATGCCGCGGAGCGGCTGGGCCCTTGAGCCATGGCCGCTGAGGCTGCGCGTCTGGAGCCTGTGCTCAGCAATGAGAGAGGCCACAAAAGTGAGAGTCCCGCGTGCCGCCAAAAAAAAATGCCTATGTGATGAGATGAAACAAGGTGAATTACAGAGACATTGTTATCTGACCATACCTCAGAAGGAGGATCATCTGCTTGGGGTGATCCTGGATCATCCAGCCATGACTTGTTGATGGCTGGGTATCAGGAGCAGATGATGTTGATGAGGGGATCTCATCCTGGATCATCCAGCCATGACTTGTTGATGGCTGGGTATCAGGAGCGGATGATGTTGATGATGAGGGGATCTCAGGTAGGATGGAGCGGGATAGCATGAGATTTCATCATGCTTCTTAGAATGACAGCATGAAATTTAAAACTTCTGAATTGTTTATTTGTGGAATTTTCCATTTAATATTTTTGGATGAATGTTGCCTGTGGGTAACAGAAACAATGGAGAGTGAAACTGCAGATCAGGGGAAACTACTGCATAGAATTTTTAGATTCCACATATAAGACAGATCATATGGTGTTTATCTTTCTCTGTCTGACTTATTTCAGTTAGCATAATGCCCTCAAGGTCCATCCATGTCACAAATGGCAAGAGCTCATTCTATTTTTATGATAGAATAATATTCCATTGTATATACACACCACAATTTCTTTATCCATTCATCTATTGATGGACACTTACGTTGTTATTATTATATAATATCATTATGTATAATGTAACAATATATAACAATGTATTACATGTAACGTACATAATATACATAATGTAACAATAAATAATTCAATAATATAATTATATAAATCTATAATACAGAAGGATCATATATACATAATATAGAAAGATTATATATCATATATTTATAAATATATAATAGAAATTTCTTTCTCCATTCCCTCTTCATACAATGGTATATACCTTATACCCTTCAAATAAACAAGACTGTTTAGATGTGACTATATAAGACACAAATAATTCTGGTCCACTTAGCCAATATATTCGTACATTGATCCATGTATTTACTCCTTAAAGCAACAATTACTAAGTACTGACTGTCTCCCAGCATCATGTTATGTACTAGGGGTAGTAAAATGAATAGGTAAGAGGGCCTGACATGACTCAATCATACAAGTTTTTTAAATTAAATTTCTTGAAATTTTTGTGCTGCTTATGGACAAATGTAGGATGATGTGAATTGAGAGTATACAGTAATTTACATGTTTAAAATTGCTATCTGAAATAATTCCAGTGATAATTCTGGTATATTTGAGAATGATGGCTGTTTGTTTCTTTCTACATTACAATGAACTGATAATCCAGGCTAGAATGAAAAGGAAAGTGTGACTTTTGCAAATTCTGCTGGTGAAACAAGATAAGCATCCAACAGGATAAGAATATTAACAAGATTTCTAAAGATTTAAGAAATAATGCACTTTGAAAATTGATTTATAATGGTGATAAATAATCTACATTTTAAATCAAGTACATTGCTAATAAATGGTATTAAGCACTTAATAACTTATTATTAAAATGAATGAATGGGTAGGTAAATGTAAAAAGAGATTATTGCTTTTTTGAATAGAGATGGATAAATAAAATAAGTAAATAACTGATTGCTTAATGAGTGCAATGAGGAGAAAAGTGTAAAGTATAATCCCACTTTATGGACATGTTCATCCCTAAGTATCATATGAGAAAAAAAGGCATACCAGGATTGTTGATTGATGAGAAGAGAAAGTGGTCAGGACACACTTAGAGCATAGAAACACATAGAGAGTAAGATTTAGGCAAAGGAACTTGCATGAGTCAATAAAGCAATATGAGAATAATTGGGTAGAGTGTGATGGAACACCTATAGTACTCAGAGTTAAGACAGGGTATAAAATCCACTGCTTATATCCATTTGTATTTTTCAGTAAACACATGTATATTATTCAGTAAACACCTATTTAGTGTCTGTTATGTGTCAGGCACTGTGCAGGAGGAAAACAGTGTGCAAAATACCTTCCTCCATTGATATGTGGAAAAGCTTATTCTTACATTTTGCAAATATTTATTGTGTACTTGCTACTATTAGGTGGCACCCACAGGGAACACTGCAATGAGAAAGCTAGACAAAACTACCTGCTTCATAGGTTCTACATTCTAATGGTGGTATAGTTGAGGGAGATGGTCTTTTAGAATAAAAGATTGAGACAAAGAAGGAAGGAAGAGAATGGGCAGGAGAAGCAGAAGTAAGAGTGTAATTAAATTACCATAAATCTGAGTATGAGTTTCATTAGGCTTCTGTTAGGTGTCATTAAATAGTACCGAGGAGTACTTAAGGACCAATTTCATTTTCTAGACATAACACAGAGTCATGAAGAATCTGAAACCCATCCTAGGAGTAAGACTGAGTTAGACATTCATAAAGAGAGAGATTATTGTGAGTTGAGTAACACCTATAAACTTGTTTGCACTGTACAAGCATAATATAAATACTAAAAGTAGTTTAATGGTTGAGGCCTGTAAAAACAGCCAGACCTTGTTAGTCCATCATCTACTAAAACAGGCATTATCAGAAGATTTAGGATCTTAACCTAGACTTGGATCTGTAGCTTTTTATACCTTTCCCTATCTCAGGAAAAAACAAAAACAAAAAAGAAAGAACGTTGGCTCAGAACAGTCCCAGTAAATGCCGTGTGGGTTTACTATGGATATAACCTTATTTTTATTTTATTGAGTCAATTTAAATTGAAGCCAAGTATGGTTTTCTGTTTTGTGTTCTCCACACTACACACACTGACTCCACAGAAACAAAGAGCCTGCTCTCTTCCAGGAAAAATCAAACAAAATTTTTTGTTTTAAAATTTGAATCCAATTGATTTCAGAATTGAGATTCATTGAAAAACCATAAAGAAAGGTAATGCAGAATGTCCCAACATTCAAATCTCTAGGCATCTAAATGTCACTTTATATACTTTATATTAACCATGGTGTTTCTCAATTATTGCTGTAATATTTCAGTAATGGGATAGAAGCTGTCAAGGTCAGAACAGCCTCATAAGGGAGATGTGCAAAGGGAAAGCATTAGATCTAAAGAGCACAATTGTAGCTGTTCTAAGGAACCTTTTTATGAAAGATATTATGTAGAACTGTGAGATTCCAGAAGACACCATGTGGCAAATTTGCTCAGAGATGAAAAGCGGTTTCTCCTTTCTGTAATCTTTATATTTTAGTACATAAAACACCTTGACTCCTTTCATTCCAAGTAAAACGTATATTTAATATCGGTAAAGCTTAATGAAAGTGGCTTTTCTAAAGAAAGACGGATTTAAACGACTTTAAATTGCATTTTTAGTCCACAGACCAGCAACATTATTTGCAATACTCCTGGTAGCCTGCAGGAAGAGCACTGGGCTGCACAAATGGTAGGTGCAGCCTCCACCGGTGTGTGCCTCAGACATCTCCTGTCTTGCTCTTGAGAGGTCCTGAAAGCTCCATACAACCACTAGGAACATAGCTTGGTCATTACTCTTTCTTCCTAACTAAGATACAGAATGTTTTTTCATATTCAGTTGTTCAATCAGTGGCCAAATTTCAGATCATGGAGTAAGTCTTCTACCTTTCTTTCTCATCACGGTACTCTGTTATAAAAGAAGCAAACAGACAAACAGAAGAGAAAGCAAAACTCTTAGCAATGGATATTGGATTGTAACCCCACAAACCATCAGCATGTATACAGCATTCACAGTTCATTAAAAGTCTCTGTTGTCTGTGTTCTCTTTTGATCCTCCCACTACCCCTGTGAAGCATAGTTTGTTAGCATCCTTATTTGGCATCTGACAACTCTGAAGTGCAAAGATATCACATAGCTGATGATATTACGTTTGATACAGGACCCAATCAAGACCCCCTTATATTATATATTATATAATATGTGTAATTATTTTCTCTGCACTTATACATCCTACAAAAATATTTTAAACACTTTTTTATATTACCATCGTCCCAGAGAGATCCAGGTGAGTTTGAACCTTCAGGAGCTGTGTAATCCTAGAAAAGACTGAAACACTCCACCACTTTTTTTTCTCTTTCAGAATAACAAGTATAAGTTTAGAAATTGATTTTTTCATTAAAATTTAATATCATCCCTGGCAAAGTATTCTATATAGATATTTACATTTTAGGTCTGTGTAGGTAATAGTTATATTAATAGTGCCAAAGGAATGAACTTTTGAATAATGTTGCTTACTTTTTTTCTTGTTTGTACTAGACCTGAGATAAAGGCTCTTGAACTCACACTTTCTTTAAAAACCTTTATGAAATCCCCAAATAAGGTCATATTAATATTATTTATTGTAGTCTCTTGCTGTATTTTATTAAGTCAACACATATACCTTGATGCATCAAAATGCTTTTTCAATGAAATCACTGGACTGCAAAATAATTGTTCTGTTTTTCTACATCATTTAACCAGCAATGATTTTTGCAATGTTTTTCTATGTAATTAAATGTGTCTGTGAATCATTAATGCCATCTAAAAGTAAAACATCCATAAAATTGTTGATTTGACAGTAATATAAACATGAGGCATGAATGTTCTCAGGTTTTCTGAGAGGCAAAACCTGTTTTGGGAAACAATATTTTACCACTATGGGACATTTAATTCTTAACCAAATACAGAGCTAATTACTCTAGCTTAAATACATTCAGAGACTTCTATTTTGGCATAGTATTTCAAATATTCTTGACTGTAAGATTATTCTAGATGATCAATAAGTTTTTAAGAGCAAGCCCATCTTCAATTTAGAATAATCATGAACTTATTCCAAGAGGAATTTCAAATGATAACCATTATTATTTTGAACAATAATTAAATATCTCAAGTAAGATTAGCACAAGGCCAAACAAAAGACTGGTACTAGCACAGGAACAAGAATCAGTCAATATTTCCTATCTTTCAAAAATGTGTCTTTTAAAAAATTTTGTATTTGTTTTGTTTCCTTTTTTTTTGTTGGATTTTTGGAAAACCAATATTCTCTATATGGGGGAGGGAGATACCAGTACTCTTTCACATACATTCATCTTATTAGGCCAATTATTTTTCCCCCCAAAATTTTGGTTACAATTGAGCAGAATACGTAGAACATTTAAGTAGTTTTTATTAATATAGTGTATGAGGAACGGTATGATATTTCCATCACATTGTCTTGACTTGAGATACCATTTCTGCCATACTTAGCTGTTTAATTGCAAGAAAACCATTTGAACTCTCTCAAGCTTACTTATTCTTTAAAATAGAAAAACATACCTCACATATTTCATAGATTTCTTAGGATGTGTTCAAAACTTTTTAACAGTCCATAGAATATAATAAATGCACACAAAGTAGTAGCTATTTGCATATTCTTCTTACATGCAAGTATCTGGATCACTTGTTTACAGTGTCCAAATGTATTAAACAATTAGATGATTATTCTCTTTGACAGACTCTATTTTTTAATCATTCACTCATTTAATAAACATTTATTGAACACTTATTATGTGTCACTACAGAACTAGGGATATAGATATAAGTAAAGCAAAACTTTTGCCTCAAGAAATTTACAGTATTATTAGAACCATAATAGTTCTTATTTATTGAAAAAATGTCATATAAAAAGAATTGCATTAAACACTTTTAAAACATATTTTAATGAAATATATGTTTCATGAAACATATATTAAACATATATTAAAATATATGTTTAATGAAAACTGTTCTCAAAGTCAGGATTTGAACCTCTATTACATTCTGACCTTTAAACTCAAGTTCTCGATTGGTACAACATACTACTATGGAAATAGGAAGCATGTTTTGATACAGGAAGACAAGAGCAATAATTAATTTGCTTAATGACAAATATCTACTTTTTTGCCATTTATTTTTCAAATGCATATTGATTTTGGAAGAGGAAAACAAATGGGTTTTATTTCTTTAAATTTTTCTTTAAACAATATGTTTATTCTCTCACACTTCTGGATGTTCAAAGTCTGAAATCAAGGTGTCAGCTCTACAGAGGAATCTTTATTTGCTTCTTCTAGCTTCTGGTGGCCTCAAGCATTCCTTGGCTTATGGTAGCTTAACTCCAGTTCGTGACTCTTCTTTGCCTCTGTGTGCTCTCCTTTTCTTATTAAAACACTAGTCATTAGATTTATTGTCTACTCTAAATTAAGCATATCATCTCGATGTTCTTACTAACACATCTGCAAAGACTCTATTTCCAAATAAGGTCACATTCTGAGGTTCTAGGTGGATGTGAGTTTTGAGGGACACTGTGCTACCCACACAATTTATAATCTGTAAATTATTATAGCAGAAATTTTGTATCAAAAATGCAGCAATATATATTCTTTTATTAAATTAATGCAATTTATTAATTTTCTAGGGCATATATAATACAAAATTTGTCTTTAAGTAAAATACGCCTTGACATTTATTCTGCATGTCTATTACTATATGTGATAAGTATGCATGGAGTCCCAAATTTATGGATTGCCTTATAGTCTCACAATCTAGTAAAGAATCCAAGCATATAACAACTAATTACAAAAAAATCATTTAGTTATATATGGGATGTGTAGAGTAAGGCAAATGAACAAGTATTCTGAATACTTATATCAGATAGATTTGACCAAATCTTGGAAATTGGATTCCTTGAGGAAGTAATGTCTAAATTGAGATTATAAGAAGACTAAGAATTAACTAATTAAAGAGAATTTATCTATGCTTCCACTATCTATGCTTTCATTGATTCTGAACAATCTCTAGTATAAAATCAGTTATTCCAATTTTCTGAGGAATGTGTTAGTTAACACTCCTTTTGTTTATTCACTCTTATAGTATGACCTAATATCCCCCAAAGAGAAACCAATGAATTGCCCTGTGAGTAGGCAGCATAACCTCACTTTTTTTTTTCCTGCGGTACGTGGGCCTCTCACCGCTGTGGCCTCTCCCGTTGCGGAGCACAGGCTCCGGACGCGCAGGCTCAGTGGCCATGGCTCACGGGCGCAGCCGCTCCGCAGCACGCGGGATCCTCCCGGACCGGGGCACGAACCGGCGTTCCCCGCGTCGGCAGGCGGACTCTCAACCACCGCGCCACCAGGGAAGCCCCATAACCTCACTTTTACATTAACTTTTCGCATTTAGATGCAGCTGGACAGAAACAGTAGGAAAACTTCAAGAGTAAAAAAACCCTAATTTGACCTCTAAACTTTTCTGAAAAATCTTGTTTTATAACAGTATAATTATAGGTAGAACTCATCCAATTTAACACAAAACTATAGTCCTTGGTAGATTTCAGAGAACTCTCATTTGTAGGGAAAAGCTTGTAAGTACTGTATTTATCCTAACATCATTGCTTTCAGCTATTATGCATAAATGGACCTGCTGATGAAGATATATATGTGTATATATACATATGTATATGTATGTTTTAATATATACATATGTACAATTAATATATATATATGTACATATATATATTAATCCATCCAGGCTTTTACTATCTATCATGTACAGTAGGACTCCTAGGAGATTGCTGCTTCTGTATATTTTTCCATTTCCTTGGTAATTCTGGGAAAATGGGGATTTTTTTTTTTACTTGTTCATATCACTTTATTTTTTAAATTTAATTGGAGTATAATTACTTTACAATGTTGTGTTAGTTTCTGCTCTACAATGAAGTGAATCAGCTATATGTATACATATATCCCCTCCCTCTTGGACCTCCCTCCCACTCCCCTCATCCTACCCATGTAGGTGGTCACAGAGCACCGAGCTGAGCTCCACGTGCTATACAGCAGGTTCCCACTAGCTATCTATTTTACACATGGTAGTGTATTTATGTCAAACCTAATCTCCCAATTCGTTCCACCCTCCCCGTCCCTACTGTGTCCACATGTCCGTTCTCTACGTCTACATCTCTATTCCTGCTCTGCAAATAGGTTCATCTGTACCATTTTTCTAGATTCTACAAATATGTGTTAATATACGATATTTGTTTTTCTCTTTCTGGCTTACTTCACTCTGCATGACAGACTCTAGGTCCATCCACATCTCTACAAATGACCCAATTTCATTCCTTTTTATGGTTGAGTTATATTCCATTGTATATATGTACCACATCTTCTTTATCCATTCATCTGTTGTTGGACATTTAGGTTGTTTCCATGTCCTGGCTATTGTAAATAGTGCTGCAATGAACACTGGGGTACATGAGTCCTTTTGAATTATGGTTTTCTCAGGGTGTATGCCCAGTAGTGAGATTGCTGGGTCATATGGTAGTTCTATTTTTAGTTTTTTTTTTAAGGAACCTCCATACTGTTCTCCATAGTGGCTGTATCAGTTTACATTTCCACCAACAGTACAGGAGGGTTCCCTCTTCTCCGCACCCTCTCCAGCATTTATTGTTTCTAGATTTTTTGATGATGACCATTATGACTGGTGTGAGGTGATACCTCATTGTAGTTTTAATTTGCATTTCTCTAATAATTAATGGTGTTGAGCATCTTTTCATGTGCCTCTTGGCCATCTGTATGTCTTCTTTGGTGAAATGTCTATTTCAGTGTTCTGCCTATTTTTAAATTGGGTTGTTTGTTTTCTTGATATTGAGCTCCATGAGCTGTTTGTATAGTTCGGAGATTAATCCTTTGCAAATATTTTCTCCCGTTCTGAGGGTTGTCTTTTCATTTTGTTTAGACAAGAGTCTCTACAAGCTTGTTCCTTAAACAACAGACGACTGAAGTGAAAAATCTCAGTGACCATAACATTAAGGTTAATTGATGCTATTAAAAATAAGTCAAAATATCTGAGTAAGATTGTCCCATGTGGAAACATGTCTACTTTCTGATAATATGGTTGACTGCTTTCTATGAATAGCTTCCTTGGAATATCCTAGGAGCCCAGAGAGGAAAGAGGGAATTTAATAAATAATCCTCTGTCACAAACAAGCAAGTCCATATGAGACAATCTTAGAAAAACAAGGTGACAATTTAATCTAATTTAATCAAACATAATCATATCTCTATTGTACCAGTAAGACCTTCCCTTAGATGGAGACTGTTTGCAACTTTTGTGGTCTCTTATCAATTAGTCAGCTGAAGCCCTGTTTCCAATATGATTCAATCCTAACAGTGATTAAAATGCCTACAGAAAACCTCCTCTTTGTTGGGTTAGCGGTTTTGCATACATCAGTTGGGAACAAATGCACATAATTCTGTTGAATACATGATGATACTCTTATCCTTCTATTTTCAGTATTGAAAACCAATTTAAAAAAAAATGTTTGATTATATCCTCCACGGCTCTTAATTGGGCAAATTTTCCTCCTTTATTTTAAAGTATAATAACCCACTGCCTAGAAATGGTTGTACATTTGTCATATACGTCCCTTCACTAGTGTCTGAAGAACAAACTTCTTACCTGCCAATTGCAAAATTCATTTAAATTCCGATCACCAGACATAAATCAAGGACACTCTTCCAAGCACTGAGTTCATCTCCACAGGTACATGAGTAAATTTGTCTTTTCTTCTAGAGCCATCTGTACCCTAGACAGAACGATTATGCAGAACATTTCCATACAATGTTAAAAGTGCTATAAAAACAACAGATATTTATTGGTTTCTCACTTTGTGCCTGGGACTGTTCCGAGCATTCTTCATGCACTAACTCATTTAATCCTATATACCATCACCATGGAAAAAAGTTACAAGGCAAATTTAAGTAATTGGCCAAATGTCACAAAACTAAAAGGTGGGGAAAATACCACCTTTTTTACACTTCAGACAAATCACTAATTACTATGTTTATACATTGGCAGAAATAATACTTATTGGTCCTCTGTGCTTTTTATCCTAGCTCCTTCCACCTTCTGAAGGACTTTGTTAATCATTTTTTGCTTCTTCCACATAAAACTTCTCTCTTAACTCCATTCTTCACATTAACATTTAAATATACTCAAGTCTCCTGTCTTACAACAAACAATAATAAGTATGGGACTATATTAATGTCTTACACCAGGATTTGTTGTTGTTGTTATTGTTGTTTCAATACAATCTTTTTCTAGGAAATATTACCCTTTCCCAGGGCTTCCGTTATCATTAATGTGGCAATAACTACAAATTTATAACTTCAGTTCTTAACTCTTGGTACCTTGCAATAAGTGATCTTCAGCGTCCCCTGCTTCAATAAATGGCATCTTTATACACCCATTTTGCATGTCAGAAACCTAGAAGTCACCCTACCTTCCAAGCCTCTCTTTCACTCCATTACAATATCCTACAAGTTTTTACTTTCTAATTCTCAAATGTATCCACTTATCTCCATCTCATATCACATGACCCTAGATCAAGCTTTTTTCCTATCTGGAAAGAAATAGCCTCAAAATGGATTTCCCTTCTTTCACTTTTTCCATGCTGCAATTTAGTATCCACTCTATAATGATGATGATTATTTCAAAACATAAATGAGACAAAGACATTTCTCCCATTAAACCCCATCAGTAGTTTCAAATATCTTCTTTGACAGAAATCTTTAGCATAGCCATCAAAGTCTTATACGGTCTGGTGCCTTACTACTGACTTGACAACACTGTCTAGTGTCTAAAATATTTTTTCAGGAAGAATTTCTGTTTCTTTAGCTAAAATTTTAAGTTGGGAGTCTTAGAAAGAACTGATTCAAAGTACGAAATATATAACTCAGAAAAATGCAAGAGAATTTTTCAAGGAATTTAGTCTATTGTGCCTGCACTTTCTTCAATTTTCTAAGAAAATTATTCTTACCTGAAATTTGCCAGCACTAAGATTTAATGGGCATAATGCATGTGACAGTCTTTCTCAGGTAATGAACACGAAGAAAATGAAAAAGAGTGATTGACAGAAATGTAAATTCAAGAGAGCAGAGAATAAACTGCGAAAGTATATGTCCGGATAACTATATGACACTAAAAGCTATTAAAGGTGACAGTGGCTTCATTCTTTGTCCGTGCTGTGTTTTATGCAAAATACACTCAGACTAGACCTGGAGTGACCTCTCCTCAAATGGCACAGCTTGGGGTTTTTGATTGCATCTCGGATTGGCATTATACTTTATTCATTTTTGTGCTGACAGTGGCAACTCTATCTAATAATATAAAGACTGTAGATTCTGCCTGTATGATATTCGGGTCACTTCTACACCACAGTTGTCTAGGTCTCTCTCTCTCTTAGACAATTGCAGTGTTAGCCCGTCTGAGTGTACAAATTGGAGCAAAGGGTGAAGTGCTGGAGGAGGAGCTTCAACACTTTTCGAGAAGCAACTTTAGGGGTCCCTGGTAAGTGCAAACAGAATCAGTAATAATCACTCAAGAAGTGAAGGTGACTATGGTAGAACTTTCCGGATCATACGTCATTCAGTCTGAGAAATCCTACGGCGGGAAAAAAGAAAATGCAATTGAAATGCTTTCCACAGTGCCTTCTCCCACCTCCACCTATTATATATTTTTCTTCAAAGTGTTTGCCTATAAATCCTGACCTTCCTGCTTGTAGTGTGAAGTCAAGTTACCCCAGAAATGGAGCTGTGCTAGATATGGGATTTTCAGTCCCCCTGGTTTTGCAATTGTGTTTTCTTTCACTGCTGGTTTCACTGCTGGCACTGCTAGGTCTTGTCCATTTTAATGAAGAGGTAAATGCAAACTCTTATTCACAGGACCTTCTATAATGTCTCATGTATTTGAGACCCCAGCTGTCAGAATTGTATAAAACTTTGACGTAAACATAATCTCAGTGCTGAAAATTGACCCAAACTATTGCAGACTTTTAGAGCTGCATACTTCCCAGCTATGAGAAGGGAAGAATTCAACTGACTATAAAAAAGGGTTGTTCCACAGTTACCGATGTCTGAAGATGGAAAATAAAAGCTATATTAGGGCTTCCCTGGTGGCGCAGTGGTTGAGAGTTCGCCTGCCGATGCAGGGGACACGGGTTCATGCCCCGGTCCGGGAAGATCCCACATGCCGTGGAGCGGCTGGGCCCGTGAGCCATGGCCGCTGAGACTACGCGTCCGGAGCCTGTGCTCCGCAATGGGAGAGGCCACAACACTGAGAGGCCTGCGTACTGGAAAAAAAAAAAAAAAAAAGCTATATTAGGAGTTTTCTGTCCCCTTATCATGACAGTTTTTTAATCATAAATTGGACAACTACATGATTGATATAAAAAGA
The DNA here is from genome assembly GCF_005190385.1 of Monodon monoceros. Classification (NCBI taxonomy): domain Eukaryota; kingdom Metazoa; phylum Chordata; class Mammalia; order Artiodactyla; family Monodontidae; genus Monodon; species Monodon monoceros. The sequence goes on from NW_021703765.1 coordinate 43,319,413, forward strand.
CATCTTTAGGAACCTTATGAATGAAGTATCTTTTGAGTCCCTATGTTATTAAAACAGTTTTCCTATCTAATAAAAATGTAAAATGAGAATTATTAAATTTATCTAAATAAGTAAGCTAAAAACAATGAAAACACTCTTAGTAAAAGTTCTCTACATAAACAGAAGCACCTGGAATGGAAACATAGTTGGTACCATATGGGTTTGACACTGAGGCAAGTAAGGAAGATAGGGTTTCTGGTTGTTTGGGATAAACATTAAAAGCTGCTGAATTTATAAAGTGCAAAAATATTCTAGTGACCAAAAGAAAGAATAACTTAACAAGAGACTGACCTAATCTCTATTGTGAATACATCACCCATGTGGTTTGTAGAAGGCTAGAGAAACAAAAGGATACAAGTGGGAACAGTGCCCATAGAATCAGCAAGAAAAAAAATCAATAACAAATTTGGTGTGTGTACTAAGGGAGAAAACATCTCTGTGTTGTGTTAGTAAAATGAGATTCGGTTAAATGGTGGGACCCAGGACTTTTGTTTAAGTGTGATAAATGGCACGCTATCAGTGAGCGTATTTTAGAGTTTCCAAGATTAAACTTATCTGCGGTTCTTGGGAAGAGACAATGGAGCAGCTGAGTTTTTGCAGTGTTCTTCAGCCTTCCTTCTCTTTTTATGGTAATTTTCTCTAAAATACTTAATAAAATGTAATCAAATATGAAATCTTATAAACAAACACTCACATAAATTTGATTTATGGCATAAAAACTGACATAGAACAGCTCATGTGCATTAACATTTGGAAAAGTACATCTGTAACCGCCACAAAAGCAAGTGGGTACATGATATTTATTATGTCACAGGGACGGAGTGATAGATTCTCAAACAAATAATTCAAATTAAGTCAATATAATTAATTGGATGCTATAGTGAAATAGAAATTTTAAGCAAGCAGCATCTTAAAGCATAGTAAATCCTCTAGGATACAGATCCAGAGCCATTGAGAAGAAATATATCATGATTCCTGGTCATCCATAAATCACCAGACAAAAGAGGATGGGAAACATAGGAAACCCTTTCTATTTCTGCTATATCCTCTTTTTCACTTAATGTCAGGGAGTTCAAATGGATTTTTTTTGTGTAACCACCTTTAATCTTACTGTGAGCAGGCAATATCATATAAACTGGTAAATTCCCACTTCCTTCAAAAAACTCACTACCACCTAATTATACATTGTAAGTTGAGCATAGGGTCAGCTGGCACCCTATGAATAATTCAGTTTTATTAATTCATGTATATCAAAGACAATAAATTATGTAATATGTGCAAGTTAATACAGTGGAACTCACTTATGGCATTAAACATTCAGCTTACATTTGGGTGTAACTAAATGCATGCCCAAAATAAAACATGGTCTTATAGAAAGATATTCCACTGTGATATGAGGGTTTCAGTAGAGGTAGCAACATGTTACCAAATAAACAAAGACTGGAGGGGCTCTTGTTAATAAGACTAGAGTAAAATCTTGTATCTTGGGTTTGTTCATTTAATTTTTCTTTAAATTCATTTATTCAATAAATTTGTATTGTTGGAGTACTATGTTCTAAGCACAGTAAAAAATGTTCGAAAAAATAGTTAAAAAAATAGTGTTAAAAGTTTTACAATTTGATGGAAAAACATGCAAATAAACAGATGATTATAATAAAGTGTGCTTTGAGAGATAAAAACACAAGGTCTAGACATATGACTCTACATGTGCAGAATCCCCCAGTCACAAAAAGAGCATATAATTCCCAGGGCATGACTGGCAAAGTGAAAGTAGGCAGTGTGGTAAGAGATGAGAAAGAGATCCTTTGGGGAGCAAATTATTTAGGAAAGATGAATAAAATGGTATTTAGAACCAGGTTGGAGAATTAACCTTTAAAGGCAAAGGAACCATCTCTTCCACTCATAAAGGGTTAAAAATGACTATAGATATACACTGAAACAGTTAGATTTATTGGGGACAGGATGTGAGGCGCCCAAGTGTTTTCACACCTCGTAGCCTAAAAGTTCTCTGTAGAAAAGGAGGCAAGATATTTTGATAACTGAGAAATGGGAAGGGATTAGCTAAGATGTTTGAGTATGAAAATGACTATTTGGAAAAGGTATTATGAGAAACGACAACAAGGTGAACAAGTAAAACGATTGTTAATAGAACTGAGTGTCCAGTGAGTAAGAAAAAAAAATGTGTAGAAGCATCAATCTATATCGATGTATGATTTCCTCTAGCAAGTCTCAGCATCCTGAGGAGAGGAGGTAGATGGCTTTATTGAGCAACTTACAAAAATTTTTATGGCACTTGTGTCAAAAAATCATGTAAGCCAGAAAAGCAATCCAAACAACCAATTCAGACACTTTGCAAACTTCAAGTAAAGTGTTGATATGACTCACCACTGAGCCTGGGATTTATAGGAAATAAACTGAAGCAATAGGAATGGGAGAAAAATGAGGGAGGAGTTGAAAATCCAAAGACTTGATGAAGATAAATACTGTATAGTGAAAGTAATCAAGTGAGAGGCTGAAATAAATGGAGGCTCCGTTCAGAGATTAGTATTTTGAAATTTATTATATTGGAGGTAATAAAAATGTAAGTGATGATAAAATCTAACTGAGGCCAGGGGAATGGTTGTCTAAAGGAAGGTGGAAGTTGAGAGGACTGGGATCCAGGATGTCAAACATCCATGAGAATAAGGTGTCTAGTGGTCTAGCCACATACACTTTGAAGTTATTATAGAGGCTGTGATGATTTGAAATAGAAAAGAAATGCTGTGAGCCGTGTGCCCAAGGGCCTCAACGGATGACAATATCAAAGGATGATAAATAGAGGTGAAGCTTCAAAGATAGGAAAGTTTTTGCATGAGCCAAACAGCATTGCTTGGGAAGTAGCAATGAGAGTTAAGGAAGTGCAGATTCCGTCTATGACTAAATGGAGTGGGAATGAATGAAGCATGTCCCTGCAGGAGAAACTGGCAGGCACAAGAAGAGTCAGACTGTGGCGGAGTCCAAATGTTGAAAAAAATATTTGGATGAGAATTTATGCATGTTTAAAGGGTTGGTCAGACATTGAAAAGTAATCAGGGGGAGGGAAATGCAGAGTAATTTAGGGATGATATTAGAGAAGAGGAAAGTTGATCAAGGAACTTGAATTCTACACATAGCTGTGAATGGAAAATTATGAAGTATGAAGAGCATTATTCAAAGTGTGGCAATGACGGGGCTGGAAAAAGTAGCGAAGTCCAAATAATGAAATTTAATAGACTGTGTTTATAAGTTTTTACTTTAACCTAAGAACGTCAGGGAGAAATTGAACATTTGGGGCAACAAAATGTCATAGTCCGATTCTTGATTTGAAATATTGTTCTGACTTCAGAGAGACTAGATTGGGGGCAAATAATGCTTGAAGTAGGGAGAACAGTTAAGAGGCTCATGTAGCAAACCAAAAGAAAAATGATGATGGACAGATTTAGAATCACTGAGTGGGATGGGGAAAAGTGGGTCACTATAAGAGATACTTCAGGATTACTTGACAGGATTGACATGTCAAACTCATGGAGAAGTTGTCAGATGATATGTGAAAAATACTGATGTAAGTGACAGTGATGCAAAGTTTCATTAAGAGTACTAGTTTTGTAGGTTTTATATATGCATTGATGTTCTGAGCCACCAAACTATCCCTCTTGTCACAGAGTCTGGAAACCTAAAAACTGTATTCCCCAGAATCCTTTGCCAGCAGGATCTTATTTTATACTGCAACAGGAAAGTAAAGTTTTGAGATTCAAAAATCAGAAGGGAATATATTTTCCTTCCTTTAGAGGCTTCAAGGAAGTGGGTGAACAGACTATATATATGAAGCTCTCATTGGTTTCCTGGAAAATTCCTTTGATTCTGGAGCTTCAGTGCTCCAGGAGTCTGAAATCATTAACAGTGATTTCCTGCAACACTTGCACTTCCTACTTGCATTAAATACAGCAATGCTTCTCCCTGGTCCAAGTTCTGCTAGCTCTTCAGATGTAAGCATCTAATTCCCTCTGTGCCCTCTGAGTTAGAGTCATTTCTGTTTTTTCCCTAATCAAACCCTTAACTGATTCAGAATTTTGTAAAATAAATGGCTCAGTGATGGGAAACTTGAATTGGTTAACTGACTCAGTCTTATTTGAAAACAATAATGAAATAATTACTAAAATAAATGAAATATTAGTAGGCCCCAGCATGCCTGTAGTTGCCTGAAAGGAAATGTTTCTTCAGTGTATGGCTTTGAGAGACCACAGTGATTATTGCAGTAGAACCTAATAGAGGAAATAAAGCCTCTAAGTACTTTGAGATGGCTACTTCTGACTGTGTGGTTAGCTTACAAAACAATTTACAAATTCAGGGCTTTAAATTTTTGGCTTAAGTCAAGACCGAAAACAAACAAAATTAAAAACAAGATTCTATCAATATTACTGCTTTTAAAAACTAATCTAGTGAGGTGGATGGACCTAGAGACTGTCATACAGAGTGAAGTAATTCAGAAAGAGAAAAATAAATACCATATGCTAACACATATATATGGAATCTAAAAAAAAAAAATGGTTCTGAAGAACCTAGGGACAGGAAAGGAATAAAGATGCAGAGGCAGACATATAGAATGACTTGAGGACACAAGGAGGGGGGAAGGGTAAGCTGGGATGAAGTGAGAGAGCGGCATGGACTTATATATACTACCAAATGTAAAATAGCTAGTGGGAAGCAGCCGCATAGCACAGGAAGATCATGTGCTTTGTGACCACCTAGAGGGGTGAGATAGGGAGGGTGGGAGGGATACTCAAGAGGGAGGAGATATGGGGATATATGTATATGTATAGCTGATTCACTTTGTTATAAAGCAGAAACTAACACACCATTGTAAAGCAAGTATACTCCAATAAAGATGTTAAAAAAAACAAAAAAAGCTCTCTAATCCCCTAGAACCTCAGGGTCAATGTTAAAAATAAGACCAAAGTAAACCTTTCAGGGTCCAAAATTACAGTTCATAGATATTCACAGAGTCATTCATAAACTCTGTAGGTCCCTTATATGAAACTCAAAGCACTGAATGAAAGAAAAAATGTGACACAATAATTTAGAATGATGATATTTAGTAAATTCTGGTGACTGTGAAGAGTCTGAACCTCAGAATTTCACTGTGTCTTCCCTGGCAACAGAACCATTTCCTTCTCATCTGCCTGAGATCAGTCTCCTCATATTGGAAGACCCTATAATGAGGCAATTTGCTTATTTCAAAGGGTTGCTAATTCTCTTCAAGACCTATCCCCACCAAATTTCAGTGCCTACATGCTGATAACAAAAGTTAAATCCCAGTTCATTCTAAAGAAATGGTTTCCTTCCAGCTTACCCTGGAAGGAGGGAACATATAAACCAAAATAATTCTAGTTGTTTTGTCAATTTATATCAAAAGAAAATTGGAGAGTACTTGTAGGAATGGATTTTGAGGGTGCATACCAGGGAAGAAGAAACATAATAAAATGCAGGGATGTTGATAAACAGAACATGTCTCTGGTCCACCATATCAGAGTGGGAAGGAGAAGTAGCAAATACCATAACAGACTTGATAAAAATCAAGCTTGGCCTCACAAAAATTCTGAATGCAGAGCCATGCCACTTTGACAAAGTTTTTAAATTTCAAAGCCTTGCCAAAGTGCCCTCCAAAATCAAAGAAAAATTGCTCTGCTTTACTCCCCATACCACTAAAAAGAGACAAGATTTTTTTGTTCTCTTGGGATTCTGCAAACAGATACCACATTTGAGCATGCTGCCCCCAACCATTTACCAGGTAGCCCAAAGCCACATGATTTGAGTGAGGATGAGAGGAAACAAATGCTCTGCAGGCAGTAGAGACTTGAGAACAAGATGCTCAGCCAATTAGACCTTGTGAAGCAGAAGATGCAAAGATGCTCAAAGTGTCTATTGCCAATCGGGATGCAATATGCAGTCACTAGTCATTTGAATCAAAACAATGGCCTCTTCCACAAACAAACGTTTTCACTCTGAGCACCAACTGCTGGATTGCTATTATATTTGTACATAGTAACTAATTTTACGTTTTATTCTTCTTGTCTTCCCACATTACTTTATATGTGGTATGTGTATAGTGTTTTTATTTATATTTCTATTTTTTCTTTTAAGTTATAGAATGTAAAGATAGTTTGTAACTGAATAGGAAGTACAACAATCATTACACAGAGATAGATACAATAACTCATGGGAATTTGTGTCTCTCCTCTCCCTCCCCCCACCCACCCCAGGGTGAGGTGTAGGGACAAACAACCTCATTTGTATAAGACTGTTAGACCAGGGAAGAAAGAATATAGCAAAACATCCATCATCATGTTAGAGGGATACATGCTGTTGCTTTTATATTATTATTTTTTTGCTTTTATATTATTTTTAAGAGTTTAAATGTCAATAGAAGTATTTCTTAGATACCAGGAATCCAAGGGGGAGGACTGAATCACATATGGTTGTTGATATTTAATACTACTCCCATTATTCTAAAGGCTTTAGAATCCACAAACTACACTTTCCAGGTTCTTGTTAGCAGAATTCCAGCTTAGATTTTAATAATAAGCGTTTGTGTGAAATTGGGTAGGTAGAAAGCAGAAGTCACTTTTCTCTTCCAGTAGAGGCTAATATGTATGTACCTAGGCAGTAAGTGTAACCTTCAGAGGGATCCTGACCATCTTCAAATCATTTTCCTCAGTTCAGCAGACAGAAGAGTTCATAGACAGTTCGCACTTTCTGGTTTCCCCAAAGCCAGCAGTGGTTCTTTCTGACCTTTAGTCACCCAGCCCTTTCAATAGTTTTGTTAAGAATCGAATTCCCTATATTAAGTCCTGTCTACCAAAATATCTACATTCCTGACTAAACTCTGACTTACGTAATATAGCAAAATGGAAATAAAACGTGAACTTTAATCATTTTTAATGAAGAAAGAAAAAAAAAGAGTAAAGTTTAACCTAATAATTGTGATATTTGGTTCTGACCTCATCCCTCCAAGTGTATCATGTATACACATTTTTGTTATTCTTTATGATCATTCCCTCAAGGAAGATGTCTCCAAGTAACTTTTTTCTTTTCCATATATATATATATAATTTTCTATATATATATAATTTCTTTATATATATATATATAACTAGCTAACTCCACATTTGGGATTTTCTGGGATTAAATAAAATGTTACTAAGGCAAGTACTGTAATCAAGTAAGAAACAAACTATTTTTGAGCAACTGCTGTAAACGCTAAAATTTTAATGGTCAGGCAGCAATTAAGAGATATGAAGAGATTGTCCCAAATCATTCAAAATAATTTTCTGAAACTCAGTTTTCTTATAAGTAACATGAAGATAATAACACCTCATAAAATGTATAAGAAATAAATGAAATAAAATATGAGCAAATCTCATTGTTAACAGTAATTTGCAGTACAATTGATATTTACTGTTTTTGTTACTACTATAATGTGGATTTATAATATCTTTCTAACATTTTAATCATTATTTAAACAGATGTGCCTTATTATGTGGTGATTTCTTCACGATAAATCTGCCATAATTAAAAGAAAAATAAAGAAGATTTATTTAGCATTCTTTCTGGGAAAATAAAGAAGATTTATTTAACATTCTTTCTGCTAAATTTATTTAGCATTAAAGGAATTCTACTAATACCACTGCTGGCAAATAGGAGGTTTCTGAAAATGTATTCTAAATTGGTTTCCCAGCTGTTCACATCACCACAGCCACTACAAGATGCAAATGACTGCCACTTTGGTCTCTTTTTCCCTCCACCTGGCCCTCATGTAAAGGCCAACTGAATAAACCAACTGATTATGGCTGGTGAGAAAACTAATAATTATGCTAAATGTCCTCACAATACATTGATGACCACTAATCTCAAATGGGCCCCTGACGTTGCTGAACTTTCACTTTACATTTCTCTAAGCTATTTACTCTCTTCGTTGGCTTTTCACACCTTTCCCTCTCTCTTGAAATTTTGACACCATCTCATTCATTCTAGAAAGCTCAGATCCTATTTAGTGTAAAAAGTTTTTCTAAATCTAAAAATAATTTCCATCAACTTGCACCGTATCTACACTCGTATGCTTTGAATACCTGCTTTCTGCTGTCCCTTTTCCTTTTATGAAATTGATTGTCCATATGCCTAAGGGAAGCCTCCCCAATTTCTGTACTAGATACTATCTCTTTTGGCCCTTTTAATGGCTGGAGCCCAGTAACTCTCTAAAATTGCAATGTATCTTTCTCTGTTGGATCATTCATAAGACTGTACAAACATGCTCTTTTTTTCTTCCATGTTCAGAAAACATTTCCAATCCCAATTCAGTCTGAAGTTACTGTACCATTTCTCTGCTCCTCTGTAAACTCCTTATGAGAACTGGCAATGCTAGCTATCTTCTGGTCCTCTCTTCTTATTCTATCTTAAATGTCCTTTAAGGAGTCTTTGCCTGCAGCCATGCCATCAAAACGTATGTTGTCATGACCCTGATGCCTTAAATTTGTTAAATCCAAGGATTAATTCTCAATCCCCCTACAATTTCAATACACTTGACTAAGTCCTCACTTCCACAACTCATCACTTGGATTCTAAGGCTTCATCTTCTGTAGGTTTTCATTCAATCACACTCACCTCCTTTTTTGGTTCCTTCTCATTTTTTCAACCTCTTAATATTGGGTCTTGGCCTTGGACGGTGTATGAGTTTAGTAGGGCAGCTGTAACGAAGCACCAGGAACTGGGTGGCTTAAACAAGAAATATATTTCCTAACAGTTTTGGAGGTTTGAGATCAGGTTGCCAGTGCGTTGGTTCCTTCCAAGGGCTATGAAGGAGAATCTGTCCTATGTCTCTGTCCTAGCTTCTGATGGTTTGCTGGCAATCTGGCGTTCCTTGGTTTGTGGACCTATCACCTCATCTCTGCTTTTATCTTCATATGGCATTCTTCCTGTGTCATGTTTATGTCCAAATGTCTCCTTTTTATAGGGACACAGGTCATATTGGATTGGGGCCCACCCTACTCTAGTATGACCCCACCTTAATTAATTACATCTGCACTGACCATATTTCCAAATAACATCACAATCTTAGATATTTCAACAAAAAAATGTTTTGAGGGGACATAATTCAACCCAAGAGAAATGATTTCTTGAACACATATTTTACACAGCTCATCTAGATTTATAATTTACATTGTGTCTATGCACTAAAGACTCTCTAATTTATACCCTAGGCTAGACTTCTCTGAATTCCATACTCATATATCCAAATATATTTTCAATATTTCTGCTTTGATATATAACAGGCATCTCAAACATAGCAGTCTTGTAAAATGAACTCTCATATAACCTCAAACCAGGGCAATAACATAGACCATGATGAGCACTCCAAAAGCCTCCCACGTGTCTGACAAGTATTCCCAATCGTTAATCTCTCCCTTCTCCAGGAGTAAATAATACTCTGACTTTAATGGCATTCACACCTTTGTTTTTTAAATTATGATTATCTAAACAATATAATCTAATATTACTATTTTTGAACTCACGTATGGCTGTGTCTTGCTTCTTTCATTCAAAATTATATCTTTAAGATTTTTTTCAAGTTATTCCTTTCACTGTGTTTTATTCATTGTGAAATAGTATTTCATAGCAAGATTATCTCATGATTTGTTTGTCTTCATATTTCAGCCTTTATAAACATCAAAGTTGTTCTATCCAAATTTGGTCAGGAAAATGGAAGTCACTTTCTATATTCTATATTTGAGGGGTTTATATTTCAAAACCTGCTTTTCATTGTATCAAAAGTAGCAGAAATTAAGAAATTGAAAAAGCCACCCAAACAACCACCCCCATAGGATCCTTATGTTAATAGCTGGTTAGAAGAAACTCAGGATATTTAAATATGAACTTGAGTAATAAAACCACAGGCTTGTGAACACAATTATATAAGGAAAACAGCCTAGAAATGAGAAATGAAACATTTGGCAGACAAAATAACTTCAGAAAAATATTACCTCAAAGCAGAAGAAATATAACAAAACAGTGTTATTCAGTGTGGTGTATATACATTGCATTAATGGCCCTAAATAATGTCCCCTCCCATTCTGGCTCTAAGCCTTGTCATGTGACTTGCTTTAACCAATGAGATATTAAAAAGATGGTGTCAGCAGAGGCTTGACAAAACTCTTGTGCCCTTCTGATTGCTCGTTATCCTTTTGCCCTTGCTATGAGAACAAGCTCGTGATAGCCTACTGAATAATGAGAAACCACATAAGCAGATATTAAGACATCTTAGCTGAGCCATAACAGACCTGCTAACCCCAGTCTACCTGCCAGCATGACAAAGACAAAAATGTGAACCTAGTTAAGATGATCTCAACCTGGCCCAAAAAGTAGAACTGAACTATTGGCCCATAGATTTGTTTTAAACTGCTAAGCTTTGGAATGGTTTGCTATACTGTATAATTGTTGCAATAAATAACTGCTATTAGCACCATGAAAAAGAAATGCAGAAACTGAGAAAAGAGGATATGAAACAAGAAGATGTGAAATGGAAAGGCAGAAAATAAATTGGAAAAAATGACAACAATCTTTTCATAAGTGAACACATAATTATGAGATGTATAGAAGAGATTGTATATGATCAAAAGTGCATTAAGGGCTTCCCTGGTGGTGCAGTGGTTGAAAGTCCACCTGCCGATGCAGGGGACGCAGGTTCGTGCCCTGGTCCGGGAGGATCCCTCGTGCCATGGAGTGGCTGGGCTCTTGAGCCATGGCTGCTGAGCCTGCGCGTCCGGAGCCTGTGCTCTGCAACGGGAGAGGCCGCAGCGGTGAGAGGCCCGTGTAACGCAAAAAAAATAAAAATAAAGTGCATTAAGAGAAATAGACAACAGATAAGAGAAAAATACAGGGGAAATCAACAGAAATTGAGAAGAGATCTAAAAAATGGATGAGAGAAAACATGAAAGACAGGCAATGGATCTCTAATATACATATATGTAATTCTCTGAAATTTAAAAAATAATAGTTAATTTAAAATATTTTCTAATCGTCTTTTATATTAGTAGGTTTCCCTGTTTCTCAGGCATGAATTTATTTATGATAATTGGGTTTCCCAATTATGAAGCTTTATATCTCTTATAAGTTCTGGAAAAAATACCAGCCATTGCATCTATAAATATTGCCCTCATCTTACAACTTCTCTGTTTCTTTCTGAAACTTAGTTTGCATATATGATAGATGTTCTCATTCCATCCCCCATGAATCTTACCCTTCTTTTGTATTTTCCATCTCTTTGTTCCCCTGTACTGAAATTTCTTCATATCTGCTTTTCATTTTATTAAGTTTTCCCCTCAGCTATTTCCAAACTTCTTTTTAAAATACCCATAGAGTTCTTGGAAATGGCAGAGTAGGGAACTCTAAGGGTCTATTCCTCCACAGAAACAAGGAAAACCTGGCAAAAATGGTCACAGTCAGTTTTATTAGAACTCAAAGGTTGACAGCAACCAAGTGAACTCTCAATCAACGAAAAGGCAACTGAAACACATAGGAGAGATGTGTGGCATTTTAACTTACCCTTGTCTTATCTACCCTCCCCAGTTCATTGGTGGTCTGTGGGTTCCTGGTTGTAGAAGTAACAGAGCTGACTTTGTCCTCAAGAAATTCTGGTTGTCTTTTTTTGGCTAGCCCAGAGGACTAACTCAAAATGATTGCCTTTATGTTCACTAACTCTGAATCAATCAGGGTGGAAAATTAGCAATTCTGAGGACATTCCATGAAAACATTGAAAGGCAAAGGAATAAGGCATTGCCACCTTGGGCAAAAGATAATGGTTGAGTCAAACAATAAACATACTGAAAGTCTGGGAAGAAAAGCTGGGGAGTGTGATACTTTAGAGAATAAGAGTTTTGAAAAGCTCCCATGCATGCTGAGGAGTATAGATTTACATTCAAGCCAAATGCAGGACACATGCTCAGAAAATGCTAATCATTAATCTCTGGCTGACTTTTTTAAAAATGTCTTTACCATTTTTAAGAGTGTAGTTCAATATAGTTAAGCGCATTCACAGTGTTGTGCCACCAGTCTTCAGAACACTATTCTTCTTGGAAAACTGAAACTTTATGCCCATTAAACAACAGCTCACCATTTCTTCTACCTCCAAGCCACTGGTAACCACCATTCTGCATTGTTTCTATGAAACTGAATACTTTAATACCTCATATAAGTGTAATCATACAGCATTTGTATTTTGGGACTGGCTTATTTCACTTACCAAAATGTCCTAAAGATTATGTTGTAGCATATGTCAGAACTTCCTTCTTTTTTAAGGTTGAATAATATTCCATTGTATGTATATATCACATTTTCTTTACCTGTGTGTTGATATTTGGTTGCTTCTACCTTTTGTATATTGTGAATAATACTGCTATGAACATGAGTATGCAAATATCTCTCTGAAATCCTGCTTTCAATTCTTTCATAAATATACCCAGAAGTGGAATTGCTGAATCCTGAATCATTTGTTAACCCTAGTTTTAATTATTTGAAGAATGATTATACTATTTTCCATGGCAGCTACACCATTTTACAGTGCACAGGAGTGAAAATTTTTCCAGTGCTTACTGATACTTATTATTTATTTATTTTTTATAATAGCCATCTTGATGGGTGTGAAGTGATAGTTCACTGTGGCTTTGGTTTGCATGTCTCAAATGACTAGTGATATGACCATCTTTTTATATGCTGTGAGCCATTTATGTATCACCTTTGGAGAAATCATTATTCAAGTCCTTTTTCCGTTTTTATTTTTTTTTTATTTTATTTATTTTTTTTTTTACATCTTTATTGGGGTATAATTTCTTTACAATGGTGTGTTAGTTTCTGCTTTATAACAAAGTGAATTAGTTATACATATACATATGTTCCCATATGTCTTCCCTCTTGCGTCTCCCTCCCTCCCACTCTCCCTATCCCACCCCTCCAGGCTGTCACAAAGGACCGAGCTAATATCCCTGTGCCTTGTGGCTGCTTCCCCCTAGCTATCTACCTTACTACGTTTGTTAGTGTGTATATGTCCATGACTCTCTCTCGGCCTGTCAAAGCTCACCCTTCCCCCTCCCCATATCCTCAAGTCCGTTCTCCAGTAGGTCTGCGTCTTTATTCCTGTCTTACCCCTAGGTTCTTCATGACATTTTTTTTCCCCTTAAATTCCATATATATGTGTTAGCATACGGTATTTGTCTTTTTCTTTCTGACTTACTTCACTCTGTATGACAGACTCTAGGTCTATCCATCTCATTACAAATAGCTCAATTTCATTTCTTTTTAAGGCTGAGTAATATTCCATTGTATATATGTGCCACATCTTCTTTATCCATTCATCCAATGATGGGCGCTTAGGTTGTTTCCATCTCCGGGCTATTGTAAATAGAGCTGCAATGAACATTTTGGTACATGACTCTTTTTGAATTTTGGTTTTCTCAGGGTATATGCCCAGTAGTGGGATTGCTGGGTCATATGGTAATTCTATTTGTAGTTTTTTAAGGAACCTCCATACTGTTCTCCATAGTGGCTGAACCAATTCACATTCCCACCAGCAGTGCAAGAGTGTTCCCTTTTCTCCACACCCTCTCCAGCATTTATTGTTTCTAGATTTTTTGATGATGGCCATTCTGACTGGTGTGAGATGATATCTCATTGTAGTTTTGATTTGCATTTCTCTAATGATTAATGATGTTGAGCATTCTTTCATGTGTTTGTTGGCATTCTGTATATCTTCTTTGGAGAAATGTCTATTTAGGTCTTCTGCCCATTTTTGGATTGGGTTGTTTGTTTTTTTGTTATTGAGCTGCATGAGCTGCTTGTAATTTTTGGAGATTAACCCTTTGGCATTTGCTTCATTTGCAAATATTTTCTCCCATTCTGAGGGTTGTCTTTTGGTCTTGATTATGGTTTCCTTTGCTGTGCAAAAGCTTTGAAGTTTCATTAGGTCCCATTTGTTTATTTTTGTCCTTATTTCCATTACTCTAGGAGGTGGGTCAGAAAGGATCTTGCTGTGATTTATGTCATAGAGTGTTCTGCCTATGTTTTCCTCTAAAGTTTGATAGTTTCTGGCCTTACATTTAGGTCTTTAATCCATTTTGAGCTTATTTTTGTGTATGGTGTTAGGGAGTGATCTAATCTCATACTTTTACATGTACCTGTCCAGTTTTCCCAGCACCATTTATTGAAGAGGCTGTCCTTTCTCCACTGTACATTCCTGCCACCTTTATCAAAGATAAGGTGTCCATATGTGCATGGGTTTATCTCTGGGCTTTCTATCCTGTTCCATTGATCTATCTTTCTGTTTTTGTGCCAGTACCATACTGTCTTGATTACTGTAGCTTTGTAGTATAGTCTGAAGTCAGGGAGCCTGATTCCTCCAGCTCCTTTTTTCGTTCTCAAGATTGCTTTGGCTATTCGGGGTCTTTTGTGTTTCCATACAAATTGCGAAATTTTTTGTTCTAGTTCTGTGAAAAATGCCAGTGGTAGTTTGATAGGGATTGCATTGAATCTGTAGATTGCTTTGGGTAGTAGAGTCATTTTCACAATGTTGATTCTTCCCATCCAAGAACATGGTATATCTCTCCATCTATTTGTATCATCTTTAATTTCTTTCATCAGTGTCTTATAATTTTCTGCATACAGGTCTTTCATCTCCTTAGGTAGGTTTATTCCTAGATATTTTACTCTTTTTGTTGCAATGGTAAATGGGAGTGTTTTCTTGATTTCACTTTCAGATTTTTCATCATTAGTATATAGGAATGCCAGAGATTTCTGTGCATTAACTTTGTATCCTGCTACTTTACCAAATTCATTGATTAGCTCTAGTAGTTTTCTGGTAGCATCTTTAGGATTATCTATGTATAGTATCATGTCATCTGCAAACAGTGACAGCTTTACTTCTTCTTTTCCGATTTGGATTCCTTTTATTTCCTTTTCTTCTCTGATTGCTGTGGCTAAAACTTCCAAAACTATGTTGAATAAGAGTGGTGAGAGTGGGCAACCTTGTCTTGTTCCTGATCTTAGTGGAAATGCTTTCAGTTTTTCACCATTGAGGATGATGTTTGCTGTGGGCTTCTCATATATGGCCTTTATTATGTTGAGGAAAGTTCCCTCTATGCCTACTTTCTGCAGGGTTTTTATCATAAATGGGTGTTGAATTTTGTCGAAAGCTTTCTCTGCATCTATTGAGATGATCATATGGTTTTTCTCCTTCAATTTGTTAATATGGTTTATCACATTGATAGATTTGCGTATATTGAAGAATCCTTGCATTCCTGGAATAAACCCCACTTGATCATGGTGTATGATCCTTTTAATGTGCTTTTGGATTCTGTTTGCTAGTATTTTGTTGAGGATTTTTGCATCTATGTTCATCAGTGATATTGGCCTGTAGTTTTCTTTCTTTGTGACATCCTTGTCTGGTTTTGGTATCAAGGTGATGCTGGCCTCGTAGAAGGAATTTGGGAGTGTTCCTCCCTCTGCTATATTTTGGAAGAGTTTGAGAAGGATAGGTGTTAGCTCTTCTCTAAACGTTTTATAGAATTCACCTGTGAAGCCATCTGGTCCTGGGCTTTTGTTTGTTGGAAGATTTTTAATCACAGTTTCAATTTCAGTGCTTGTGATTGGTCTGTTCATGTTTTCTATTTCTTCCTGATTCAGTCTTGGCAGGTTGTGCATTTCTAAGAATTTGTCCATTTCTTCCAGATTGTCCATTTTATTGGCATAGAGTTGCTTGTAGTAATCTCTCATGATTTTTTTTATTTCTGCAGTGTCAGTTGTTACTTCTCCTTTTTCATTTCTAATTCTATTGATTTGAGTCTTCTCCTTTTTTTTCTTGATGAGTCTGGCTAGTGGTTTATCAATTTTGTTTATCTTCTCAAAGAACCAGCTTTTAGTTTTATTGATCTTTGCTATCGTTTCCTTCATTTCCTTTTCATTTATTTCTGATCTGATTTTTATGATTTCTTTCCTTCTGGTAGCTTTGGGTTTTTTTTGTTCTTCTTTCTCTAATTGCTTGAGGTGCAAGGTTAGGTTGTTTATTCGAGATGTTTCCTGCTTCTTAAGGTGGGCTTGTATTGCTATAAACTTCCCCCTTAGAACTGCTTTTGCTGCATCCCATAGGTTTTGGGTCGTTGTGTCTCCATTGTCATTTGTTTCTAGGTATTTTTTTATTTCCTCTTTGATCTCTTCAGTGATCACTTCATTATTAAGTAGTGTATTGTTTAGCCCCCATGTGTTTGTATTTTTTACAGATCTTTTCCTGTAATTGATATCTAGTCTCATGGCGTTGTGGTCAGAAAAGATATTTGATACAATTTCAATTTTCTTAAATTTACCAAGGCTTGTTTTGTGACCCAAGATATGATCTATCCTGGAGAATGTTCCATGAGCACTTGACAAAAATGTGTATTCTGTTGTTTTTGGATGGAGTGTCCTATAAATATCAATTAAGTCCATCTTGTTTAATGTATCATTTAAAGCTTGTGTTTCCTTATTTATTTTCATTTTGGATGATCTGTCCATGGGTGAAAGTGGGGTGTTAAAGTCCCCTACTATGAATGTGTTACTGTCGATCTCCCCTTTTATGGCTGTTAGTATTTGCCTTATGTATTGAGGTGCTCCTATGTTGGGTGCATAAATATTTACAATTGTTGTATCTTCTTCTTGGATCGATCCCTTGATCATTATGTAGTGTCCTTCTTTGTCTCTTGTAATAGTCCTTATTTTAAAGTCTATTATGTCTGATATGAGAATTGCTACTCCAGCTTTCTTTTGGTTTCCATTTGCATGGAATATCTTTTTCCATCCCCTTATTTTCAGTCTGTATGTGTCTCTAGGTCTGAAGTGGGTCTCTTGTAGACAGCATATATAAGGGTCTTGTTTTTGTATCCATTCAGCCAATCTGTGTCTTTTGGTGGGAGCATTTAGTCCATTTACATTTAAGGTAATTATCGATATGTATGTTCCTATTCCCATTTTCTATATTGTTTTGGGTTCGTTATTATAGGTCTTTTCCTTCTCTTGTGTTCCTTGTCTAGAGAAGATCCTTTAGCATTTGTTGTAAAGTTGGTTTGGTGGTGCTGAACTCTCTCAGCTTTTGCTTGTCTGTAAAGGTTTTAATTTCTCCATCAAATCTGAATGAGATCCTTGCTGGGTAGAGTAGTCTTGGTTGCAGGTTTTTCTCCTTCATCACTTTCAGTATGTCCTGCCACTCCCTTCTGGCTTGTAGGGTTTCTGCTGAGAGATCAGCTGTTAACCTTATGGGGATTCCCTTGTGTGTTATTTGTTGTTTTTCCCTTGCTGCTTTTAATATGCTTTCTTTGTATTTAATTTTTGACAGTTTGATTAATATGTGTCTTGGCGTATTTCTCCTTGTATTTATCCTGTATGGGACTCTCTGTGCTTCCTGGACTTGATTAACTATTTCCTTTCCCATATTAGGGAAGTTTTCAACTATAATCTCTTCAAATATTTTCTCAGTCCCTTTCTTTTTCTCTTCTTCTTCTGGAACCCCTATAATTCGAATGTTGGTGCGTTTAATGTTGTCCCAGAGGTCTCTGAGACTGTCCTCAGTTCTTTTCATTCTTTTTTCTTTATTCTGCTCTGCAGTAGTTATTTCCACTATTTTATCTTCCAGATCACTTATCCGTTCTTCTGCCTCAGTTATTCTGTTATTGATCCCATCTAGAGTACTTTTAATTTCATCTATTGCGTTGTTCATCATTGCTTGTTTCATCTTTATTTCTTCTAGGTCCTTGTTAACTGTTTCTTGCATTTTGTCCATTCTACTTCCAAGATTTCGGATCATCCTTACTATCATTATTCTGAATTCTTTTTCAGGTAGACTGCCTATTTCCTCTTCATTTGTTAGGTCTGGTGCATTTTTATCTTGCTCCTTCATCTGCTGTGTGTTTTTCTGTCTTCTCATTTTGCTTATCTTACTGTGTTTGGGGTCTCCTTTTTGCAGGCTGCACGTTCGTAGTTCCCGTTGTTTTTGATGTCTGTCTCCAGTGGCTAAGGTTGTTTCAGTGGGTTGTGTAGGCTTCCTGGTGGAGGGGACTAGTGCCTGTGTTGTGGTGCATGAGGCTGGATCTTGTCTCTTTTGTGGGCAGGTTCACGTCTGGTGGTGTGTTTTGGGGTGTCTGTGGCCTTATTATGATTTTAGGCAGCCTCTCTGCTAATGGGTGGGGTTGTGTTCCTGTTTTGCTAGTTGTTTGGCATAGGTTGTCCAGCACTGTGGCTTGCTGGTCGTTGAGTGAAGCTGGGTGCTGGTGTTAAGATGGAGGTCGCTGGGAGATTTCCGCCATTTAATATTATGTGGAGCTGGGAGGTCTCTTGTTGACCAGTGTCCTGAAGTTGGCTCTCCTACCTCAGAGGCAGAGCCCTGACTCCTGGCTGGAGCACCAAGAGCCTTTAATCCACACGGCTCAGAATAAAAGGGAGAAAAAGTAGAGAGAATTAGTAGAAGTATGAGGAAAGAAAGAAGGAAAGGAGGAAAGGAGAGAAGGAAGAAAGAAGCAAAGAAGGAAAGAAAGGAGGGAGGGAGGGAGGAAGGAAGGAAGGAAGGAGGGAAAGAAGGAAAAAAGACAGAAAGAAAGAAGATACAGTAAAAATAAAATAAAGTATAATATAGTTATTGAATTAAAAAATATTTAGGGAAAAAAAAAAAAAAAAAAGGGCCGGATAGAACCTTAGGGCAAATGTTGGAAACAAAGCTATACAGAGAAAATCTCACACAAAAGCATACATATACACCTTCACAAAAAGAGGTAAAGGGGGAAAAATCATAAATCTTGCTCTCAGAGACCACCTCCTCATTTTGGGGTGATTCGTTGTCTAAAGGAGGGAAGGAAGGAAGGAAAGAAAGAAAGAAAGAACGAAGGTAAAGTATAATAAAGTTATTACACTTAAAATTAATTATTGAGAAAAAAAATTTTTTTAAAAAACCATGGACGAATAGAGCCCTAGGACAAATGGTGGAAGCAAGAGTATACAGACAAGATCTCACACAGAAGCATACACGTACACATTCACAAAAAGAGGAAAAGGGAAAAAAATCATAGATCTCGCTCCTAAATTCCACCTCTTCAATTTGGGATGATTCGCTGTCTATTCAGGTATTCCACAGATGCAGCGTATATCAAGTTGATTGTGGAGCTTTAATCCGCTGCTTCTGAGGCTGCTGGGAGAGATTTCCCTTTCTCTTCTTTGTTCTCACAGCTCACAGGAGCTCAGCTTTTCCTTTTTCCGTTTTTAAATTGCATTATTTATTTTGTGGTTGAGTTGTAGAAGTTCTTTGTATATTCTGGATATTAATCTCCTATCCAATATGTGATTTTCAAATATTTTCCCCCATTCCATAGATTGCCTTTTTAGTCTGTTGATTTTGGCCCTTTGATGCACAGAAGTTTAAAATTATGTAGTCCCATTTGTCTATTTTTGCTTTTGTTGCCTGTGCTTTTGGTGTTATAACCAAAAACTCACAGTCAACTCCTTATGTTTTCTTCTAGGAGTTTTATAATTTTAGGTCTAATATTTGTCTCTAATTAATTTTGATTTGGGTGGAAGATAACGTTCTAACTTTATTCCTTTAAAAAAAATTACAGTTTTCCCAGCATCATTTGTTAAAGAGATAGTCCTTTCTCCATTGAGTGTTGTTGGTATGTTTTTGAAAATTATTTGACCATAGAGAAGGTTTATTTCTGGGCTCTCCATTCTGTTCCATTGGTCTATATGTCTGTCTTTATGACAGTACCACACTGTTTTGATTACTGTAGCTTTGGAGTATGTTATGAAATCAGGACAAGTGAGTTCTCCAACTTATTCTTCTTTTTCATGATTGTTCTGGCTATTCAGGGTCTCTTGAAATTCTATATAATTTTAGGATAGGTTTTCCTATTTATGGAAAAATGCCATTAGGATTTTTATAGGGATTGCATTGAATCTGTAGATTGCTTTGAGTAGTACTGACACCTTAAAAATATAGTCTTCCAATTCAAGAACATGAGTTATCTTTCCATTTTTTTGTGTGTCTTTTAAAGTTTCTTTTAGCAATGTTTTGTAGTTTTCAGTGTGCAAGTCTTTTCCCCCCTGGTTAATTTCATTGCTAAGTATTTTATTCTTTTTAATGCATTATTATGGAATTGTTTTCATAATTTGCTTTTCAGATTGTTCATTGTTAGTATATAAAATGCAATTGAGTTTTGCATGTTGATTTTGTGTCCTGCTACTTTACTGAATTTGTTTATTAGTTCTAACAGTTTTGTTTTTCCACCTATAAGATCATGTCATCCAAACGTCCAACAGGTACATAAAAGAATGTTCAACATCACTAATCATCAGGGAAATGCAAATCAAAACTATAATGAGACATCACTTCACATTTGCTAGAACAGCTGTCATCAAGACGACAAGAGATAACAAGTATTGGCAAAAATGTGTAGAAAAGGGAACCCTTGTACATTGTTGGTGGGACTGTAGATTGGTTCTGCCACTATGTGAAACAGTATGTAGGTTCCTCAAAAAATAAAAAAATAGAACTATTATATGATCCAGCAATGCCATTTCTGTTTATATACCCAAAGGAAATGAAAACAAGATATTGAAAAATTATATGCACTCCCATGTTTAGTGCAGCATTATTCACAGTAACCAAGATATGGAAACAACCTATGTACCAGTCAATCAGTGAATGAATGAATAAAGAAAATATGGTATGTGTGTGTATGTGTATATATATATATATATATATATATATATATACACACACACATACATAGGAATATTATTCAGCCATGAGAAAAACGGATATCCTGCCATTTGGAGCAACATGGATGGGACTTGAGGACATTATGTTAAGTGAGACGTCAGACAGAGAAAGACAAATACTTGATGGCATCACTTATATGTGGAATCTAAAAAAGCTGAATTCATAAAAACAGAGTAATATGGGGGTTACCAGGGACTAGAGGGTGGGGGGAGTAAGGAAGACGATGGTTAAGTGTACAAGCATGCAAGTAATAAGTAAATAATAAATAAGCCCTGGAGATCTAATGCACAGTATAGTGATTGTAGACAACAATGCTGTATTATAAACATCTAACTTGCTAAGAGATTAAATCTTAATTAGTCCCAGCACAAACACAAACAAAATAATGATAATTATGTAACATAATAGAGGTGTTAGTAACGCTACAATGGCAATCATATTGCAGTATATAAATGTATCAGATCAACATGTTGTACACCTCAAAGCTGATTTGTCATCAGAAACCATGGAGACTAGAAGGAAGGGAATGACATATTTAAAGTGCTGAAAGAAACAAAAGATATCAACTGAGAATTCTATATTTGGGAGAACCATTCATAAGAATGAGGAGAAATTAAGATATTCCCAGATAAACAAAAGCTGAGGGATACTGTCAATAGTAGATCTGTGCTACAACAAATGTTAGTCTTTCACACTGAAATAAAATGATACTAGAGAGTAACTTGAAGCTATATAATGAAACAAATAATTCTAGTCAAGGTGACTACATAGATAAATATAAAATCCAGTATTTTTATATTTTTGTTTTGTATCCTCTTTTTTCCCTATATGCTTTAAATGACAAATGCATAAAAGTATAATTATACATTTACATTAATGGGTACATGATGTATAACAAAAATAACAACTTAAAGTAGGAGGGAAAGACCAGTATAGGAGCAGTTTTTGTATACCATTGAAATTAAGTTGTTATTAATTCAAAATATTGTTATGAACTTAAGATGTTAAATGTAATCTCCAGGATAGCTACTAATAAAATAAATAAAATATACCCATAAAAGGAAATGAGAAGGGAATTAAAATGGCACATATTACAAAAAATAAATGAAATAATAAATCTGTAATGGGAGATTTGAGAGCAAAAGAGATATAAGGCAGAGAAAACATATAGCAAGGTGACAGAAGTAATTTATTCTAAATCAGTAGTTGTTTGGGGAGTAAATTGGTTAAACTCTCCAATTTAAGAGCAGATATTAGCAAAATGTATTTTAAAAAATGATTCAACCATATGCTGTTTACAAGACACTCACTTTAGATCCGAAGACACATAAATCGAAAGTGAAAAGATGGCAAAAGATTTTCCATGAAAATAGCAACTGAAAGAAAGCAGAGGTGGCCATACTTAATAACAGAAAAAAATAGATTTTAAGATAAAAATCATCACAAGAGACAAAGAAAACATTATATAATGATGACAGGGTCAATTCAACAGAAATATATATACATATATATCATCAGACCTACCTAATATATAGAGCAAATATTTATAGAATAGAGAAAGAAGTAGACAGCAGCACAATAATAATGAGACAATTCCCCACTTTCAGTAATAGAACAAGCAGACAAAAAATCACTAAGGAACAACACTGTATGACAACACTAATGGACATATACAGAACATTCCACCTGACAACAGCAGAATACACATTTTTCCTAAGTGCACATGGAACATTCTCCAGGATAGGCCACATGTTAGGCCACAAAATAAGTCTCAGTAAAGAAGACAAACTATGCAAAATATCTTTTCTTATTGTAGTGGAATGAAACTAGAAATTAATAGCTGAGGAAAATTGGACAGTCCCCAAATATGTGGAAATTAAACAAAATCTCTTAAACAACCAAGAGGTAAAAATAAATTTCAAGGGAAATTAGAAAATAACATGAAGCAAATAAAAAAGAAGTTCAAGCTAAATGCAAAGCTTGAAGAAGGAAGAAAATAATGAAGATTAGTGTGAAGATAAATGAATTAAGAGAATAGAAAAATTATGGAGAAAAATCAATGAAAGCAAAAATGGGTTCTTTGAAAAGATTACCAAAATTGAAAATTATTTTCCAGATTAAGAAAAAGAGAAAGAAGACTAAAATTACTTAATCAGAAATGAAAGTTGAGACATTGCTACAAACCTTACAAAATATTAAGTATTATAAGAGAATACTATGAACACCGGGATGCCAATACATAGGATAACCTCGATAAAATGCCAAATTTTTAGAAGTACACAAACTCATAAAGCTGGCTCAAGAAGGAATAAAAAATCTGAATAGAACTCTTAACAAGTAAAGACACTGAACCAGTAATCAAACACCTTTTAACAAAAGAAAATCCACGACCAGATGACCTGTGATAGTCAATTCTACTGAACATCTAAAGAAGAATAAACACTTCTCAAATTCTTTTAAAAAGTAAAATAAAAGAGGAAGGAACACTTCCCTGCTTAATGGATACAGGGTTTCCTTTGGGGATGACAAACAAGATATCTGGAACTACCTATTGGTGATGGTTGTACAACATTGTAAATGTACTTAATGTCACCGGGTGGTACTTTAAATTGGTTGAAATGGTAAAGTTTATGTTAAGTGCATTTTATTACACACACATATACAAACACAAAAGCCTTAGAGCTTTACATTTTAATTATTATATTATTTTCATTTCTGAGGTTAATATTTGGACATTTTAAACTGTGAATAATCGATTTTTATGCTCTCTTTTTCCTTTCCATATTTTAGATTCCCTCTTTTATTTTTAATGCGTTAAATACCCATATTTTCCATTCTATAGATGATAATTCCAATATCTAACACACTTTTATTTGATCTGGCTGCATATTATATTAACTATCATTTATATTGCTTTATTGCCTCATTTGCTTTGTGATTACTTTTATTGGGAATTCACTGTATTTGTGGGAAATCCTTGTGACCAAGACTGAAGTTTAGTTTCTTCAGAGGGCATTTGCATTTGTCCCTGCAACAGTGGCAACACATGATCGCCTCATGGGATACTTTAAACCTTATTCACCTGGGGTTGTCAGCCCACATAGGTAATATGAATTTGAACCACAAAACCACATGAGCACCAACTTGTGGTTAAGAATTCTGAAATCTAAAGCTGAGATAGATAAGCTTCAATCATTCTATCTTCGCAAATGACTACTTTTCTGCTTTACTTATTTTTCCAGGTTCACTCCCAGCTTTATGTGTGATCCCTGATTTGATCTTTCACTTTGTGCGGGCACTGGGCAAACAAGTGTTATTAAAATCAAAGCTCTATATTAAGGGATGTACACCTTTTCCCAGGGAAGCCATGGACTTGACTTCACTTATTACTGTGGATTTATGCTTTCTATTTGCTTTCTGCCTCTAAGGATTACTCTGATTTTATTGCTAGCTCAGACATGCATTTTAAACTCTTCTTTAAAAAATATATTCAACATTTTCTGGCATTTTTGGAGTAGGATGTTTTGGGTGTCTCTTCTGGCATATTGCTAGATATGATATAGTCTCATCTTGTTTTTGTCAGGGCCTAGCACTGTATCACTGTCCAAATTATCCTAATGATAAATGAATCCACCAATTCTCCTTGTCAGTCTATCTGTGTGATCGTTAGTACTTTCACCAAGTATTTCCAGTTCTTTAACTTTCATGTACAGGGTTGGATTGCCTGCCATCAGTTTGAAGTTAGAGTTAGCCACGTAGCTTTATTTGGCCATTGAAATGTGAGTGAAAGTGAAATGTGTAACTTCTGCCCAGAAAATTTCAGAGACAGTGAGTGATTCTGCACATCCCACTCCTGCTCCTCAGGTCGAGTACAGATCAAGATAAAGCCTTTTTCTGGATGGGTCCCTGAGGGATTATGATGACCAGGGACAGTCCCTCCCCATGTGGACCTGCATTAGAAGTGCAGGCTGTATAAGTTATTGTTTCATTGTCTTTGTGTGTGTGTGTGTGCAGTATGTGGGCCTCTCACTGTTGCGGCCTCTCCCGCTGCGGAGCACAGGGTCCGGACGCGCAGGCTCAGCGGTCATGGCTCACGGGCCCAGCCGCTCCGCGGCATGTGGGATCTTCCCGGACCAGGGCACGAACCCGTGTTCCCTGCATCGGCAGGCAGACTCTCAACCACTGCGCCACCAGGGAAGCCCTGTTTCATTGCCTTGAGCCACTGAGGTTTGGGGAAGTTTTTGTTACCATAGCATATTTTAGCCATACTGTTGGCTCTACAGTCAAATACCATTACCTTTTTAGCTCAATCCAGTACCTGCTGCTTCATGGTGACTTCCCTGATGTTTCTCAAAAAATAGTCACTCCTAGCTCTGTACTATACTGATAAAAATAACACTAAAAATGACTAATTGTTTACTATTAGCAAGTTGCTGTGTTAAGACTTTCACATTAACTCACGTAATATCACCACAGAATTGTGAAGATGTATATTATCCCTATTTTACAAGTGAGAAATATAAGGCTTTAAGAAATTGAGGAACACGCATATTGCTTATGTGATCTCTGTCATAATTTTTACCGAGATTACAGTTATTGGTTTATTCATGTATTATCCCAGTTAAAATTAGAACATCTATTAACTTCATAACCACCAGTCCCAGCCCCGTGGGATGCATACAGGAGGTGCTCAATTCTTAATTTTTTTTTTTTTCTAATTAAAAAAATACACTGAAGGGCTTCCCTGGTGGCGCAGTGGTTGAGAGTCCGCCTGCCAATGCAGGGGACACGGGTTCGTGCCACGGTCCGGGAGGATCCCACATGCTGCGGGGCCTCTGGGCCCGTGAGCCATGGCCGCTGGGCCTGCGCGTCCGGAGCCTGTGCTCTGCAACGGGAGAGGCCGCGGCAGTGAGAGGCCCGCGTACCGCAAAGAAAAAAAAAAAAAACACTGAAAATTTAAAGATGAAAGAAAATATAATTGATAATATAACAAATATGGTTACGTTTACCCCTCTGAGAAGGTCTTAAAAGGGATTTGGTTTATTTCTTTATACTTTTTCTATGCATGTAAAATTTGTAGATTGTTGTCAGAATATTCTGTGTGCACATTTGTAGATTGAATTTCATGTTTAAATACAAATATTAAGCATTCCATGCTCTTGAAATCTATATTAATGACTAAATAAAATGCAATCATATGGGTAAATCCACAATTTACTTCACATTTCCTGTGATATTATTAATTTCATCCATTCTTTAATTAAAAAATATTTATTGAGCTTCTCTTATATTCCATGTAGTTTTCCAGACATTGGACACAGGGCAAAAACAAAAAAATCCCTGCTCTCATGGTACTTGTTTTCTAGTGGCAGGAAATAGATAAAAGATCAATAAATATATAACCTAATATAATCACTGAGAAGAAATAAAGTAGGGTAAAATGAAAGAGAATGATGGATAATTCTATATTTTAGTAAGTTTGGTCAGGGATGCTTTTTGATGAGGTGATAATGTTTCAGGCAAGGGTGGAATGAAGCGAGGGGTAAAACCATCTGGTTATTTGAGGGAAGAGAGTTCCAGGCAGATGGATCAGCAAATGCAAAGTAAAGTCCTGATGCAAGTGCTGGGCACCTCAAGAGGCACCAAGGAGACAGGACGGCTTGAGGAATCCAGTGAATAAGGAAGCGATCATTGGGGATCAGATCAAGGAGGAGGCATCAGGGGCCCAGATCTTATTAGCCACGGTGGTTTCTGAATTTTACTTTGTGTTTATAGGGAAGTAATTGAATTATTTTGATCATAAAAATGTTATGATCATATATATATATATATATTTTTTTTTCGGTATGCAGGCCTCTCACTGTTGTGGCCTCTCCCGTTGTGGAGCACAGGCTCTGAACACGCAGGCTCAGCGGCCGTGGCTCACGGACCCAGCTGCTCCACAGCATTGTGGGATCTTCCTGGACCAGGGCACGAACCTGTGTCCCCTGCATTGGCAGGCGGACTCTCAACCACTGTGCCACCAGGGAAGCCCTAGGTATATATTTTAACAGGATTTCTCTGGTTGCTTTATAGACACTCTCTGAGGTGGAGGAATCAAAAATGTAAGCAGGGAGAGCAGTTAGAGGCTATTGCAGGGTTCAGGCAAGAGAGGAGTGTGGCTCAAAGCAGAGTGGTAGTGGTTTAGGTGGTAAGATGTAGATGGTTTGATCATTTGGGATGTACTTTGAAGGTAAAATCAGTATGATTTCCTGGTAGATTATATGTCAGGTATGAGAGAAAGAGTTAAGGCTGATCCCTAGCCCTTATGTGGCTTGTAATACAAAATAAGATTTCCAAATTATCTATAATAAATTACACCTCAGTGGATGCCTTGTGCATAATTGTCTATATCCCTTGGAGATATCCCCTATCCTTAAAATATTCCCCTAGAAGGGGATAGGTATATCATGGGGGAATTTTAAAGAAATCACTTGTAAAATCATTGGCACACAATGGCTTTTGTGGAGGCATCTTTTTGTTCACATTTACTTTTGGTTCCATATTTATTTGTTTGTGTGTACTTTTTGATTTGGATGTTTTTCTCATTCATTCATTGTCATATGTGTGTGTCCATGTGGATATGGATGTGCAAACACAAGTATACGTCTGTAAAGCTATGGACTTGCAATTATTATATTTTCAGACAAATTTAAAATATGTTCTTATACAGTTTTCAGGCCATCTCTTCTTTCTAAGGCATGTGTATTTTTATTTTGATTTCCTCATTGGTCCATTTATCAGGAATAATGTTTAAAAATCTCTAGTAGTTATGTTGTTTTATAATTTTCTTATTAACTGGTTGTACTGAAAATTCAGATATGTGGTCTATATAGTTTCATAGGTATATCCTTTCTGTCTGTCTTGTCTATTTTATTTTCCAAACACTCTGTTAGCCATAGTGATCTAAGTTCAGTGTTAAAATATATGAACTCTAATTTTCCATCAAATATTAATTGCTGCTTTAGGCTTATAAGTTAACAGCTAGAAGGGTCATTCCAGGCAAATGAGTCCTGCTTATTTTGAACTCAAATCTGTCATCTCCCAGCTGGAAAACTTCCCTATTACTCATGTTATCTGTGAGAAGTCCTTTCTTACTTACTAGAAAAAAACCCTTAAGATCTCTTTTCCATGCTCATTATTTACTGGGTCTCCATCCTGGATTTATTTTGGCTTTAACATGTGGAGAAAGGCCTTGGAGGAATGGGAAACAATTCTTCCAAACAAATAGAAACCTCTTTCCAATTAGAAAAAGAAAGAAAGAATCTCCTTCCTGTTACGACACAACAGAATAAGATCCAAGAGAAAATAAGGCAAAATTAACCAAAGAGCTGGAGCAAAACAGAAACAACCACAGATTATGACATATGTTCTCCATGTGAGAAAAAAGTCACCATTTTGCTTTTTCCAGTGAAGATTACATCATCCAGGGCCATGACCCAGAAGTCTGCCCTTGATCTGAATCCCCATTCACAAGAGTGGAATGATGGCCTTAATGGTGATCATGGAGGATGGAAACCTTTGAACCCCTTCCATATGTTTTACTGTGATAGAAAAATTATTTAATTCTTTCACCTTCCTCTTTCTTGCTAAATGTCTATTTCACAGAGTGGCATTTCTCCATATTATTCTGAGAGGGCACTATCTACTCACTCACAAAACCACTGCAAAGAATGCCAGGTGGCTTCATCTGTTAACGCATTTTGGAAGGTACTTGCTTGTTGAACATTTCCACTCAGGGAAGAACAGCTACTATACGAGCTTATCCTATTACAGTGTTACTCTTGGGATCATCAGCCCAAGAGTGGTGGGTTTCTGCTTTTTGTTCCTACCAACGCTGGGAGGAGTCTCTGTTTGGCTTTTTCCATGTGGAAGACATCACACCTAGACAAAGCCCTGCTGCTATGTTGGATTTCTGCTTCATGTGTCCACTAACCCCCGGGTTATAACATGATCTTCTCCACTTACAGTGAAAAATATAACTAATTATGCCTGCAAGACTAGTGAAAGGATTTCCAGAACAGATGGTATTTGAACTGGCTTTTTGCAGAATGAATTGCAATCTGCTATATGGAGATGGGCAAGGGAAGTATTTTCAGGTTATAGGGAAAACATCTGCAAAAGCTGGATTCGGAACTAGATACTTCCATATTCAAAGCATATGCAATGGTACCTCTGGGATGCTGAATTTCTATGACTTTCCAAAGAAGAATTTACATGCCTTTTCAAAAACTTTTTATATTATAGTATGGCAGTGTCAAAATAAGTTTACATGATTGGATTTTGGGGGGTGATAATTGTGGTATACTAGTCATGGGGTTAATCAGCAAGCTTTCTGTCAACTTCTCTATATCTCCCCACGATCGGCAGAATCCACTCAGACTGATCGAAACACTAGGAGTTGTGTTTTAGAAGTAGTTTTAGCTCCTTCTGTAAAGAAGGTTGAGTCCACAAGTGCTTCAGCGATGAAGGTAAACAGTAAATTCTCTGAATATTCTGTTTCTGGCTCAGTGCCCACTCACACTCTGGGGCCTGGTTCTCAGCCAGATGACTTGGATTTCTTTCCAACTTTATTCTTCTCAGTCCTATTTGGAAGGATTCTTTCAATGATCAGGTTCTGTCTGAAGATCCCACTAACTCTGCCTTGCATTCTGTAATACTCCAGGACCTGTACTTTTTCATTGTTGTTTGTTTCTGTAAAGGGCCAGATAGTAAATATTTTAGGTTTTGTGGACCGTAGGTCTCTGTCACAACTACTCAACTCTGCGATTGTGGTGCAAAAGCAGCCACTGATAATAGGAAAAGAATAGGCATGACTGTGTTCCATTAAAACTTTATTGATAAAAAGAGGCAGTAGGCTAGATGTAGCCAAATGGCTGTAATTTTTATCTCCTGTTTTAGACCTTCCTCACCTTTATTCTCAAGGCCTGCTTGAACTCAGCTGAATTTATTACATGTTGATTTCATCCTTAGACCATCACCTAGCTCCCATTATGTTGTGTTCAGAAAATATTTCTTATTATTTCTGTACTAAAGCAGCATGGCTAACTTTGCTTCCCGGACTCTGTGCAGTTAATCTTAATTATCATGTGGCACTGAGAACAGTTAATGTTGCAAGAGCTCAGGAAACTGACTATGAAGGCCAGAAGAATCACAAAGGTGATGGGAATTAATAGTTAATGATAGTATCTAATACTTTGTAAATGTTTACTATGTGTCAGACACTAATTAAGTGTTTATAAATAAAAACATTTAATCCTCACAATGATGCTTTGAGTTATCCTTTCTATTTAAAAGAAGACAGAACTGAAACAGATTA
Source organism: Monodon monoceros (assembly GCF_005190385.1). Lineage (NCBI taxonomy): Eukaryota > Metazoa > Chordata > Mammalia > Artiodactyla > Monodontidae > Monodon > Monodon monoceros. The sequence continues at coordinate 43,349,661 of NW_021703765.1, forward strand.
ATTAAGTAACCTGCCCAAGACCAAACAGCTGGTAAGAGGTGGAGCCAGCATACAAACTCAGGCAGTCCAGCTCCAGAATCAACATTCTTAACCACTACACTCTTCTGAGAGGTGCTGCAGAACAAGAGAGAAAATTCTCTGAGTGGGAATGATCAGTGCTCAGCAACCAATTAGATGCAGTGAGAGAAGCAGAAGAAATACTGAGGATAAATTGCAAATCCGTTTAATTGGGAGATTAAAGAATACAGGAGAATATTGTTTGACTATGTTAATTTTTCAATTATTTATTTATTTTTTTTTTATTGGAGTATAATTGCTTTACAATGGTGTGTTAGTTTCTGCTTTACAACAAAATGAATCAGTCATATATACACATATGTTCCCACATCTCTTCCCTCTTGCGTCTCCCTCCCTCCCACCCTCCCTATCCCACCCCTCCAGGCGGTCACAAAGCACCGAGCTGATCTCCCTGTGCTATGCGGCTGCTTCCCACTAGCTATCTACCTTAAGTTTGGTAGTGTATCTACGTCCATGCCTCTCCCTCGCTTTGTCACAGCTTACCCTTCCCCCTCCCCATATCCTCAAGTCCATTCTCTAGTAGGTCTGTGTCTTTTTTCCTGTTTTACCCCTAGGTTCTTCATGACATTTTTTTTCTTAAGTTCCATATATATGTGTTAGCATACGGTATTTGTCTCTCTCTTTCTGACTTACTTCACTCTGTATGACAGACTCTAGGTCTATCCACCTCATTACAAATAGCTCAATTTCGTTTCTTTTTATGGCTGAGTAATATTCCATTGTATATATGTGCCACATCTTCTTTATCCATTCATCCGATGATGGACACTTAGGTTGTTTCCATCTCCGGGCTATGGTAAATAGAGCTGCAATGAACATTTTGGTACATGACTCTTTTTGAATTATGGTTTTCTCAGGATATATGCCCAGTAGTGGGATTTCTGGGTCATATGGTAGTTCTATTTGTAGTTTTTTAAGGAACCTCCATACTGTTCTCCACAGTGGCTGTATCAATTTACATTCCCACCAACAGTGCAAGAGTGTTCCCTTTTCTCCACACCCTCTCCAGCATTTATTGTTTCTAGATTTTTTGATGATGGCCATTCTGACTGGTGTGAGGTGATACCTCATTGTAGTTTTGATTTGCATTTCTCTAATGATTAGCGATGTTGAGCATTCTTTCATGTTTTTGTTGGCAGTCTGTATATCTTCTTTGGAGAAATGTCTATTTAGTTTCAATTATTTTATAAACAGTTTTGTATGAATTTCAAAGTAGGTTTCTCATAGACAAGTAATTACTTAGGCCTTGTTAGAGAGTTCCTAGCCAGAAATACTATCTTAAGATCATTTTAGTCTATCAGTGCTTCTCAAAACACATATACAAATGAATCATCTTGGGATCTTATTGATTATCAGATTATCATTCAGTAGGTCAGGGGTAGGGGCTGAGGTTCTGCATTTTTTTTTTTTTTTTTTTTTTTTTTGCTGTACGCAGGTGTCTCACTGTTGTGGCCTCTCCCATTGCGGAGCACAGGCTCCGGACGCGCAGGCTCAGCGGCCATGGCTCACGGGCCCAGCCGCTCTGCGGCATGTGGGATCTTCCCGGACCGGGGCACGAATCTGTGTCCCCTACATCGGCCGGCAGGCGGACTCTCAACCACTGTGCCACCAGGGAAGCCCTGTGTTCTGCATTTTTAACCAGCTCCTGGGCTGGGCTGGATTCTCAGATTTGTGACCTGTGCAGTTACACAAAGGCTTCACACTTAATTTAATGCTCTGCTGTCAGCATTTTAAGTTTCTCAGTAATTTATTAGCAAAGGGCCCCACACTTTTATTTTGCTTTGGGCCTTACCATCATGTAGCTTGCTCCCAGGGAATGCTGCTGCTGCTGGGCTGTGAACCACACTTGGAGTTGAAAATTTCTAGTGCAGGAGTTTGCAAACTATGGTTCACTGGGCAGATTTAGCCAGCTGCCTGTTTTTGTAAAGTTTTATTGAAACATAGCCACACTCATTTACTTATATGTTGCATATGGCTGTTTTTGAGCTACAACATGAGTTGAGTAGCTGTGACTTACAGAAGAGAGGGCTGTCAAAACCTAAAATATTTACTATCTGGTCCTTTACAGAAAGTTTTCTGACCTCTGGCCTAGTAGTTGTTAATAGAGGTTATAGGATCAGGAATAGCATATTAAACAAATAGTTTTCTAATACTTCAGAATAATTGGCTTACATTTTTTTTTAAACACAGCATTTTTAACATATTTAACTCAATTTCTCTCATAACACCCCTTGAGGTAGATGTTATATTCTTAACTGTATATGTTAAAAACTGGGGTTCAGAGAGCTTCACACACTTGTCCAGGATCATATAATAGCCTGCTAAAGAGACCAGGCTCTTCCCACTTTCTCACACTTTATTCGCATGCTCTGTTTCTCTCTGATAGTCTCAGAGCATTTTTTTGCTAAGCAAAGGCTATAACTACTTCTAGTCTTTTGACGCAAGAGCATCATTTTTATACTGTAATTTAGTGGTTATCAAACTGCATTCCACATAGCACTAGGGACTCTTAGAGATAGTTCAGAGGCAGTCGAAAATGGATAAGTTTCAGAGGGTAGACAAGCAGGTCCAGGATACTTTACTGATATTCCATAAAGGACCTCTATGTTACATTTAGTTTGAAGAAGTATTTCATTTGAAATTGTTTTTAAACACTGCTTTAATAATTACTATCTCTTATTGTTTTGTTGCTTAAATCACTCTAAATTCCCTGGAAACATCTGCTTTTCTTCCCTCCCTCCCCTTCCCTCAAACAATATAACAGCACTCTATTATAAATTTGGTACAGCATTATCTTTAACAAAGTTGATTATCTGTGAATCATGTTTCTCAGCATGACTACATTAAAGCATTATGCAAATTGGGTCAATTATTTCTTCCCTTTTGTATATGAATGGAGGATTGTTTAGGTAGAAGTAAAGGTGGAGATTGATTAGACATTATATCCTATTATACCACAACAATAATTAAGATAGTGGTTGGAATCCTCACAGATATATGACAGAAAGGCATATTTAAGAAATAATGTTGAAACTCTCAAAAAAAAAGGAACATTATATGGCTTTTAGGGCTTTTATCCAGGAATAACGAGACTAAATATGACTGTGGAAAGTACTGTATCTGGTTTTAATAAAGCGAATAGAGTCACATTTCACTTTTTTTCATATGAAACACATAGCCAAGGAGAAAATGAACTTCCCTATTAGCACTTCAAGACCTCATTGATAGTAGAGATGGAAGTGTATCTTTTTAACCTCATATGTAGGTTTATCAGAGATTATTTTAATAATTTCCTTAATTAATTTTTCAACTATACTATCGCCTACTGAAATTGTCATCCAGTCCAGTACTGTCACCTAAGTTTTGTACTCCTGTTTCTTAGGACTGAATCCTACTTTTATTTCTTCTCATGAGTTTCAATCCATAGAACATTTTCAGCATAGAATCATTATTAACTTCTCAGATTGAAAAATTCCCTACAGCTACCCAGTCTGTTTTCAGTAAACTGAAATGTAATTGTTTAAAATAGGTAAATTTCAAAGACTTTTACTAGACGGTAAGTAGGCCAATGTCAAATTACTTTGAACAAATGAGAATTAAAGCTAAATCCAAAATACAGATTCTGATTTCTGCTGCTCCTTAGTTTGTACATGTGTACATGTATATGAACAGGGCATCTCTCTTTCTATTTGACTTCTCTTTTGGGAATTTTTGATTTATAAAATATAAAAATGCCTATATGATTTCTTAAATAGAATATATTCAAAAAGTAATCATCTTAAAGGAAAATATCAATAAATTGGATTATATTAAAATCAGGTTTTATTGATTAAATAAGAGTTCAAAGAGCAATCCACAGATTGGCTTACATGGCTAACATTGTTGGCAATGATGTGGGGTGACAGGAACTCTCAAACCCCGTTGGTCAGAGTTTAAATTGGATAATCACTCTAGAAAAGTCTTTGGAATTATCTATCAAATTTATAGATCTGGACCGATAATATCATCACTACTTATAAATGCTGTTCTGTTTTGTACCCAAGGATATGCACAGGAATGTTCATGGCAGCTTTGTCTGTAATTGCCAATATTGGAAACAATCAAAATGACCATCAACCACAGACAAGGTAAATACATTATGCTGTATTTATATAATAAAGTTCTACAAGGCAATTACAATAAATTGCTGGTACATGACAATAAATGCTGCTATAGGATCTATGAAACAGCCCTGAGGAAAAAAAGTAAGATGTATAAGGGCACTTAGAAAGTTGTTACATTTATATAAAGAACAAAGACAAGCAAAAACTGTACCATCTTGTTTTCAGCCAGGATAGTAGTCACCTTAAGAAAAGAAGTGGATAGTGATTGTGAGAAGAATGAGCATGGCTTTGGATATGCTGGTAATGTTCTCTTTCTGGACCTGGTGGTGTTTACTTGGGTTTCTATTTTGTAATAAATCATTGAGTTCTATATTTATGTTTCATGCACTTTTGTGTGTATGTGTTATATTTCTTTTTGGAAAAGGTGGAAGGTTTCAATGATAAGATATAATCTATACAGTAAAAAAAAATACTTTTTCCATTAATTCACTGGAAAATAATGCATACTAGTGACAGCTGCAATTTTATCACAGTTCAGCAGAGGTATTATTTTACTTCCCACTCTTGAAAATATATAAACATCTAACATTTATTTGATTGACCTAATATAGTATTTCTATAAATAACTTGCAACAAATTATTAATATAATTATAGCAATGATAGAATGGCTTTTACTATCTATAGAATAGATATTCATACTGATAAAGTTACCAATTGAATCACTTTAACTTAAAAAGTAGTGAGATTTCACTTGAATTAACATTTGTTCTGTACATTTGAAATGGTTAAGAGATAAACTCAACTTTGTATCTGTTAAAGAAGGAGGAAAGATCTTCCTTTATAAAATCTTGAATGAATTATTGATAACTAAGTAGATACATTAAAAGCTATAAAAGAGAAGCAAAGATGAGGATTACTTCTGCCTAAAGAAAATATTCCTAAATACAAAAAAAAAGTAGGAAAAAAGCATAACTGTGACACAACTGCACTGGTAATGAAATACTTTAGAGTTGATATCAAACAGTGGCTTCTAGAACATGTTTGCCTTAGCAACCAGGCACATGTCCTTCAAGAAGAAAGATGGGAGCCATCTGAAAAACAAGATTAATAAATTTCAAGCAATGTATTTGGCAGAATCATTAACAGTTCAGGTTTCAAGAACTCCAACGTAATTAAACAAACAAACAACAATGTGGGAAAGGCATGGTCAAACCAAGTCATTATTCATAAGTTGAGGAAATGGATATATTTAGCAAGAGGCAGGCTCTAGAAAACATGTTAATTATTTAATTGCTACTTTGAAGAAATAGAGCTATATTTTCAGGACAGTCAAATACCAAAGGGTCCTATAGGAGCTAATAAAAGGGAAGCAAAGCAGTTTCTACAAGGAGATCCACAGGAAATGTCATGAGAGATGGATAGTTAAAACATGTAGGACAAAGTGGGGAATACCAGGCACCGTTGAGAGATATTTCTATCAAAATAGCAATATAATGGGATATAACTTACACTATAATTTTCAGAAAAGAAAATTCTAGTCTGTTGCCTGATCACCTTGTGTGAATATTATTTTTAGAGTCCCTTATTTTTCCTGAGAGAAAAATAAGTACAAACAGGGTGAATTTTCACTATAACCCTCAATCTATGGTCAAAATGAACGAACACAGAGATCTTAAGTGACAGCTGGGAGACAAAAAAATGAAGCTTCTCAACAAATGTGAGGTTATTTTTCTTATGATCCTTTAAAGATCCCAAGTAAAGATATTGTTTATTTGATATTGTGAAATCAAATAAGCATGATATGAATTTTAAGAATATTAGTTTTCCACTACTCCCTAGAATTACAATGTTATAAGTCCAAAAATAAGCACACAATAGGAAAATTAGAGTGAGGGAATGGAAATGACTTTCCGAGTGTGTAGTATGTACAAAGAACAGTGCTTATGTAAGGTTGAATTAGAAAAATGCAGTTTTTTTTCCTTCTGTGTAGGGAAAAACCCAGTTCTTCCATCCCATGAGTTTCTTCCTTCTGAGTCTCCTTTATTATTCACACAGAACGCTTTATTTCTGACACTTCTAGTCACCAAATGTGTGTAGGTTTTTCCCCACAACAGGCAATTCTCAATGACACTAGCCCAGTGTCCTGCAATTTAACTCAATTCTGACACTATCTACCTGGAGATACCTTCACATCCCACAGGTGAAGGGCTTAGTCCACAAAACTGCCCTTTCCCACTTCAGATGCCCGTCACAAGCCCAGGTTGTCACCTGTGCTTCTGACCAATACCCTGTAGACTGGTGGTCCCCATGACCCCCCTCCTTGGGCTCAATTAACTTGCTAGAGCAGCTCATAGAGCTCAGGAAAACACTTATTTATCTCTGACAGTTTTTTAAAGGCTATGCTAAAGGATACCAGTGAACAGCCAGATGAAGAGATATGTAGGGCAAGGTCTGGGGGAGGTTCCTGAGTGCAGAAGCTTCTGTCCCCATCACCCTCCCAGGATGGGTATGTTTGTCAACCTGGAAGCTCCCTAAACCCCTACTACTGGGAATTTATAGAGGCTTCCTCATGTAGGCATGATCAGTTATTAAATCCATTTTCAGCTTATCTCCCCTCTCTAGAGGATGAGTGGGGCTGAAACTTCCAAGCTTCTAATCAGGCTTGGTCTTTCTGGTGACTAGCCCCCATCCAGAAGCCATCCAGAAGCCCACCCAGAGTTGCCTCAGTAGAACAAAACATGGCTCACGATGCCCTTAGCACCTAGGAATTTAGCCCTGTGTCAGGAATGGGGTCAAAGACAAATATTAAAACAAGAGATGCCCGTAGTGTTCTTATAACTTAGGAAATTACAAGGGTTTTAGGAGCTTTGTGCCAAGAACCCAGGGCAGAGACCCATATATACATTTTCTATTATTTCACATAGGTATATGATTTATTTCCCACAAGGTTACATGCATTCCGATTCAGGCCCACAAAGATAAAGTAAATTGCTAGAGGTTAGTTAATGTTAAGTGCTGAGTAAAAAGTTGAAAACATACCTGTTTGAGAGATACCTTTCCCCTTCTACTACTTGGTACTCAATCCCTAGAACCCAAGGAACGAGCAAACGTAGTGGGCTTTGCATGGTTGACCTTATTGTAAGGGTCAGGAAGGCAGTCACTTCTGAAACACAAAATATTCCTTTGATGGCTCTAACATGTTCTTGACATTCCTACTGTTCGTGTCTGTATTTAGAGTTGAGGGCCTCAGTGTAAATATTTTCAAATGAAATAGCCATCACAATAATCAATCCCTCTGAGTGCCTTAGAGACCCAGGTAGCTTGAGGGAATAGCTGAGAAAGAGACCTAGAGAGCTGTTCCATCTATTTCCATTGATTCCTGGAGACAGTGGTTCATTTGCTACAGCTACAGCTTTTATAAAGTTTAAACATTATCAAGTGCATGTACTTCTTATTAGTGGCTCTGAAAAAAAAATTTGGCAAAATATTTTTGAGAAACTCTATGATTTGATATATTAAATCATAAGCCCAAGCCACTATCATTTAGGGGGTAGATTTCAATTTGTTATTATGTATATTAGTCTATTTCACAAATATTCATTAAGATCCTACTCTATATCAGGCATTCTGGCATGTTCTGGGGCCACATAAATGAAAATAATTTTACCTCTGGAGTCTGAACTTAAAAAGCTTAAGTCTGTTGAGCATACAGACTGTTCTTTACACTCCACTCCTGCCCTTGCTTCAATTCCTTAAGCAGCCATCTCCCTAAAGCCACACTCCCTGATGAACAGCATGTGCTAGTCACCCCACTCCCACTTCCTCTCACCCAAGTAATATCTACTTATCCTTGAAAACCTAAAATACCACTTTCTAAGAGAAGCCTTTCTTTATTTTCTGTTCTAGGTCATAGGAAGGAATAAATATTTGTTGATGACTTGAGTGATTCATTGAAATAACAAATGAAGGTGATTTGAGGAGAATTTAGAAATGTTTTGATAACGACTTTAGAATGGGGACTCTCATTACATTCATTAGGATCAGCATATGCGCTGCATGGATGTGAAACTCTTTGTTGTACTGGAAGTTTATCTAAACAGCAGGGAATAATGTTAATGATTTCTAACCATATACATCACAGTCATCTGTGAATCTTTTATCAAAATACAAATACTTCAGCCTCACCATCAGAAATAGTGATTTTAAAACTTACCCCAGTGTCATCTCCTCATGAAGCCTTCCTTGACCTCTCCATTCCCTGTCATTGAAAACACAATTCATGAGATCAGAAGTCTTTTTGTCCAGTTCAGTTCTCTATCCTCAGTGTACAATACCCAAAAGAGTTCCTCAATAAATAGTTGGTTGAGAGAATGAAAACTCCTTTTAACTCCCCATGGTACTTATATCAGCTTGTGATTTTCCAGAAATTATTTAAAACTTTGTCTCTTCCATAAGTGTGAGTTTCTTGAGGACACAAACAGCATGTTCCAATTACTAATATTTGTTAAGTGCACAGTCCTACATGCTTTTTAGGAAAGCATACATACAATGCCTGGCATACAGAGGATGGATTTGAGAAATTGAAGATTGGAGTCTCTTAGAGCAATAAAAACATAATTACAACCGCACATAGAAAACATTGTGTGTGTAAAATATATTAGCCATAAAAAGGGGAAAAGGAGAAGGAAGGAAATAGTTTGCGATGATTTTGGTGTTTGATTAAAGGTAAATAAAGGAGAGTGCATTAATAAATATTTAAGACAATTTATAATTTTGAACATAGGCAACATGGGTACCATTAACCAAAGTAGGAAATACAAAAATGAAATTCCAGTTTGCAGCAAAAAATATGGCATTAAATTGAATTTGAAGCAAGAATGGAGTATGCAGACCATTACACATGTAGGCAGTTGGAAAAATGAGGCCTAAGTGCATTTCTGAGGAAAGAAGAGTGAGTTAGATATATGGTTTGGGGACATGATAGTTGTTGACACAGCAAAACATAAAGAGTGAGAAAAAGGTTAAAGTGACCATATGATTTTTATCTTTTATTTTGTTATTTTGTTAATGTGGTATATCACATTGCTTGATTTGAGGATGTTGAACCATCCTTGCATTTCTGGAATAAATCTCCTTTGATCATGGTGTATAATCTTTTTAATATATTGTTGAATTCAGTTTGGTAATATTTTCATTGTGGATTTTTGCATCTATGTTCATCAGGGAAATTTTCTTTTCTTGTAGTATCTTTGTCTGGGTTTGGTATTAGGGTAATGTTGACCCGGTAAAGTGAGTTTGGAAGTGTACCCTCCTCTTCTATTTATACAACAAGCTATACAATATATTTTTGAACATTATTGAGAGTAAATTACTGTGTATGCAAAGAACAAAGCTGAACAAATATTTCACAGGGTTTTCTGAAATGAGAAAGTTCATTTCTAAACAATATAATATGAATTTTACAAAATGGTTCCTTTGACTTCATATATGCAAATGAAAATGTGATTTCTAATTTTACTTCCACAGGCATGGTAAGTCCTGATACAGTTAAAAATAAATCATTTATGAGTATAATATTTTCCTAATACTAGCCAGAATTTTTACTGGTAAGTATATAACATTAAAACTACAGAAAAACAAACAAACAAAAAACCCGCATATGGATGTTAACTGTATACTAGCTAACAGATTTTTTTTTCCATTTCAAGAGAAAATGTATTCTAAAAATTCTAGTTAGGGCTTCCCTGGTGGCGCAGTGGTTGAGAGTCTGCCTGCCAATGCAGGGGACACGGGTTCGTGCCCCGGTCTGGGAAGATCCCACATGCCGCGGAGCGGCTGGGCCTGTGAGCCATGGCCGCTGAGCCTGCGTGTTCAGAGCCTGTGCTCCACAACGGGAGAGGCCACAACAGTGAGAGGCCCACGTACCGCAAAAAAAAAAAAAAAAAAAAAAAATCTACTTAGAGATTAAGAAATACATATATATATAATATCTTCTAATATAACCCACCAGTTGATGTTTCTAAGACCAAAATCTCCTTTGCTTTCTGTTTTTTGTAAAGTAGCTCAATCCAGAAGATGTTGTATGGTTGTATCTATTACAACCTAACATCAGCACACCTTATGATCCAGAATTTCCACTCCTGGGTTTATACTTGGCAGATATATGTTCCTATGTTCACCAAAAGACATGTACTGTAATGTTCAGACCAGCACTATTCATAAGAGCCAAAACCTGAGAACAATCTCCATACCGATCAATAGAAGAATGGAATAAAATTTGTAGTATAATTATACAATGGAATACCATAAGTCAATGAGAATAAACAAACTACAACAACACACACGAATGAATCTAAAAAACATTTACTGAATAAAAGAAGCTAAGCAAAACACAGAACATATTGAATGATTTGTTTATATAAAGCTTATATATTGGTAAAAGTAATCTACAGTGGTCAAGTCAGCATATTAAATACTATTAGGGAGGGTGATGACTGGAAGAAAATACAAGAAGGGTTTCCAGGCTACTGGTAATATTTATCTTGATCTGAGTGCTATTTACAGTGTGTCACTTTGTTAATATTTATCAAGCTATACACTTCCAGTGTATTCATTTTTATATATGTAATACTTTAAAAGTTTCCATTAAAATGATATGTTTTGGAAACTATGAAAAAGATAATTATATTGGCAAGTCCCTCAGGAAGGATTCCAGTTCTAACTTAAATATTTTCTGCCTGTTTAGCTACACTGTGACTAAATCTTCACCTTCAGCTTGGGGTAGGGGAAGTACACTCTACAACTATCGACATACCATTTGTATGCCTAATTTCAGGGAATTTTCCAAATTTCAGGGAATTCTAACTGTGTATGCGTATAACCACAGTCAATGTCTGTTAATAGGGATACTTGGAAAGAAGATAAATTTAGGTGTTTTGATGAACAGATTGTGAATCCAGATGAGGCTCGTTGGATATTTATTCACAGCTCCCCAGAAACATATGAAAACAAAGTTTTTTTGACCTTCTCAGGATAAGAGAGTCTTAATTTTATTTACTCTCTCCCATTTTCCTCAGCAAAGCATTGCTGAGGAACATCAAGTGTAAATTTACTGAGTTAAATTTTGTATGAGTTTTCTTCTGCTAGATGACTAGAATAACATTTCGCTTAGGAAAAAAGGACCATAAAATTATGTCTGTTGTAAATAAAACAATTTCATGTTTTAAAAAAATATGACAGCAAACCATAAACTGAAAAACCAACAGGCTTGCCTGGTAGGAGGTGCCATATGGAAAGAATGAGTCAGCCAATCTGTCAACAAATATTTGTTGAGCATCTACTTTGAGCCATTCTAGCCCTGAGAATCTAGTGGCAAACAAAACAAACATGACACCTGCCCTCTTGGGGCCTGCAGTAGAAGGACCATGGCCAGTTAATCGAAAATAGTCGTTGAAATGAAGGCTGATTAAAGAGATACAGACAAAAATCTAAGTATTTTTTTAATTTTATGCTTTATACATAGTAAAACATAGTTTAACAATTAGTGAATACAATATTAAGATGTTTTCTCTTATTATATATCCTTATATTGGAGTTCTGCATTTTATTTTTTTCATTAACTACAACCATAAGATCATTCTATGAGATCCAGGTTCATTTTCTTTAAGTACAGCAGGAACTTACCAACACTTGCAATGTAGCCTGCATACAAAACCCCTCTAGCTTTTGATAATTTTTCCTCAGTCTTTCAGTTGTTTCGACTACAACTAATTCAAAAAAATACTTCTGGTGTCTCTCCTTTATGAATCCTTTTCAAAGTATTTAACCTAATTTTCATAGAAACAACTCTATTTCTTTTCACATTAATGTTTTATTGGTTTATAAACAAATAAATAATTATTATAATGAAAAAATTTACTGATATGAACTGGTCTGGGAAAAATACAATTAATTCTTCATAAACATTTAATTCAGTTGGTGGAAGCAGATGTTCACGAATGTCTAAGAACATTGCCTGCATGTGCCGGGCATTCAGCATCCTATAAGCACATTTTAGTTAACAGAAAAGAATAGAGAATGGTAGTTCATCAAGTAAGTTGTTTAAATAGGTGTAGGTTAGAGAACACCTAATGCTGTGCTGTGCAATAAGGGAGCCACCACCAATGTCTGGCCCTTGAGCTTTTCAAATGTGGCTTGTCCAAATTGAGATGTGCAGTAAATGTAAAATATACACTATATTTTTTGGTATATTTTGTACATAAAAATATAAAATACCTCATTATTTTTGTACTGAAAACATGTTGAAATACTATTTTTAATATATTGGGTTAAGTAATCATATCTTTAATTTTACGTGTTCCTTTTGTTCTTTTTAAAGTGATTACTAACAGTAGTAAAGTACACATGGCTCACATTTATGGTCCTCAGTGTATTATATTTCTATTGTTCAGTGCTGTTCTAAAGCATCTGTATGTGTATATACGTACATACATACACACATATACACATAAGTATGTATATTTCACTTATGAATTAAAAAAAAAACCTGAAGAACAAATGTATTTTAAAAATGTGCTCAATGTCGCACACAGCAGGAAGTGGAGAGCCAAGCTAGAAATGAGGCTGCTGGTCCCAGAGGCTGTCCTTTTCGGCACCACTCATGCTGCCTGCTATTAACACATTCTTGACATTAGTAAAACAGTTTTTTTATATGTTCCTCCAATAAAATGACAATTTAAAAAAGACATGTTAGGGCTTCCCTGGTGGTGCAGTGGTTGAGAGTCCGCCTGCCAATGCAGGGGATGCGGGTTCGTTTCCCGGTCCGGAAGAATCCCACATGCAGCCTGCGTGTCCAGAGCCTGTGCTTCACAACGGGAGAGGCCACAACAGTGAGAGGCCCGTGTACCTAAAAAAAAAAAAAAAAAAAAAATTAAAATGGATCCGTTGAAAAGACTTAAACAAAGGACAGAGTTTAGGAAAATGAGTAAGGAAAACTGTAATACCCTTAGATTAGCAGCATCAGGGAGCCGAACTCCACCTAGTGCTCAAAGGGCAGAGTAGTTTCCAGAACCTAGAGAAGTTACACGGAGGGTTGAGGCTCATTCATAGTTCCTCAGTAAAAAGTGTTCCGGGAGAATATAAATTCAGACTTCCTTCTTCTCCTGTTCTCTGATCTGCTGGTGTCTCCCATGGATGAGAGACAACAGGAAGCCAGAGGACAAGGGCACCACTAAGCAAACCCTGTGGATCAGCTTCACAGACCACAGATGAGAGTCGGAACAGGGTGATCCATAAGTGGATTATGAGCTTATTTCTATATAAGCTCCTAGAAGAGATAGATGAACTTTCAATGCAGCAGAAGACAACCAGAAATGTTACTGAATCTAAACTGTGTGTACACTCAAATGGAACTAATATTTTTTAAGGAAGAGGCAAGAAATACAATGTGACAATAGTTTAAAGCACTAGACTGAAAAATAATATATACATTTTGGATTTAGATCCACAGTTCAATAAAATCTTTTTTTTTTGCCAGTGTTAAAGATTAATTTTATAAGGCAGCAAAAATACTGCCTCAACTATATAACAGGATTGTTGTCAGGGTCAACGTTTCACTACTTCAAAGGGGTAAAACTAAAAAGTACTATATACAGTGTAAGACAGCTATTAGTTTGGGGTATTGGTCCTTAAGATTAGAAAGGAAATAGTCTAATGCTTGATCTAAACCCTGAAAATTCCAAAGCTCTCCCCCAGGTTGCTGAAAATATACAGAGGGCTATGTTCTCATATCCACATCCCCCCTTGACCCAAGCTTATTGATCAACATTCACTTTCTCTGTGTTATAATATGAATGAAAATATATTTCTGAATTTTCATTAAAAAAATAAAATCCCACTTGGAAAAAGATTTGTGAGTGAAATAGTCCTGACTTTCAATTTGAAGGATAAATTTACCCTAGCAACACAAATATGGAGCATTTTTATTATAAAATACGGTGTAACTTTGGGCATGTCATTAAAATATTTACCTCTGAATGACTTCATCTATAAAAATGAGCTGGCTAAAAGATCATTATAATTTTGAGGATAGTCCCTAAAAATAATAGTGTAATAATATAAAAATAACAAGATGATAATAATATAAATATTAGTTTGGTCAAATACATTCATTTTCTAGTTTGGTTATGTTAGTGTTATGTAGCCACAGTTATAAATTTGCTCAATAATAAAATTATTTTATGATTATTGAAGAGGTAAGCTGAGCGTACCTCCAAACCATTCTCCATACTAACACCAGATTTTTCTTCTAGATGCCAAATAGGAACATGTTAGTAGTTTCCAACTACAAAAGGCCTCAACAGCTCTTTCACGTTCAAAATAAAATTCAAACTCTCTAACATGATACTTTTTGCTTATGTTTCCAGCTCTCTCTAATACCTCTGCCAACATCCTCATTGTTCACATTCTTGTCATATGAAACCTATTTGAGACATGTTTTCTCCCACAAACCCACATGCATCCACTCCTTCTCTCATTATCAATATCAAGTCTGGATTGGAATTATTTGTCCATCGCATGCTCCTCTATAGTCAGTATAAAACAACTCTATTAAACCTACTATAATGCATTATTATTGTCTGTTTACTTACCTCTCTCCGCACTAGACTTTTTGACATTTCAAGACAGAAATTGTGTCTTTAACACCCTTATATCTTTAATATTTGGCAAATAAATGAAAGATATTAACATATGAAAAACTAGGCATTGACAAGAAAAGTAAAATCATTGGTAGTAAATATGAAAATTGGCCAGATTAAGTAAACAAACCAAAGAAGAATTTCCAAGATAAAAGCAAAAGGGAAATTTATATAGAAGCCAAGCTAAGAGCTATTTCTTAGGCACAAAGATGTGTTAGTACAACTCAACAAATTGTTTAAATTTAGGATGACAATTGAGGAGCAAATTATAATAAATTCTCAAGAAATGAAGTTATGAATGAAAGATAGAGTCCTACTAAGTATAAATTAATATTTCTGTCAAGCTCTTCTCTTTTATTAGAGAAAATAAAAGAATATGTATGTCCAAATAGTCAGTGACTGTTATGTTTATGGGTATGGACACCAAATCAGTTATTACATATCAATTTAAAATGGATACTTTCTTCATGCCCACATATTTAAGCTACCCCATGGGCTATTCATAGATGCCTTATTGTTCTCAGAGGAGATTATATACCTCATCCAAGAATCAATAGAGTTAAATAGTAAATTGCATTGTAAGATTATTTTTAAAGATCTCTGTCAAAGAAAAATTGCGCTAGACAGAGTTAAATAGAGAAGAAAGGCTTTATTCAGTACTATTACAATGGTGGGGGGGAGAGATTAAACCCAACTCCTTGGAAACAAAAGGCAGGAGAGTTTCTAAACCAAGGTAAACTGTTGGAAAATTAATGGAAGTCATTAGGGGTGGGGTTGGTCAATGTTATTAGGCCCTCTGTGTTTGCTAATAGGCACTCATCAAAGTTAGGTTTCTATCCTCCCACAAAGACTGGTAGATAGGGGTGCTATCTTTCTTGATTACATTTCAAAAGGATGGCTCCCTGGTCCTTGAGAAAGACACTCTTGTGTATTAAAACTGGTAGGAGGTTGAGGTATTTACATCTCAAAAGGGCAGAGAAAAAAATTTACAATTGCAAGTTTCCTAAAGTAATTGCTCTAAGCAAAGAGACGTCAGGGGTCTACAGTCCAAAAGAAATCTGTCTAAAATGTAGTGAAGCTGAGGGGAATTTTAGGGCTGTCTTGGTCACCTCAAGATTATGGTTTTTACGTGAGGAAATCTCTCCCAAGAGAAGAGGTATATGAGCTACCTCACTCTATGTCAGCTTCTTTGTCTTTGCTGCATTATCTCTCCCATAAGGAAGAGGTGCCAGGAGAAAAAAACACCAGATATGCATCTTCCAATATCTCTACAGGTAACCCCTTTTCTAAAGAAGGTATGGTTTTGCCTGATGCGTAGGTAAAATAGGTATTTGTTGGAAAGCAATTTTCTCTCTCCTATCAAACATACACACCTGAATAATCAGAATCACAGACATTTACCTAAGTGCCTCCCACAGTTTAGTCCTTTGCTTAGAGTAACTCTAACTCTTTTTTTTTTTTTTTTTCTGGGCGCGGGCCTCTCACTGTTGTGGCCTCTCCCGCTGCGGAGCACAGGCTCCGGACGCGCAGGCTCAGCGGCCATGGCTCACGGGTCCAGCCGCTCCGCGGCATGTGGGATCTTCCCGGACCGGGGCACGAACCCGCGTCCCCTGCATCGGCAGGAGGACTCTCAACCACTGCGCCACCAGGGAAGCCCTAACTCTAACTCTTAAAATGTCCTGGAAATATATTGTTTTGTCCACTTTACATCTGAGGACAATGAGTTTTAGAAAGTGCTCAGTCCCATTATAGATGTAGATGGTATCAATCATGCTCTATATTACCAGACATCTAATGCATTATGATTTTTGAGGAAACTTATTTTCTAAGCAGTAGGACTATTCCTTTATTTTTTCCATACTGAGCCTAGTGTCATACCAATATTGTTCTATTTACAAAAAGACCTAATTGGGGTAAAAAAAAAAAGAATATAGCTAATTTCTTTATGTCCCACTGGTAGTTAGATAACCATCATTTGTTCAATTAAAAGATGTATTTGAAATAGCAACAAAAAAGGTAACTCCTGCAGAATAAGCTTAACAAAAATGAGCAAAATTTTTATAAAGAAAACTTTAAAACACTCCTGAAAGATGTAAAAGCAGATTTAAGTAAATAGAAAGACATCCTTTGTGTTTTGGTTGGGACATCTCAATATCATTAAGATCGTAGCTCTCCCTAAGTTAATGTATAAATGTGAAACTATTCCAATTAATATAGCATGGAGATTTTTTTTTTATGGAGGTGGAACAGCTGCCATTACAATAATAGCCAAGAAAACAGTGGAAAAGAAAAGCTATAGGGAGAGATGGGAATGAGTTCTACAAAAAACAAAAAGAAATTGTAAACCTGTTATAATTAAAAGAGGGTGTACAGGCAGATGAAAAGAGAGAGCAACTAATGAAACAGATTGGAAACCCCAGAAGAGACAAAACTATTCAAGAAATCTGGTAGATGAGAAAGGCGGAATTAAGAATCAACGGAGTAAAGCTTTTGGTTTGTGTGTTTGTTTTTAATAAATAATGTTAGCTCAACAGCTTGACTATTTTGAAAAAGATAACAATCCCTTACACTAAACTCCAAGCAGATCAGATATCTAAATATATCAGATATCAAGTATATCAGATATATTTTAGATCAGATATCTAAAAAATGTTATCTTTTTTTACCATAAAAATAAAATAACATAAGGAAAGTCATATATCATAGGTAAACAGCTAGTATCCCTACGATACAAAGAACTTTTAACAATCCAGGGGAAGATCCCAACAATGTTATAGAAAAAAATCAATAAAATACATAAACAATTCACACACACAGAGATTACTTAACATAAAGTTTAAGCATAAAAGATTAACATAGAAAGATGTTCACCTTCACTCATAGTGAGAAAAATGCAGAATAAATCACACAGAATTACAATTCCTCACCTATCTGGAAAAAATTCAAAAGCTTAACAATACACATTTTGGCAAGTCTGTGGAGGAACAGCCACTCTTATACATGCAATGCTAGTGAGAATTTAGAAAATGCAAAATGATTCAACCCCAGTAGAAAGAAATTTGACAATATCTAAGAAAGTTACATGTGCATTTACCCTTCAACCCAGCACCCCTGCTTCTAGGAACTGACCCTGAAAATACACCTCCAACAACATTAAAATTCATATGTGTTAAGGTTATTCATTGTAACACTTTTTGTTTTCATAACTGCAAAATATTGGAAACTACCTGAATGTCTAGCTGTAAGAAATTGGTTAAGTAAACAATTGTACCTACACACAATGTCACACTATGCTACTGCTAAAAAAAAATGAAAGAAAAATAAAGAAGGGGAAAATCTCTATGCATTGATATGAAGTGACTCCTAGGCGATATTAACTGCCAAAAGCAAAGTACAAAGGAAACAATTCATGTTTTGCCTCTTATATAGGGAGAACAATATGTATCTACTTATCTTTTCAAAACGAAATGCAAAAAATATATCAGTAAATAATAAAATGGGTTACTTCAATAGATGGAGTGAGGGCGATGAGGTAGAAAGGAAGTGGGAGGAAGGGATGTGTCTTTGAGTAGGATTTTTTGTGTTCTGTTGATTTTTGAAACATGTTAACATTGTACTTACTCAAAAAATAGAATTATGGCCTCTTGAAGACTCTTTATAGTACTGGCAACGCCTTTCAGCAACACCTACTGGCTAGGTGGCAACACCTCTTGGTAACACATTTTTATACTTGAGAGGTCAGTTCTGTGCCTTAGTGTGTCCTCCGGGAATCTCTAAATCAGTGACCAAAATGTTGTGCTGTTTTTTCCATAACTAAGGTTTAAGGTCTGAAAAATCAAAGGGTGGAAATTGGTGTGTCTTTTCTCACTCTTTATCCACTATTGCAAGTTTGGCTTCCCATTGGGTAACTGTTAGTCTTGAAGTTTTGGTTCCCAAGGAAAAACGCTTTGTTAGGGGACCCAACAATTGTGCCATTAGACTGGAATCTGCCACAGGGCTACTTTGGGGTCCATATGCTAGTTAAAGAACAGGCAAAGAAGGGGGTTGCTCATTCTGGCTAGAGGAGTTGAGCCTGAATATTAAATGGAAGCTGGATTGATTTTACCCCACGGGGATAAGAAGGTATATATCTGGAATGCACATGACCCTGCAGTCATTTACTATTTCTGTATCCTGTGATTAAAGTTAGTGGAGAAATAGAACAACCCAATACCGATAGGACTGCTAACACTCCAGATTTTTTAGGAAAGAAGATTTGGCTAACGCCAGCTGTCAAAAACCGTGACCCACAAAATAGCTTGCTGAGCACAGAGAGAACATGCAATGGGTTCTGGGAAAAGATAGATATAAATACCAGCTACCACCACCTGACCAGCAGCAGAAAAGGACTGTAATAATTATGAGTATTTATTCCATACTTTGATATAATGTGTTTGGGCATACATTAATTTCTTTTCTTTCGTTTCCCCTACCATCTAACATTCTACGCATTAAAAGCAGTTCACCTTATATCTCAGTATTAAAGTCCCAGGATATCAAAGGAGAATGTCTCATCTGAAAAAGAAATGAAAATAACTCAAACATGGAGAAACCCTATCCTGTAGAGAGGACTAAAATAATTTTGCTGTACAAGAGATAATAGTATTAACGTAGGCAGAAGCACTTTTTTTTTTTTGGAAGGTAAGTATGGTTCAAAGAGGTAAATGTGGATTCTAACTTGACAAGGGATGGATTATGGTGATTTATATTGTGTCAGTGTAGCTAAGCTGGAACTATATTTCTTAGAATTCCCTTACACAATTAAATCTGAAATCACATGGATTGTAAGAGATTTTCCCCACCAGATTGGGAAGGCAGAAGTAAAGGAGTAGCCATATTCTTTTTATGTTTCGGACCTCCTGTTGCACATCGTGCATGTTGTCGCTTATCTGCTGCTCCAGATTGACTTGGGAGCAATAACTAGCCCAACAAACTCCTCCACTTCCTGAAGATCTTCTGCTGTAACATCTCCACCTTCTGGCCCAGTCAGAGCTCAGCTCTGTTCTGAAGGGCACTAACTCAGAACATCCCCATCATTGAAGCTGGAGACTTGGAGGCAGTGGGAGACTCACGCAGGTTCTATTCCACCCATGTGGATTCCACCTCAGCCTCACAGATTTTACCTTTTCCTTGCTTCTCCCACTTTATATCCATTTTGCCTTTCTTACAGCCCACCCTGTGGATGTCAACCTGGAGCATCATTCAGAAATAGGCTGTTATAGACTGCTTAACCAGCTCTTACAATCACACAAGCTCCAATCCCTAAAAATACAGTGGTTCTGCTTCTCTGATCTGATATACAGAGTTACCTGGATGAGATTTAGGTGAATGGGGTGGAAGGGATTTAGGAAGGAGTGACACTTCTCGGAGTACATCATTTTGTACAGCTTTCATAATGGAAGCATGTAGATACTCCACGTAGTTGAAAAGTTAAATCAACGAGAATGTGAAGAGGGGAAGTGAAACTAAAATGGAAAGCAACCTGAAGCAAATATAGCTAATTGTATTTCAAATTAAAGTTATAATTAAACTGACAGGGAAGAAAAATAAAGCAATAATCCAAGTGACTTATGAACACAGAATTTGTACATTCTCAGTCTTTGGCTACGTAGGAGAGAACTCTTTTAGTAGATTTGTTTTTTGAAGAGGAAATATGGACAAATCAATTATGAATATATTTTAGATGTTTTACAGCATTGACAAGTGCTAGGGCTTGAAATTTTCACATGGAAGGAGAGACATAAAAATATGGAAAAGAGGAAGGCAAGAAAAAACTCTGTTGAGATATAACGCAATTGGAGATATTGGTATAAACTTGCGATTTCTAAAACATGTACTTGTGTGTATGTATATATATGCTCGTATATATGAATGCTGAGGTATGTGTATATGCATGTGTCTACTGTGTATGCTTGAAAGAGCCTGGGGAAAAAATCTAAATGAACACAACTAGAACCCAGACCTTAGTCTCCAGCACCATTGCCCACTAAATGGAACCAATACTGTTGAGATAAATAACTAGTTGATTCCAGTGCTGGGAAAGAATAGGTACGAAAAGATCCTGTAATATGTTGTTATGCCAGAAAGTAAGAAAGTGCCCCCCAAACTAATAAGCATGTCACAAGGATTCAATAGCCAGCTTATAGAGCAATTCGAATACTAAAATAATTAAGTATTATGATGAATTATTAACCATTGGGAAAAAAATTCCATATGTCCATACTGATAATAAATAGGTAAATAAATGGGGGGAGAACAAAGGGTTCTTGCTTACAATAGAGTGGCAAGTGGTGAATGTGGTGAGAGTTTTGGAGGGGGAAAAAACCCAGCATTTTACAACCATCACAGTGGACTGATTCAAGCAAGAATCAATTGTTTATGCATTTCAATGAGGAGCAGGATATTTGTATTGCCTTAAAGTGTCAATACCAGACTATTTACTAATTGCAAGGAAAAAAAATAAATTAACTATTAGTGGATAAACTAACAACAATTTGACAGTATGATTCAAATTAAAATCACCAGTGAGGGGCAGGCATGTGGATACCTTCTAAGATGGACACAATATCACATAGTATTGTGTCTGGAAATGCATAACCTGAACCAAATATGAATACACTTCAAACAAATCCAAAATGAATGTTTTCATATTTTAAAAAGTATTCCTCAAAATGTCAACATCAAAAGACAAGGAAAGACCTACTGGAAATGTTCCAGATAAATGGGAACTAAAGAGACTACCTCTGACATCTAAACATAGTATTTGAGCCTAGACTAGATCTTATACTGGAAGGTGGGGAGGAGCGGGGAGGGATTGCCATTCAGGGCATTATTGAGTCAATTGGCAAAATGGGACTATGAGTAGTAGATTAGCTAAAAGTGCTATTTCAATTTTAAATTTAGGGTATTTTATAATTTTAATTATGATTATAAATATGTACGGGAATATTCCTATTTGTTAAAATAGGAATTTATTTATTTAATAAATAGTGGAAAGGGGCATGTCCTCTCTAATGAGTCACAAAAATATTATACGTGTGTTTGTGTATGTGGATACATATACAGAGAGAAAGGGAGAGGTAGAACAAATGAGGAAGCAAATGGGGGAAATGTTAATGATAGTTGAACCTGGTACTATTTGTTATTCTTATTCCTGTAACTTTTCATAACTTTAACGTTACTTCTAAATAAAAAGGTTTTCTTAAATGTACTTGAAATCATGCAATGGTAGCTGTCTAAAAAATTGTCTAAACAAAATCTGAAATGTCCTTAATCCAATGACATAAATCTTATTCCACTAGTTGAATATAGAAGAAGCATACCTAACTTATCTACGTAAGAAAAGGAGGACTATAAGGTTTATACAGAATAAAGGCTGGATAAATGGTTTTCTGTATGTAACCATTGATGCTTTTATTGTAATGGTTTTCTTTTTTCATCTTTCTTTGCTTTCTTCCTTTTTTACTTTCTTCCTTTCTTTTTCTTTCTTTCTTCCTTTCTTTCTTCCTTTCTTTTTTCCTTTCTTTTTCTTTCTTTCTTTCCTTTTCTTTCTTTCTTTTTCTTGAGAGATTTTAGTTTGAACTATATAAGAGGAAATAAATAGTTTTTATAGAAATGTTGATTTATTTTTCACTTTTTTACTAGACTTCAGGCAAGTGTCAAGAATAGATTCCCAGCCAAATTCCTTGCAAAGAAGGTCTTCAAGGAGTTAGTGCTGAGCCAAGGGTCTGTGATGATCTCAGAATTCTTTTCACTGTGTGCCTGAGGCTAATACATTAAATCCTGCTTGGAGTCTTTTCCTAGTGTTAGTTGCTTTTGAAACAAACCGAGTTGTCTCCAGATAAACGGATGCTCAGGCAAGGCAACGACTTAGTGCTTAAAATGGCTTGCCAACTCTTGATTCATATTGACCAAAACTAATTAAGAGTAAGGCATGGGCAACATAAGCTGCACGTTTGATGGAAAACAGCTCCATTTTTCACTTTGCTATGTCAGTAGCTATCTGAATGTGGGTTAAACAATGAGAAATTTTCCTGAATGTCCACAAAAGCAAAAAAGAACTCCTGCGTATTTTTAGAGAAAGCCAATTTTGGCCAAAGTTGCTCTATTTCACTTAAGCTGTAGATTCTACAAGGTCAGACCTATGCTCACATGCTGCTCTTGTTCTTTGGCTGGACCTGGGAGTCCTGATAAGAAATGGGGGAAGTTTTACTCTCCCCTTCTCTGTGACTCAGGGAATATGCAGGCTCCATGACAAGGTCATCATTAACCACTGGTACATCCCTCCTCCACAATAGATAAGTGGATCTCTCTGGATCCCCTAGAAGAACAATACTGTCTGGATAATAAAAATAGTGGGGTTCTATGGAGGGGTAATATTACAGTAGTATTTCGTCCAAGAAACTTGTGAAAATCCAATCTTTATCTACAGCCTGTCATTCTTTTCTGCAGCGTTCCCAAAGGATATGTACATATAAGCAAAACATAACAAAAAAGCATTTTATACTTTGCTTTGGCCATAAACTCTGAAGTGAAATTTCAAGAAACTAAGCTAAAGCATATGAAAGACTATTTTATTTTAAAGATAGACAAGTTTGATTGCGATATTTACAATCAAAGAAGTATGAGATCTGCTTTCTGATCCCTATAGCCAAATTCTGGTCTGTGGGTTTACCCTTTAATGGGATAAATATTTGAGGGACCACAACTCCCAAGTCCAAAAAGATGCTGCCATATGTTTAGATTTATAGAGACTTATTAACACCATCTATAAAACACAATCCAAAAAGTGGCCTTGAATCTGACCAATCTAGGTAAATTTTACTAGTCTTTGGGCATGAAATAAAACGTGATTGGAAAGGACTTCCTTCTTCTGGTGACTAAGCAGGTGGCATAGGAAAAATAATTTTTTTGTGTCTATGCATGAATTTAGAGACATAGGAGGCTTCAGACTGGTACAACAAACCTGTGTTCTAGAGGCATTGTGGTCTGTTAGAACTCTAGTAGCTTTGGGGAGAGGTCTAGATAAATATTTTGGCTCCATTGCTTACTGCGTGAGTAAATCTCAGCAATTGTTCTAAACCTAATTCCCGTGAGTAAAAATGTGAGTAATAATAATATCCATTTCAAAGGCTCAAATTCCATGTGGCAGACATGTATTGTATGCCAGGCACTATTCAGAACACTGCAGATTCAAAGATAAATAAGATATAAGCCCTTTCATCGAGACATTGCTTGTGGGGTAAACATTCATGTGAAATATAAATAATTTATACACGGTGTGATAAGCATCATCATACTGATATTCATAGGACAAGGGGGGCATAGAAAAGAGACATTTAGCCTAGTTGCGAGGCTGGAGAAACACTAATTAAAGAAGAGGATGGTTATCCTTAGCTTTGCCAGACTTGTAGGAGCTCTCCAGAAGAAGAAAGTGAAATATGTTTTCAGGGTATTAAGCAGGAAGACAACACAATGTATTCAGATAACAATAGGAATTTTATATTCACTAGAACAAAAACTGATGGGCAAAAATAGGAAGATAAAACTTAGGAAGTAAAAAAGGGTCAAATATGAAAAATTATTACGTTGGTTTAAGAGACTTATAGACAATGGTAGCTTTTCAAAAACATACACATGCATGCACACACAAACACAAATCAAACGAATACAAGAAAACTTTGAAAGCCTGAAAATATCTCATTATTCCAGTGCTTGCCTATTCCAGAAAGCTTTTGGAGAGAGAAAAATTTAATCACTCTGATCAGGAAGCAATGAGGTTCACGGTAGATTTAGCCGAAGAGAGAACTGGAATGATTATTTTATGCATCGAACCATCCCCAACTTTACTCCTTTAGGGCTCTCCCTATGGAGTCTCACTTCTGGTGGCCAGCTACTGACTTGTGCTGGATCCGAAGTAATATGCAGGGAGTGCCAGAGAGGTAGAGAGAGGCAGAATATTCACAATTTAATACACTGTAACAAATGCAAATAAAAATGCAGGGTTTCTGACCTGCATGATTCTTTTTTATCTTAAGAGTCAGTGCCAAGTTATCTCTGTTCTCACAATATTATGTAAAGTACGTCAAGTGCCTGCTGAAGGCAGACTGAGGTCGCGATCCGCACCAGGTGAAGAAGCTATATGCTAAACTGTAGCTGTCATAGTATCATCTTAGGCACATCATTACCAAGAGCTGAAACCATGCTGAAAAGCTAGAACAAAGAGGGGTGACACTCCAGTCACAGGTAGTTTCAGCAGTGGGAAGAATAATGCTTGCAAGGGTGAAATCTCATAGTAAAAATAAATGGCTGGAAATGGGTCTGTGCTAGACAGCTTTAATATAGAAGCAGTTACACATTTAAACTCCGAAAAAGAGCATAGAGCAGTAACCAGGGTTAAAAAGCTAAAGGGGTCCAGATGAAGGAAAGACAAAGAGTGGCATAAACACTACAATTGGGTAGGCTTGATGGGGTAAGGTCAGAGGAAGATCGGGATTAGAGAGATGGAGGTGTCCTCTTCCAGAAAGCAAATGGGATAATATCAGTCAAGGTGGGCTCGTGTGCCTGCCTTTATGCACGTGTGCTCCCCTTGCTGTATGCTTTGCTTTGTTTCCAGAGAAAATCCTTGTGGCCTCTGGCAGTATACATGATATTTAAATCTTTGTGAACCCAATGTAACTACTCTGTTCTCATGACCCCCAGATGATGAAGGGGACTGTGTTTTCCAGCATACAGGGATTAGATCTGTCCCTTCACCAAATCAGTCAGCAAATGTGTGTTGAGGATTTTGTAACACATATCACCTGCCACAGTAGAAGCTAAAGGAGTTAATACAGGCTTATATCAATGAGCCCAGTCTAAGTTTAGGATCTAGTGCAGAAGAGAAATAGCAACAGCGCAGGAAAAACATTTTAAATAAAAGCTACAAATTACTTTATAAACAATATAGTATTACTATTTATAATATCCTTTGTTGAAGGAATAATCTAAAACCATTTTCCTTTTCTGACTATCTAATCAAATTAATTTTCTTATATTTTGTGAAATTTAGTACAAAGCCATTTAAATGTACAACTAAGTTAAATATCAAAGTCTTCATGCTTGGTTTATTCATAAGGAATAGGTTAAATTTTTACACTGGCCTCTAATATTGAAATATGGAAGAGGAGTTCAGAAAGACACCAATATTTACATTATGAAGTAGCAATACAATTAGGTGTTAAAAAACTTTTTTCTAGAAGTTCAGATTTTGATTGCATAGAAGTGTTTTATTTCCACACTATCCAAACAGACACAAAGTGCTTTTATAACCTGAAGGCAAAGTCATTCCAGCTGGTATATAGGTCATCAGTTGTTTTCTGGTTCTGTTTTTTTCCAAACACATACTTCTTTTCACTCATCATTGACCATTAAAGCCCTCTACCATTCTTCAAATGTAATTTTTAAATTGTTTTCCATCAAGGAAACCTTAAAAATCTTACAATGCAGAGTCTAGAGTGGGCTCCAGCTGAATAAAGACTTTAACGGCAAGTACAAGGGGTTCAGCAGAAGGGAAGTGGAGTGGGGGTGATGCAGTGTCACACTGTTCTCTGGCACGGGTGGAAAAGGCAGCTGGACTCAACAGCTTCTAAGCTCTTTCTGTCATTAACATTTCCCGCCTTAATCTGTTTTGATTCCTTCTTCCCCACTGCCTTGGCCTGAAAATTTTTATTTTTAGATTCTTAGTGCTTAAGAAAATACAGGCAGAATAATATCTTTATGTGACAGCTTGATGCAGCAGTAAGAACATAAATAATTTCTGCAATCAAGCCCCTTTTTGAAGCTTGACTCAACTCCTAAAATTTAACCTATCTGTACCTCATTTTCCCAAAATGAGGAGAGAGAGAGAGAGAGAGAGAGAGAGAGAGAGAGAGAGAGATTATCCTTTACCTGTAGCTTAAAGGGTTGCTTTGAGGATCAAATGATATAATAAATACTACATATTGATATGCTTTACAAACCTAATGACATTTCATGAAAATTAAGCCACTTTAAAAATATATTTTATCCAATAGAAAAGTACAGGGCTCCCTAGCCTTATTTTGCTATACAATTATTTGTTCAAATTTATAAATTGTCACCATCTAAAAGAGGGAAGTGATTCAAGACAGGTAAAATCTGTGACTACAAACCAGGAGAGGAGTTTTCGTACCCCACCCCTGGGGCTACCAGTAGCCACTAGACTGGCTGGTGGGAAGGATAAGAGCCCAGTTCCTTTGCTTCCAGGTCAATAAGCTGGGAGTTGAAATTTACATTCCAGAGCTCTTTGTGGGAACCACTGGTGTGTGGACTTCAGCTGAAATCCCATCCTCGCTTGTCTCCTTCCTATCCTGCTCCTCATGGGAACAATGTCCTTAAGAAATTACTGCAACCCAATCCTTAGCATAGCGTCTGCTTCTGAAAGAAGCCAATGTAAGAAACCCAACGAATTAATTTTTCATTAATTCAACAAATATTTATTTAACATCTCCTAACTGCCTAACATTAGGCAGAGGTGAACAAAACAAACTCCCAATCTATGCACCTTATATTTTATTGGGAATAGTAAGAAAATAAATAAATGACTAGGTCTATAACACAATTTGCGTTAAAATCATGATAAAGATGCTATGACAAAAAAATGAACCAGAGTAATTTAGGGAGGGGATAGTGAAGGACAAAAAGTACTATTTTAGATAAATAGGTGAGATAAAGCTTGTCTCAGAAGTGACCATTGAATAGGAACAAAAACCATCCTTCCCCAAAGTGTTATTTGTTCTTATATTTCAATACTGAGAATGAGGTTAGTGTAAGACTTTCTAAGAACTTAACATGTATCGGACACTCTGATAGGGCCTGGGAAGATACTTTCTCACAGAAGAATAAGAGGAATACAAGAGGGCATGGGGCTGAGGTTGGGTTTAAGCCCTGTGTAGGGGTGAGTGGGAGGCGATGTATACATTTTCTACCTCAGCATCCTAGCAACACAGGACAGAGACAGGAGGAAATGTGGAAATGCTGAGCTTGTTCTGAAGGCTACAAGAAGGCAATTCAAACTTTGTAGAATCCAAGAAAAGGGTTTATTCCATTGCTTCTTGCTCTTCTTTTAGGGAAAAAAAATGTATTCTTATCTCTTTGTATGCTCCATAGTGGTGCTTTTCTGTACACAATTGGTATTCCTTAAATGTCAGTTGATTAGAAATGTGTGTGTGTGTGCGTGCGTGTGCGTGTGTGTGTGTGTATGTACATCCTGTAAACCTTTTTTTCCACATTGAGGAGTTAGCTGGATTCCTCCTCCTGAAAGTAATGATTAGATATTTCCAAACTGTCCTTTAAACTGATTATTGTGAACTTAACCATAGAAATATACAATTAAAATATACATACCTACATAGAAAATATCGTATGTTATTACTCCAAGTCCACTTTTGCATATATGGATTTGTCCTTTCTTATAACTGTTATTCTACCAATTTAATCTTTTTCTCCAAAGCATTTGACTTTGCTTGAGATTACAATAAGAGCATGCTGAAATAGAGCTAATATATAATGTATCCTAGTCTCCTATCTTTTTCAACCCTTGGAGACAAATCAAAACTGAAATATAACCCAAGATTCACTCTGTAAAATTCAAGTTTCCCATACTCAAAATCTCCTCAAACTAAGCATCTGAAAAGGGCTATTCAGTAATCAAGTACGGCTGGCCTTGTTTCCTGGGAGGAAAGGCTAAGTGGAATATTTTAAGCAAAACGTAGATGCAAATGTGAAGCTTTGCTTCAGAATTTCTGTGCCTGATTTCAAGAACATCAGTTCCCTGGGCTTCACCAGGTTCTAGTCTAAGATGAATGAACCATTTGGACATAAACCGTTTGGATGGCAGCAGTTCACCACAAGTTATTTCCATCCTGTGAGATTGCATTCCTCTTTTTCTTTTCTGTGAAGCAAGAAAAATATACATAGACTTAGCAATGCAATTCCTTATTATATCGATCAGAATTTTGGCATTAAAAATGTCTGCCCTTTAACCTTTTCCTTTTCGGAAATCTTTCAATGGCTCCCATGTGCATGACATCAATATGCACCCCAGGAGACACTATTAGCAATACTTCTTTTTTTTGATTACTGACAGTGTAAAAAATGGAAGTGTTTTAAACCCTCTACAAACCACTATTTAAAAACACAAGACATGATTGATCACCAGATAGAGCAATAAAAATGAAAACTGAGAGATAAAGATGGAATACAAATATTTAATCATAAACGGAAAAACAGTGGAACTCTGAGGATAACAGTATTCTGTTTGCAGATAATAGCCTTTCATGTGAGAATGAGTCACTTACAGTGTCAGGCACAGCAACATAAATCCAGTTGCATTATAAATACAAATTTTTGCCTGCAACACTCTTGCTTATGACCAAAACATTTTGTTTAGCTATTCTAATTTAGAAAAGTCCGATATGTTAGAATTTTTACATGACATCAGTTGAGAAACATTACTTCTCTTACCAAGTAAAAAAAGTCATTTTCTTCTGTTACTTAAAGAAAATAGGACAGCTTTTTAAAGCATATTGAAAGCTTTCTGACAAAAGGTTTTGATCCATAATAGTCGAGGCCTTATGTAATACTTTTGTGAGATAGAGATTTTACTTCAGCTCTGGTATGTCCCAGAATGTTGATAAAATGAAAATTTATTTAAAAATGTTTTGCAGATGGTGTTGCATTATTGCCTTATGTCGTTGAAGTTTTTAAAATCAGTAGACACAGGGATTCCTGGCAGTGCAGTGGTTAAGACTTTGAGCTTCCACTACAGGGGGCTCCATATGCCATGTGGTGAGGCAAAAAAAAAAAAAAAAATCACTAGACACGAACATGATACATTAGACCATAACTTGAATCATTTTATCAAAAATTAATGACCTACATCATCCTTTGTTTTAAGTTTAATATTAAGACACTAATATTTAAATCCATTATACCAGCAGCCCCCAACCTTTTTGGCACCAGGAACCAGTTTCATGGAAGACAATTTTTCCACGGACGGGGGTTGGGGGCTTGGGGGGCATGGTTCAGGCGGTAGTGTGAGAGATGGGGAGCAGTGGGGAGCGGCGGTAGATGAAGCTTCGCTTGCTCACCCGCCGCTCACCTCCTGCTGTGCGGCCTGGTTCCTAACAGGCCATGGACCAGCACTGGTCCGCAGCCTGGGGGTTGGGGATCCCTGCATTATACAAAAATAAATGGGTAAGTGTAGGAATTAAATTTTCTGTCGCCATGTAATTTACAACCAAAAAAAAAAACACTAACTATGAAAGACAAGTTACATTATAAGTTTTCTGGCACTTAACACAAGCACTAAAATGTAGTATTGACTAAAGAAAGCATATGTTACATTTATGACATCACAACATCTTGTGTCAGCTACTTGCTTTCACTAACTTCTCCACCCCACTCATGGTACCCAGTAGAGAGCTCTGCCTACGATAACATCCATTCATCTTCTCAACCCCAGATTGTGAAAGGCCAAGCCTTTGAAAGTTTATGATTTGGCGTCTGTCTAAATATACATAATAAATATACATAATAAGTCAAAATATCTATAAGATATATGGCAGCCTAGGAATATCTTACATATTGTATTGAATATGACTTTTATATTTGTTTCTACAATACTTGATTGCAGGTTTGTCCTCAAAGTTTGACTTATTTTTTAAAGTCTACAATATTATGTATTTAGTCCACACCCCCGGTTCATTGACAGTGAAGAGGCAGGGAAGACACAGCAGTAACTTCTAAGACACCCAGTGCAAGAGGTACACAATTTTATAAGCAATAGTATTTGAGGCATGCATGGCTTGAATTTCAAGGATAAACGAAGCTGTTACTGGTCTCACTTCCTACTTTCCCACGGCCTGTCCAAGAACTGGCCAGGCGAACACATTAATGAGAGTTCAACTGGCAAAAGAGAAATAAGGCAAGTTCTCCCATTTTTGCCATCTTAAACAGGGAGCTGAGACAAGTGAAATATTTTGGCCTTAATCAATATATGTTATTCTAGTAAAAACATTTTCCAGGTCAGTGTAAAACATTTTCTCAGACGTCATCTGTTTGTGATTATGCCCAGTACTTTTATTCTTGTAGCTTCGAATTGTCTCATTGTCTAATTTTGACCAGATTATCCACCTGTACCCTGCATTTACTGGTTGAGGTCAAGGCAATAAATAACTTTAAAGGGCCACAGCAATTCTACCTGTAGTGCTTTATTTTTTTTATTACATTCAAGTCAAGGCCAATTCAGCTATGTTGGGGCCTTAACACAAGATGTACAGACCTTTCTTTTCGTTTGTTTTAGTTTCTCATGTTCTAACTAATAATTTCATATGTGTCTGCCAGTATTCCACTGTTTTAGGAACATCTAAATTGTAGCTCAGAGCCTTGGAATTCAGATTATTCAGTAAGGTCCACGGTAATTCACTCAAGAATAAAGTTCATTCACAGAGAATATTTAGCAGATTATAATCCATAGCAATCTTCCCAAGCATTTTTATCTGTCACTTCAGTGTAATATCAATGTGAGAAAATAATACTTTCCTAGAAGAGACCACTTGCTCTATTCAACTACAGCTTCTTAGATTCCTAACACTCCATGATTTCTTGCTAGGACTATTAACCTTCTGGGAAAAGATAAACGAGCATCAGCTGTATCAAATCAACCCACTGCCACCTAGATGATGACTCAGTAGGAAATCCAGTGTCTGCCTTGTTCATTACTATTCTCCTGAAATGAGTACAATGTGCTGGGGACATGAGTGGTAGCAGAATTAATTTAAAAAATGCCACTTGATTAGGAAAAAAAAGTGTGGTACATCTTTGATAAATACAATACTCAATAATAAGAGGCTTTGAATAAATTTATTTATCTAGTTTCCTGAGTGGCTATGTAGCTCTTTAAAGGTTTACACCCTAGGGAAAGAACTTTGCTCTCAGATAAAAATAGAGTCTAATTGCAAAATGGTTTAATAATACCTGTTAAAGTTACGAATATTATATGGAATAATGCATGCAAGTGGCTAAGGCATGATGTCTAGTACAATTAGGAGTGTTCAACAAATGTTCATTTTCATTATTATGAACACTCTTGAGGTGAGTTTGCTCGTAACACCACTGAGGATAAAAATCAAAATATTCTGTTCAGTTTGCAATAGCAGCTCAGTAGTTAGAGTGAGTCCAGAAGAAAATAACAATAGAAGAGAAATCATATGTCCTAGCTAATTCTAGATAATAAATAGCATAAAGTAGATGTTAGATGTTGCTACCTTTATTTTAGAAAATTGGCCAGCTAAAAGCAAAATTGTAGCTGAAATTTGTGCTCACATCCAGAATCATCATCACTGGCAGCCTGGGCACCCAAAACCCTGAACTATGACCTTCACCTGAATCTGCTTCTCCTGTATCTCAACATACAATGTATATTTTAATTCTTTCATCTCAAGTATCTAATTCCAGGTATTATGGTTTTGATAGGAGTTCTCTGTATCAGCTAGATTATCTGATGTTACCTAAGAGAAAGTGCTGATGAATAAAAAGTGCTTGCTGACTTAGTCTTAAGAAAGAGCATATTTGCATTTTTCTAACGTTTTGTTGTTGGCTTAAGGCACTGGAAAGAGTGACTGAGGATCCAGGATTCTCCACTCCCACGCCAGCTTCTCTGACTCATTTTTTTCCCAAAGGAAGACTCACTTATCTGATGGGTGAAATTGTGTTGTAGGTGCCTCTTCTTCTTCTGGGCTTCTTAATCACCCGTTTACCCACTCCATCATAAGGTCATCTTACAGGCACACTGTATCCTCCAGGAGTCAACCCTGACGTTCCAGATGCAGAAGGATAATTGGGGATGAGGGATCAGGACAGAGTAGAAGCATGGTTCCAGTTTAAGGCTAAGCTACATTTTCCAATCCAGTTTTTAAAACTGGATTATTTTGGTTCTCTGACCCCTGTGCTTATTTCTCAGTTATGGAGAGGGAAAAGATAAGATCATCACCCAAGTGACTGGTTTATGTTTCTCAAACAACCTATTTCTTTGAGTTTATGAGAGAGCATTCTATGGTTCTCTGGGCACATGATAATCTAGGAAAGAAAACAAAAACAAAACAAAACCTTAAATGTTGTAAGATGACTATATCATGATAGAAGAATTGATGACAATTCAAGAATAGAAAAAGTATAACTGCTAGGAAAGATATATCAGAAGTTGGGCATCCACCATCCTTCCAATAATATATGCTGAGTTTCTGACTCCCAGGGTGAAAAGCAGACATAGATGGTAGGGTTTTTTTTGTCAGTCACCAATGATTCCAGCTTTGAAGGTCGCTACTCTTTCTCTTCTATTCACCATTGCTTACACTGTTTCTGAAAGGAATTTAAGCTGAAGATATCTATGTGGGAGGTAAATATTTAAAACACTGAGGATTTTTGCCCTTACCTTCCAACAGTCCCAATTTTTCCATTTATTTTTTTCCAGTGCTGCTGCTTCTTAATGAAAATCAAGTCACTGAGAATGATTGTTTCATGAACATCCCTTCAATTAATTGAAATGTAGTCATATTCTAGTTTTAAAAAAGAAGTCTCACACATATTTAAAATTGAATAGCATTCTTAAGAGTGGGGAAGCCACTTTCTTTCTGTAGCAGAAAGCATTTTATTTGATTCCCAATGAATAGGGTTCTTTTTTGTCTGACAGCTACACATGCTGGGCCTAACAACATTACAATCGGTGTTCACAGAGAGAAAGAAAAATGTATGTTGTAATATTACAGGTTGTTAGTTATTATTATTTTAGTATTTCCTAAAATTACAAAATGGTTAACACATATCAACCTGAAAGTTGCCTTGATTTCCTGAACAATTCTGTATGCCCACTAATGTTTTTCCCTCCCTTTCTTATTTAGAGTTCATGGGAAAATGATGCCATTGAATCTTATTTGATGAATAAATTGGTTAAAATATTTGATAAAGCTCTTCTGTCCTTCCTTTACTTGAAAATCTTTTTAAAAATTAGGATGCATTTTGAAGTTTGTCATTTATCAATGACAGTAACAGAAAAGTTACTTTTATTTTGCTATTACAAATGCTGCGTGAATTCCCTTTCACGTGTAACATTTCAAATGGGAATGTATATCTGTTGGATAAAGCCCCATAAGGAGAATCACTGGATTGAAGAGTATATGCAATTATAATTTTAATATGTTGCTAAATACCATCCATAGGGATGGAGTGTTCGTACACCCCCACCCACACTTCAGCAAGTTAGGAAACTTGAATTTTTGTCAGATAGGAAGCTAAAAGAATGGTACATCAGTGAAGTTTTAGTTTTTTGTGTTTTTTTTCTAATTATGAGCGAAGTTGAATGTTTTGTGAACGTTTAGCAGCCATTTTATTTTCTATTCTGTTCTACTCTCCCTCTGCTACTCCTTCTCCCCTCCTCCTCCCTTGTTTTGCCCATTTCTATATTTAAGTGTAGGTCTTTTTCTTATCTATTTGTGGGAGCTCTTTATGTATTAGGAATATTAGCCATGTGTTTACAATATGAGTAGTAGACATTTTACTAGATTATTGTGACTTTGATGTATAGAATTATTTTTATTTTAATGGAATTTAACAATTTTAAATTTAACAATTTTAATAATATATCTACTGGAATTTGAAATAGGGGAAGAAGAGTCTTCTCCAATCTAAGGTGAAAAAAAAATTCCACATTTTCTTCAGATACATGTATGCTTTTATTTTATACATTTGAATGTTGTAGCTAGTTGCAATGTATTCTGATATGTGATGTGATGTATGGATTCTACTTAATATTCTTATCAGACCATTATCTACTTGTTCCCACATCATTTATTGCCTAACTCACCTCATCTTGTCTATAAATTGGGTCTATTCCTGGGTTTTCTATTATGTCGCATCGGACTATCTTTTTCCTTCATGAGCCAGTAACTCACTGTTTTAATTATTGACAGATTTTAGCAACTTGAAGGACAGGATTTTCTTCTGTGCTTTTCTCTGTAAGTTTTCTTGTTGTTCTTCCTTGTTTATTTTTTCATAAAAGTGTAGATTGACCCAGCTTGTCTAGTGCCCTCTCCTCAAAAAGACCTCATTGTATTTGCATTTGATTCATATTTAATAGTCATATAAATTAACTTAGAAAAAACTTGACTTTAGGCAATAGAGTCGGGGTTGAAAACCTGTCCAACTCCAAATCCATAGCATCTCTGGTCTCTCACCCACAGATGTGACCCATTCTTTATGTATTGTATCACATATAGTAAATATATTCAAAAGATTGCTTTGATCATGGCCGTTCCTCTGTTCAACAGTCATCAGTGGACACATTTAGCTTATCCCAGTACTTCTTCACTCACTAAATGGGCAGTTAAATGCTGCACAAAACAAATAAAACTTTCCGTCTTCTTTGCTCCCATTTTCTACCCTGGCCAAAAGTCTACTCCAGTTACTGACTCACACCCCTTTTTAGGATCAAATCACATCTGCTCCATGATACCCTCACAGACCACCTAAAACAGCAGTGTTTATTCATTGCTTTGCAATCTGCTTACACTTCCTGTGTAAATCATTTGCCTCCAGCCTTTGAATTTAAGGCTAATTACCACTTTATGTGTAGTATCTTCTGAATTAGATCATAAATTGGTTAAAGAAAGGAAATAATTCTCAAAAATTTTTTTTATTCCTTAGACAAGAATTGGTGTGTGTGTGCGTGCCTGAACTTCTTTTCCACTGCTTTCTCAGGATTCTTCACTTCCTCTAAGTGTTTGTCCTCAGAAGTTCAACGCAATCAGCTCACTTTTTCCTATTCTAAATAATGAATTAAATGCATGACTCTCTTCCAATAAGCAGACAGTTCTTTCCTGATAGCAGCGAGACATTATTCAGAATCCTGCCTTTTTGTCCTCTATCCAGTTTTTAATCACTGACAGAACTTTCCCTCTCATCCCTCCATTGTGAAGAATGTATAGGTTCTTGGGAATCGACCTGCAACAAGAAATGTATTTGTCTGGGGGTGGGCTTTGGTAAAGCTGGACCTTAGATGGGCCAGATGGCAAGTAGGCTTCTTGTGTGTTCTCTAAATGCAGACAGATTCTCACTGTCAGGTGATACTTAGGATAAAAATATCTCTCTTAAGAGGCATTGAAAATCTAAACTGAGTACATCTGGCAACCCTTCTTTATTTACTCTCTGTTAAGCATCATAAAGTATCCTTTCAAGGCAAAGAGGGAATGATTTACATTTGCAAAGGCCAGGCTGATTTATTCCTAACAAATTTTGCTCACCCAGATGATTTGTGTTCCACCTTCCCAGATCTTTTAAGCTAGTTTTCCAGGTGCAGAGGTGAGAGTTGACAGTGTATAATTTTTGGATTACCCTTAACTCCCTTCTGCAAGATGTTCAACACTTTGGCTACACTCCAGTCTCTAGCTGTAGTCTCTGCTTGAAAGGATAAATTACATATTTTTGTAATTATGTAGAAATAAAAACACATTTCACCAGTGAGGATGCCAAATCTGCCAACGATCTTACAACATCTTTATTCTCATGCATT
Organism: Monodon monoceros; assembly: GCF_005190385.1. Classification (NCBI taxonomy): domain Eukaryota; kingdom Metazoa; phylum Chordata; class Mammalia; order Artiodactyla; family Monodontidae; genus Monodon; species Monodon monoceros. The sequence goes on from NW_021703765.1 coordinate 43,386,204, forward strand.
CGAATCTAAAAATAAACCCTATTTCAAATTAGATCTCTTTTGCAGGGTTTTACCAGCTTATAATGAATCATAAAAAACAAGTGCCCTAAATTTAAAACACATAGCATTAGATAGTATAATTAATGATCATTTTAAAACAGACATAGCAAGTAATTGTCTTAGACACCAGACCCAGGCCAAGCCCTAGAAGAAGCCATTATATGCAGGTATTCTATAGGGACCTCTCCATCTTTAAATTTTAGCTTACCATGACACAGAAATAAAGCTTACATCTATGACTGTCAACTTAACCAATTATAAAAATACATGATTCCTATAAGTTGTTATTAGTGCTTACAATATCGATAGAAGGTCGGTATTACACATATAGACAAAGTGTTTAAGAGGTGGGTTGCCAAGGTGTGACTAAGTATCGCTTGCTACATTTGGTGGTCAGAGAAATAATATTTGAAGATCCTGTTTTCAGTTCCCCTATAAAAAGTGCTCCTGCAGAGCTTAATTACTCACAATGCATTAGTACACTTGAGCAATAAAATAGTAGAATATTATCTTAGGAACATTTGGGCAGAGCATGGACCAGCATGTGTGAAATGGTATGCAGGATCAGAACATTGCATTAAGATCTGAATCTTTCCTTAATTTTATCCAGGAAAATAATGTTATCTTTCTGTGTAAAATCATTGAGAGTAATCAAATGGAAGACAATTATTAGGAGAAGGAAAATTAAAGCCAGAGAGAAATTAAAATCACACAAGAGTTAATCAATGATAGATACTCGATAATAATTAATAGATAGTAGAATAAACAGAGACAGTCCCACAAGAGGAGTAAATGAACATTGAACCTTATTAACTTTCATTGATCAACGTGTAAATGTATACCTAGACACAATGCATCTGAGCAAGTACATTAGCCTCTCTGAACTTAAAAACTCAAATCCATGACCTTACATTTTAAATGGTTTATTAAAATGGATACAGAGGGAGAGTAGTTGGAATTAACCATCACTCTTTCCATATTGACTTGTATAGATGTCAGTACTCTAGCACTTTTCATATTGCAATTACTTCTCTTAATTTATTTTATCAAAGTATCACATAAAAGTTTGAAAGATCAGACACTACCAAAAAGTGTGCAATAAAGTTAACATTAATATTGCCTCAGTATCCCTCATACCCAGTTCCCCTACCCAGAAGCAATCATTTAAAAATATTTCTGGATTTAATTAGCCTGATAAATACCCCCAGAATTGTAAACAGTTTTTTAAAAAAGGGAGTTTAAACTTTTGTTCTTATTTGTCAAAGAGTTATTCCATAATTCTCAGTTCCTTCCTCCACTCATCTCATGTGCAAATTCAAATAACCATGTTCTATCAATCTTAATTATCATATCTTGACACCCACTTTCTAAGATGAAGACACAGGTGCCCCCTTCCCTCCAACTCATCTTTATTCACTCCTTTTAAAGCAAAATGAAGTCTTTTATAATTTGTCTATAGGTTATTTTAAAAAGAACAATGCGAACATAAATTGGAGTTCAGAGTAGGACCAAATACTGGTTAATTACATTTTCTCCTCTCCTGTTCCCCTGTAATGGTCACTGGGTTATATAAAGAGAATATATGTGAATATTTGGATATTAATATTTCTGATATATATATTCTTACATTATATATATTTCCTTCTCATCTAAACTAGACTTTAGGCTACTACAATGTTAAAATTGAAACTTCCCTACCTTGTTTTCTTATACTTATTATTTCCTGAATCTCACATCTTCCTATCTCTTAGTTTACTATCTTGCTGAAATATATCTTTAATTAATTTCCTAAGAAAGATTTTTTTGCCAAGTATACTCTCTGAATCCCTTCAGGTTTTAGAATATTTTATTATTTTATTTATTATTATTTTATTTATTCCTCATATTTCAGTGAAACTTTGTCGTGTATATAAATCTACATTGAAAATCGTTTCCCCTCAGAACTATGAAAGCATGTCTCCATTTTCATCTAGGATGCTAGGTTAATGACGGTCTATCTGTCATTTATACCTGATTTTAGGATCTTTGATCTTTGTTTTTCTTATGTTTCACAGTAATGTACCTAGGTATTTTAAGGTACAGTGCTTGGAAAATCTTCTTAAATTAGAATTAGATTTGCTTCTCCCATTAGCTTTGAAGGACTGTTTGGTACTTTATCTTTGATCGTTTTACCACTGCTCTCTTCATCCTCTTTACCAAAAACTCCTATTAGTCAAATGTTAGGCATCATGAACTGATCATTTCTTTTCTCTTGTATATTCCTTTTGTTTGTATTGTAGTTATATCAAATGAGAAATTACTTCATATTTATCTTCCAACCTTCCTATTGAACATATATTCCAATAATGACTTAATTTCCAAGATTTTTTTCTTCATTCTCATTATTATTATTTTTTTTTTTAGCATTCTGTTAGTTTGTACATGCAGAACTTTCTCAAATTCACCTGAGGATGCTCATGAGATTTTTAAAACTCATTTTCGTTCTCTAAATTAATCGTATTTCATCACTTTAGTATTTACTTAGTATATCTTCATTCTTTTTCATGTTGGAGTGTTTTCATAATCTTCTGGTGAGTCATGGTGGCCAATTCACACTTAATAATAAGGGACTAGGAATATTGAATTGAGAGACTTTGAATTCAATAAGAAATGCTTTATAGTGAGAATTCATGTGAGTGACTCCTGTACTGGGGGACTCATATATGACCAGATAAGAAAGATTTCACTCTGGGTCTCTATTGGTTTAACTAATTACCTTTATTTTCTGCAGACAGCTTTTTTAAAATTTGTATTTGTGCCCTGGGGTAAAGCATCCCGCATAAGGAATTGTAGGAAGAGGTGTGGGTAGTTTACTTCTGCCATATATGTCCCCAATTAATCATCTTGTTTTTACATCTATTTCTTCCTCCCACCCATCAAAGCATCTGACATCACTTAGTCTGCAGTCCCTTTGGAATTTCTATGAGAAAAGTCTGGTTTTCATCAGTTACAACTCCCTCTACAAGTGTTCTAGATTGTGTCTTTCTGTTCTTTGATTAGTCACTCAACCATCCATCTCTTTTTGTCTACCAGAAGTTTGTTGAAATCTGCCTTTCACTGATGTCTCCCCATTCTCTTAGTTATGAATTTATTTCTTCTTTACCTTCATTTAATTGCATGTTGGGACCTGCAAAGAGAAAAGGTAAGTGCAGATACTCTGTTTACCATCTTGCCCTGGCAGACCTGTTTCCCAGACTAAACAGTGAGTCCCTTAAGTGTAGTGATTGGATCTTTTTGTCTACATATTTCTATTGCCTATCACAGTGCCTGGAATGTATTAGGTATTCAAAAAGTATGTGATAAAAGAAAACAAAGCAAATTATATCCTAGGCAAAGTGTGGCATCGAAATGCTGCTGCATTTCTACTATACAATTCTTCCAGAAAGCAAGGCTGTGCTGTGTAAAGCAAAATGTCCCTGGAAAGAGTGCCACCATTTCAAATCCTTCTTATGAAAATTTCTGAGTTAACATGTTATAATAATGAAAAAATGGTAAATTTCCTTACTGAGGAAAATGGTAAAACCATGAGCCTGTTAAATTAATAAGACTTTTTATAAGTGAAATATATTTGCAATGGGAAGCTCATCCAAGGGAAATAATTTACATGAAATCCTTGCACAGAACAGCAGTGATAAATAAATTTGGATTTAATGGCATGTACTCATCAAATAGTCTGTGTATAATATTAAACATTTATGTACAATTATGTTTGTCACCAATGCAGGCTGTTGATAGCTCAGTAGCTCATTCTACATTTTTGCTTCCGAACAGTGATCTTTAAATATCACCCACATGGTAGCTCTTGCAAGGTTTTTAATGGATAACATTATTATAACTTCCATAGTATTTATGGAGAACATACAATTTAGTTTAACATCATAATAAAGTGCTGTCTTTTTTTTTAAAGACAAAGTACCCCATAAACACTTTGTTTTCTTTTTAAAACTTAGTGAACATTTTCCAAAATGCCATTTCTTATCTTACTTACACAAAAGAGAAAAGGTAAATTCCTACATAAAGGTCAACTGACACTCTGATGCTATACAATTATCACCTCATTACATGAATTTTTCAGATGAGAAAATAGAGTGCTAAGGACTTTGATGTGCATCCAATACTACAAAGTTATTTCCATTGTAAGAGCTAAAAATCAGGGTACCTGGATTCTAGTTCAATATACTATTCCTTACATCACACACTGCATAGGACTTATGCCCATATGTGGGGGAAAAGTGAGGAAGCAGGAAACAATTTGGAAGATATTGGCTTAGGTAGACCTATGCTTTAAAAGAGTGGATGCCAGATCCTAGAAGAACCAGCACATAATTTTCCACAATTTCCATAAAGAATTCCAGGGAACAAAGCACATCAAAACAACTTGGGCCTTGGAAAAGGAAACTAGAGAAGTTTGGTGATTTCACATCTAGAGTTACTGAAAAAACTGAATGTGGGTCATTGCTGGTCAGGGTGCGTGTCATCTTGCTCAAGGACACATCCATGTTGCTATCCACCTGACACTCCTACTGACCCATGTCTAGATGAAAAACACTTAAAGGACCATACCTTCTTGGGTCAGAAGACGAAAGACTTGGGAGCACAGATGGTGCTGTCATCACACTGAGATAGGACCTGAGAAAGAAAGAGCTAAGATATGAACAATGGACTGTGCAGATGGTATCAATAAGCAGGATCTTGATTCCTGGATAATGGAATTACATGTCAAAAATATGAGCTCATAGCCAGAGGCAGAGTTCATCTCATGAGAACAGGAAAAATTATTTTTACTAGAGCCTAGAAGACCTGCTCAAGAGGGCTTTGGACTAAATATAGATAAGTGAGGGAGAAAAAGGTAATAAATGTCAGGCGATGACTAGCAAATGAGCAAAGCACAAAGAAAGGGAAGATGTATGGTTTAGATGATGTCACGTATCATCACAAAACATCTGGCTACGGTTACCTGGTTGCCCCTCTGGCTCCTTGCCAGGAACGTACCTTGACAACCACATATTCATTTTGCTGTGAGGCTTTAGTGGCCTTCTAAAAACATTTGAAACAGTAGTCTGAAAAATGTAATGTGATTAATAAAAGATATAGTGCTATTGGTTTCCATATGCAATACTTTTAGGCAGAAGACTGTTATTTGATACAACAGGAGAATTCTGCTCAGACATTATAAAGCATTTTCTGAGACTCAATAAGCAACATATTACACTGTCCTAAAATATGAAAGCTAATATCTTCCTAAATATTTGTTTTAAGGGGCACATCATCAGTAGACATAGTACAGAATGGAAGCCCTAGGATTCACTGGATAACCTCTACAGGTCCTTTCCAGCACAGCGTCTCGTTTCAGACAGTGACATACATTAGTGATACAAAGAGCAATCTATCTTATTTTACAGAGGAGCTGTCATTTGGATGACTATAACATGTAACTATTTTGAGCCTTATATCCTGGTTCCTGAGTTTTTACCTCTGCCTACAGTTGTCTTTGTTTGGAAGACTAATAGTTACCTCTAATGTTTTGATATTCACATATGTAATTATTACTTTACATTCCTAGAGCTCTAAAAATTTTGTCTTCTACTTTAGAAGCATTACATTACATTTCATTTGGAGAGAACATACACACACACACACACACACACATACACACACAGGAATGTACATAAAAATTACCTGAAAGAGGCTGGAAACAGAAGCTTAAGGTGCATGCCACTGAGTAGAAGTGAACTGGTACAACAGATTCAAAATCTTTAAATGGGTCATGGGCTTGTATCTTTTCTCTCTTGTGAAAAGTAATTAAATGAAGAAAATCAGCACGCACTGGTGTGTTGTGAGTGTAGGAGCTGAGAAAAATGAAGAAGATGTGAGGGAGAAGGTACTGGAAATAAAAGGAAATTAAAGTGATACAATTTTTAAGAGGATTTAGGAAAGTAAATGGAGGGGTATTCATATTACTCCAAATTTGATAGATAGTGATATGCACTTTGAAGAGATGGGTAAAATGATTCCAATTCTTGATGATCATAGACTGCTAATGTCACATGTGGTGGTTAATTTCATGTGTCAGTTTGGTTAGGCCACGTTACCCAAATATGTGGTCAAAAAGCAGTCTAGATATTATCGTGACGGTGATTCTTAAATTAGATTAACATTTAAATCAGTAGTCTTTTAGTAAAGCAGATTATTCTTCAGAGTGTGGATGAGCCTCATCCAATCAGTTGAAGGCCTTCAGAGAAAAAGACAGAGGTCTCCCAAGAAAGAGGGAATTGTGCAGCCACACTGCCTTTGGACTTGAGCTGTAACGTCAACTCTTCTTTGGATCTCCAACCTACCAGCTTGTCCTGCAGATTTTGGACTTGCAAGTTCCAACAGTCCTGATCATGTGAGCCAATTCTTTAAAGCCTCTCTCTCTCTCCATTTCCCTCTCCATATATCTCAAATGTGTGTACATAGTTACCCACACACACTACACATACACACATACCCTATTGATTCTGTTTCTCTAACACACCTCAGCAGCAACTATTTTGAATTCCAGAGTTTTTGTCACTTTTCTTTTATCAGTCTTGACATTGGAAAAAACGTTTCATCAACCATTTCAGATACTAAGCTACCAGCCTTTCTTGTGTAAGTGAAAACACAGTCCATATTTTTCTGATTCACTTATTACTACCCACAAAGTTTATGTCGAAGATGGTTTAAAAAATATATGTACATTTTTTCTTGGAAAAAAATTTTTTAAAATGGTAATGTTTCTAACAGTTCCATATGCAGAGCTTAAAATTTGGTTCTTAATTCAGATCCTCCTAGGTATCCTTAGATTCCAAAGTTGACAAAACTCCTTAATATTGAAAAAAAACAAACTACCACCAACAGTGTCCTTGCTCTATAAAATACATTACTGATTCTGATTTAGTCAGGGGAGGTGGAGGAATCTATTGTTAAAAAGCTGTATATATATATTTAAAAAATACTTTTACTGTATGTATTTGATATGAATGCATAACTTTAAAAAGTATATATTTCAAAGTATAAATATGTCATGGGTAAATTAAATCTGAGACCAAGCCATACTCTTTTCCACAAATGAACTTATTTTTTAAAAGAACTGCTTTCTACCCTTCCCTAGCCATTCAAGCAATATACTGAATGAGGGCCTCAAAGTGTCAATTAAAAAGTGCCTTTTTGCAGAATGCCCTGTGTGTGGTGTCAAGCAGTAAAAGGTTACCAGCTGAGATTAGGGAAAAAGAATTATCTAAGAGAAAAATGGTGTTGCAATTTAGGCTTATTCTATATTTCATGAGATTATCTCAATAGAGTGCTATCTGAAGAAGTAATAGCAAGCAAATATCCAAGGAATTATAGATGGTTTAAAACCTTTCTTCTTCTCCTCTAGACTAAAACATCTGGGAAATAAAAAAAAAATGGTGATATTTTTATAGTCTTCCCAATAGCAGATTGGACATTTCTAAGTAAGTCTTACTGTTAAGTGTTTGTTGCTTTATTTACTATCATTGTGTGTCACCAACACATCATATAAAACATGACATGCTGTAAATGGGGGAGAAAATAGTACCAGTACCAAATTTGGGAAAGAGACATTTCAGTTAGCCAGCCTGGCCTTTCATCCTGTTAGTATCACTTGGAAGCTTGACAGATGAGGGCTGGCCTCTTCAGCCCCACACATCAACAAAAAGTCCACTCTTAGGACTGTTATTAATGTAGGTAACCTTTCAGTTTACTTATTTCAAGGGACTGGTATGCCATATATCATGAAAAGATCAAGGAGTGGCTACTATCCTCTGACCTATTACAATTATTTTTGATCCTGAAGATTGTCAAAGACTTTACATGTCTGTTATTCCTAATGAAAACTACTGCTAGTGTTTGTATAAACTCCACAATGCTAATGGAAAGAAAAATGAAATGCCTCCATGACCATGTTTGTCAGAAAGAAATTTCCCTTCCAATTCGTATATGGATGCATCTGCCAGGAAACCTCTGGTGATATGCAGAACCCTAGCTGCAAGAGAGCCTGGGATATGTAGTCTTTAGCATTCTGGTTAAGTATTTGAGCTTACCCAGAGTATAGACTACCAACACCCAAAAGATAAATCAAGATGGAATGGCCACCAAATGCTGGAAGGAGATTAGGGAGTTGTTAGAAAAGATACTAGGGGAATTATAGCCATACTTTCTCTGAATGTTTCTAAGGGTTTGATCTCTCATAGATCACGTAGATGAATTGTGTTACTCTCAGACCAACAATTAGGTATTTTACAGTGCATTATAATAGCTGTCCTTTTACTCTTTAAAATAATTTTCTTAAGAATGTGATACAGGAAAAACACTGAAAAACATCCATGTTAATATTTTATCTGCTTGTATTGGAGATTTCTTTTACTCAGTTGGTAACACTGCTAAATCCTGAGTCTTCTTACCAAATGATTTTTTTAAATTACTTTTCCTGTAAGAAATGACAGCATTTCCATGCTGGACAACAGGAGGTCATTTATAGTCAATTTAGCTCATGCCATTTACTATAATCATACAAACCACTGCACTTTCATACCCAGTGTTATTTATTACAGAAACTGAACAACATATCTACACTCTGATGTGAGGTATAGGTCATAAAATTTAAACTTTATAACATATCAGTATAGATGTGAGAGCAAACCAGTTTGATTTATAAGCATTTTAAAAATAAAATCAGATGGTGCATGAGTAAGACGTGGACATCACCTTCCTCCCAACAAATACATCAGAAATACATCAACATATGGAACAACTCCTAGAGAACACCTATTGAACGCCGTCAGAAGACCTCAGACTTCCCAAAAGGCAAGAAACTCCCCATGTACCTGGGTAGGGCAAAAGAAAAAAGAAAAAACAGAGACAGAAGAATAGGGATGAGACCTGCACTACTGGGAGGGAGCCGTGAAGGAGGAAAAGTTCCCACACACTAAGAAGCCCCTTCACTGGTGGAGATGGGGGGTGGTGGTGGGGAATCCTCGGAGCCACGGAGGAGAGTGCAGCAACAGGGATGCAGAGGGCAAAGTGCAGAGATTCCTGCACAGAGGATCGGTGCCAACCAGCACTCACATGCCTGAGAGGCTTGTCTGCTCACCCACCAAAGCGGGTGCAGGCTGGGAGCTGAGACTTCGGATTCAGAGTTCAGATCCCAGGGAGAGGACTGGGGTTGGCTGCATGAACACAGCCTGAGGGAACTAGTGCGCCACAGCTACCCAGGAGGGAGTCCGGTAAAAAGTCTGGAACTGGCAAGGGACCATTGTTTCGGGGTGCACGAGGAGAGGGCATTTAGAGCACCACCTAAACAAGCTCCAGAGAAGGGCACGAGCCGCAGCTATCATGTCGGATCCCAGAGATGGGCATGAAATGCTAAGGCTGCTGCTGCAGCCACCAAGAAGCCTGTGTGCAAGCACAGGTCACTCTCCACACCACCCCTCCTGGGAGCCTGTGCAGCCCGCCACTTCCAGGGTCCTGTGATCCAGGGACAACTTCCCTGGGAGAACACACGGCATGCCCCAGGCTGTTGCAACGTCACACCAGCCTCTGACACTGCAGGCTCTCCCTGCATTCCATACCCCTCCTTCTCCCCAGCCTGAGAGAGCCAGAGCCCCCTAATCAGCTGCTCCTTTAACCCCGTCCTGTCTGAGCAAAGAACAGATGCCCTCAGGCAATCTACACACAGAGGTGGGGCCAAATCCAAAGCTGAACCCCAGGAGCTATGTGAACAAAGAAGAGAAAGGGAAATCTCTCCCAGCAGCCTCAGGAGTAACGGATTAAATCTCCACAAACAACTTGATGTACCCTGTATCTCTGGAATACCTGAATAGACAATAAATCATCCCAAAATTGAGGTGGTGGACTTTGGGAGCAACTGTAGACTTGGGGTTTGCTATCTGTATCTAATTTGTTTCTGATTTTAAGTTTATCTTAGTTTAGTGTTTGGACTTTATTATCATTAGTAGATTTGTTTATTGATTTGGTTGCTATGTTCCTTTTCTTTATATATATATATATATATATATATATATATATGTTTCTTCTTCTCTTTTTGTGAGTGTGTATATGTATGCTTCTTTGTGTGATTTTCTCTGAATAGCTTTGCTTTTACCATTTGTCCTAGGGTTCTGGCTGCTTTTTTTTTTTTAATATAGTTTTTAGCGCTTGTTATCATTGGTGGATTTCTTTTCTGGTTTGGTTGCTTTCTTCTTCTTTCTTTTTTTTCCTTTTTCATTGCTTTTAATTTTTTTTATTTTTAATAATGTTTTAAATATTTTATTTTAATAATTTTATTTTTTTGTGTATCATTCATTCATTCTTTCTTTCTTTTTTCTCCCTTGTCTTCTGAGCCATGTGACTGACTGACAGGGTCTGGGTGCTCTGGCCGGGTTTCAGGCCTGTGCCTCTGAGGTGGGAGAGCTGAGTTCAGGACATTGATCCACCAGAGACCTCTCGGCTCCACATAATATCAAACAGCAAAAGCTCTCCCAGAGATTTCCATCTCAACACTAAGACCCAGCTCCACTCAACGACCAGCAAGCGACAATGCCAGACACCCTATGTCAAACAACTAGCAAGACAGGGACACAATCCCACCCATTAGCAGAGACACTGCCTAAAATCATAATAAGCTCACAGACACCCCAAAACACACCACCGGACACGGGCCTGCCCACCATAAACACAAGATCCAGCCTCATCCACCAGAACACAGGCACTAGTCCCCTATACCAGGAACCCTACACAACCCACTGAACCAACATAAGTCACTGGGGGCAGACACCAAAAACAATGGGAACTACAAACCTGCAGCCTATGAAAAGGAGACCCCAAACACAGTAAGTTAAGCAAAATGAGAAGACAGAGAAACACAAGCAGATGAAGGAGCAAGGTAAAAACCCATCAAACCAAACAAATGAAGAGGAAATAGGCAGTCCACCTGAAAAAGAATTCAGAGTAATGTTAGTAAAGATGATCCAAAATCTTGGAAGTAGAATGGAGAAAATACAAGAAACATTTAACAAAACCTAGAAGAACTAAAGAGCAAGCAAACAATGATGAACAACATAATAAATGAAATTAAAAATTCTCTAGAAGGAATCAATAGCAGAATAACTGAGGCAGAAGAACAGATAAGTGACATGGAAGATAAAATAGTGGAAATAACAAATACAGAGAAGAATAAGGAAAAAAGAATAAAAAGAATTGAGGACAGTCTTAGAGACCTCTGGGACAACATTAAAAACACCAACATTCGAATTATAGGGGTCCCAGAAGGAGAAGAGAAAAAGAAAGGGACTGAGAAAATATTTGAAGAGATTATAGTTGAAAACTTCCCTAATATGGGAAAGGAAATAGTCAATCAAGTACCGGAAGCACAGAGAGCCCATACAGGATAAATCCAAAGAAACATGCAAAGACAAATATAAATCAAACTGTCAAAAATTAAATACAAACAAAAATATTAAATGCAGCAAGGGAAAAACAACAAATCACATACAAGAGAAACCCCATAAGGTTAACAGCTGATCTATCAGCAGAAATTCTACAAGCCACAAGGGAGTGGCAGGACATATTAAAAGTGATGAAAGGGAAAAACCTACAACCAAGATTACTCTCCCCAGGAAGGATCTCATTCAGATTTGAAGGAGAAATTAAAACCTTTACAGACAAGCAAAAGCTAAGAGAATTCAGCAACAGCATACCAGCTTTACAACAAATGCTAAAGGAACTTCTCTAGTCAGGAAACACAAGAGAAGGAAAAGACCTACAATAACAAACACAAAACAATTAAGAAAATGGTAATCAGAACATATATATAGATAACTACCTTAAATGTAAATGGATTAAATGCTCCAACCAAAAGACGTAGACTAGCTGAATGGATGCAAAAATAAGACCCATATATATGCTGTCAACAAGAGACCCATTTCAGACCTAGGGACACATACAGACTGAAAGTGATGGGTTAGAAAAAGATATTCCATACAAATGGAAATCAACAGAAACTTGGAGTAGCAATTCTCATATCAGAGAAAATCAACTTTAAAATAAAGACTATTACAAGAGACAAAGAAGGACATTACATAATAACCAAGGGATCAGTCCAAGCAGAAGATATAGCAATTGTAAATATTTATGCACCCAACATAGGAGCAACTCAATACATAAGGCAAATGCTAACAGCCATAAAAGGGGAAATCAACATTAACACAATCATAGTAGGGGACTTTAACACCCCATTTTCACTAATGGACAGATCATCCAAAATGAAAATAAATAAGGAAACACAAGCTTTAAATGATACATTAAACAAGATGGACTTAATTGATATTTATAGGACATTCCATCCCAAAACAACAGAATACACTTTCTTCTCAAGTGCTCATGGAATATTCTCCAGGACGGATCATATCTTGGATCACAAATCAAACCTTGGTAACTTTAAGAAAATTGAAATCGTATCAAGTATCTTTTCTGACCACAATGCTATGAGACTAGATATCAGTTACAGGAAAAAATCTGTAAAAAATGCAAACACATGGAGACTAAACAACACATTATTTAATATCCCAGAGATCACTGCAGAAATCTAAGAGGAAATCAAAAAATACCTAGAAACAAATGGCAGTGAAAGCACAATGACTCAAAACCTATGGGATGCAGCAAAAGAGTTCTAAGAGGGAAGTTCATAGTATTACAATCCTACCCTAAGAAACAAGAAACATCATCTCAAATAAAACCTAACCTTACACCTAAAACAATTAGAGAAAGAAGAACAAAAAACCCACAAAGTTAGCAGAAGAAAGAAATCATAAAGATCAGATTAGAAATAAATGAGAAAGAAATGAAAGAAGTGATAGCAAAGATCAATAAAACTAAAAGCTTCTTCTTTGAGAAGATAAACAATATTGATAAACCATTAGCCAGACTCATCAAGAAAAAAAGGGAGAAGACTCAAATCAATAGAATTAGAAATGAAAAAGGAGGAGTAACACATGACACTACAGAAATACAAAGCATCATGAGAGATTACTACACGCAACTATATGTCAATGAAATGGACGACCTGGAAGAAATGGACAAATTCTTAGAAATGCACAATATTCCAAAACTGAACCAGGAAGAAATAAAACATATAAACAAACCAATCACAAGCACTGAAATTGAGACTGTAATTAAAAATCTTCCAACAAACAAAAGCCCAGGACCAGATGGCTTCACAGGCAAATTCTATCAAACATTTAGAGAAGAGCTAACACCTATCCTTCTCAAACTCTTCCCAAATATAGCAGAGAGAGGATCACACCTAAACTCATTCTTTGAGGCCAACATCACCCTCATGCCACAACCAAACAAAGATGTCACAAAAAAAGAAAACTACCAGCCAATATCACTGATGAACATAGATGCAAAAAACCTCAAGAATATACTAGCAAACAGAATCCAACAGCACATTAAAAGGATCATACACCATGATCAAGTGGGTCTTATCCCAGGAATGCAAGGATTCTTCAATATATGCAAATCAATCAATGTGATATACCATATTAACAAGTTGAAGGAGAAAAACCATATGATCATCAGAAAAAGCTTTTCACAAAATTCAACACCCATTTTTGATAAAAACCCTCCAGAAAGTAGGCATAAAGGGAACTTACCACAACATAATAAAGGCCATATATGACAAACCCACAGCTAGCATCATTCTCAATGGTGAAAAACTGAAACCATTTCCTCTAAGATCAGGAACAAGACAAGGTTGTCCACTCTCACCAGTATTATTCATAATAGTTTTGGAATGTTTTGCCACGGCAATCAGAGAAGAAAAGAAATAAATCCAAATCAGAAAAGAAGTAAAGCTGTCACTGTTTGCAGATGACATGATACAATACATAATGAATAGTGAAGATGCTACCAGAAAACTACTGGAGCTAATCAATGAATTTGGTAAAGTAGGAGGATACAAAATTAGTGCACAGAAATCTCTTGCATTCCTATATATATTTCATCATTTCCTAATGATGAAAAATTTGAAAGAGAAATTAAGGAAACGCTCCCATTTACCACTGCAACAAAAAGAATAAAATACCTAAGAATAAACCTACCTAATGAGACAAAAGACCTGTATGCAGAAAACTATAAGACACTGATGAAAGAAATTAAAGATGATACAAACAGACAGAGAGATATACCATGTTCTTGGATTGGAATCCAGAGTCAACATTGTGAAAATGACTCTACTACCCAAAGCAATCTGCAGATTCAATGCAATCCCTATCAAACTACCCATGACATTTTTCACAGAACTAGAACAAAAAATTTCACAGTTTGTATGGAAACACAAAAGACCCCGAATAGCCAAAGCAATGTTGAGAAAGAAAATTGGAACTGGAGGAATCAGGCTCCCTGACCTCAGACTATACTACAAAGCTACAGTAATCAAGACAGTATGGTACTGGCATAGGAACATAAATATAGATCAATGGAACAGGATAGAAAGCCCAGAGATAAACACACGCACATATGGTCACCTTATCTTTGATAAAGGAGACAAGAATATACAATGGAGAAAAGACAGCCTCTTCAATAAGTGGTGCTGGGAAAACTGGACAGCTACATGTAAAAGAGTGAAATTAGAACACTTCCTAACACCATACACAAAAATAAACTCAAAATAGATTAAAGACCTAAATGTAAGGCCAGACACTATCAAGCTCTTAGAGGAAAACATAGGCAGAACACTCTATGACATAAATCACATCAAGGTCCTTTTTGATCCACCTCCTAGAGAAATGGAAATAAAAATAAACAAATGGGACCTTATGAAACTTAAAAGCTTTTGCACTGCAAAGGAAACCATAAACAAGATGAAAAGACAACCCTCAGAATGGGAGAAAATATTTGCAAATGAAGCAACTGACAAATGATTAATCTCCAAAATTTACAACATCTCATGCAGCTCAATATCAAAAAACAAGTAACTGAATCCACAAATGGGCAGAAGATCTAAACAGACATTTCCCCAAAGAAGATATACAGTTTGCCAACAAACCCATGAAAGGATGCTCAACATCACTAACCATTAGAGAAATGCAAATCAAAACTGCAATGAGATATCACCTCACACCGGTCAGAATGGACATCATCAAAAAATCTACAAACAATAAATGCTGGAGAGGGTGTGGAGAAAAGGGAACCCTCTTGCACTGTCAGTGGTAATGTAAATTGATACAGCCACTATGGAGAACAGTATGGAGATTCCTTAAAAAACTAAAAATAGAACTACCATACGACCCAGCAATCCCACTACTGGGCTTATACCCTGAGAAAACCATAATTCAATAAGTATTATGTACCACAATGTTCATTACAGCTCTATTTACAATAACCAGGACATGGAAGTAACCTAAGTGTCCATCGAGAGATGAATGGATAAAGAAGATATGGCACATATATACAATGGAATATTACTCAGACATAAAAAGAAACGAAATTGAGTTATTTGTAGTGAGGTGATGGACCTAGAGTCAGTTATACAGAGTGAAGTAAGTCAGAAAGAGAAAAAGAAACACCGTATGTTAACACATATATATGGAATCTAAAAAAAAAAAAAGAAGAAGAAAGGTTCTGAAGAACCTAGGGACAGGAAAGGCATAAAGACACAGACTTGGAGAATGGACTTAGGAAACAGGGAGCGGGAAGGGTAAGCTGTGATGAAGTGAGAGAGTGGCATGGACATATATACACTACCAAATGTAAAATAGATAGCTAGTGGGAAGCAGACACATAGCACAGGGAGATGAGCTTGGTGCTTTGTGACCACCTAGAGGGGTGGGATAGGCAAGGTGTGAGGGAGACGCAAGAGGGAGGACATATGGGGATATATGTATATGTAGAGCTGATTCACTTTGTTATAAAGCAGAAACTAACACACCATTGTGAAGCAATTATACTCTAAAAAAGATGTTTAAAAAATAAAATAAATTGTTAGATACTTGTGTATATGAAAAATGTCCCAGTCCCATAATCAGCTGAGTTATTTGTATTTTCCTGAAGCTTATATCCACTTTGCCATCCAAACCTTATTGTTCCTTTCACATACCAATCATTCTCTGTGCCGTTTACCTAGCACTGAGACCAGGACATGGATGTTTTAACCTTACTTTCCAAGCCCATCCTATTGTTGTCATTGATGGATATCATTGTTTAGACTGAAAATGTTGCTTCTGGAACCGATCAAATGTAGGGATTTGCATTTTCTTGCATAGAAAGAAGAACTCTACTTACAAAACTGAGGCGTGTAGCACAATAACTTTTTTTTCAGAACTGTAATTATCTTGAGCCTTAGGCCCCTCATATATTTTTCCATCTCATTTGTGTACACACTCTGTCATGCTTTGGTATTTGTAATCAGAATCTGAAAATTACAAGTTCAAGTATATAGAAACTTCTCCTTACCCCTCTCTAAAATGACAGTAAGCCAAAAAACAAATGAAAAACTAAAAGAAAGAAGACATGTTTATGCTTAATTTCATAGTTAAAAAATAGTTCTTGTTTTAGAGATTTGTCTGGCACTGGATTTAAATGAATAGTCTAGCTTCTAACTAGGATCTATTCCTGAATTGATTCCATAAACAGTTTTGCTTGCTAGGGATTTACTCCTGGTATTTGGAGAAATGGAGACTTGTCATATTTTGTATTAACTGATTATTTTTATCTTTTGAAAACCCTCGCAGAATGTTGTGTTTCACAGTGTATTGAAATGTAAAACAGCTTCCTTTTACCAAAAAGTGTAGCTGTTGTTGGTTAACACCTCATCAGTGAATTTCACAGACATGTTTTGTTTCCTTTCTGTACACTAAAACCTAGTGTTTTTAGGACTAAAGATCTTGGTCCTGTCACGTTAAACTATGACAAGCTCTGAGCCATCCAGCTGATATCAAGACTCAAATAGCTTTATTTACTTCTGAATATACTGGAGGCATTGGGGGGTGGGGGAGACCATGAACATTTTAATATGAGCCAGCTGTGAAGTTTCCAGAGCATCCCTCTGCAGCCGGAGCCGGACTAAGATTAAACCAGGCAAAATGCCTGAAGAGATACTGAATAGGTCTGATATAAATTACATTGTCCTGCTGACTTGAAAGTGTACATTACTGGAGTCATTAACCATAATCATCCTCAATTACAAGCACTGTATGCCTGCATGCAGCACCCCTGCGAATGCAGCCATTGTTTGCATGCAATGTCTATCATCTGTAAAGACGTTGCCTCCCCTGGATGGACTTGAAGCCACCTCCTCTCTCCTATCCTTTGATCCCAATTTCTCAAGTTTATCTCTAAAATAGTGCAATTAATTAAAGTATTTTTTTGTCCTCTGACAATTCAATATTGTTGAAGATACTAGTTTTTCTTATTTCAGGCTATGGAATGTGTAACGGTTATGACAAGTTTCAGATTAGCTCTAGTTTGTACTATTTGTTTCAGATTAGCTCTAGTTTCAGATTCGCTCTAGTTTATACTATTACTTTGGCCAATTTTTTAAAAATGATAATTGTCTAATGATTATGTAATGAGATACATAAAGCTTTGTATCACGACGGGGTAGTAAAAGAGGGAAACAAATAGGAAACATGCTTTACAACTAATATATCACAACCTTTCATGGTCAGAATCTGTATGCTTTCAGTTAAGGCTGAACTCATCAAGAGTTTGGGGATATATGTTTTTAACTTTTCTTTTGAAATAATTTCAGACTACTTCAGTAAAAAGTACAAAGGAGCATAAAAATAGTGCAAAGAATTCTCATATACATTTCATGCACATTCCATGAATGTTAACATGTTTTTACACATGCTTCATCATTTTCTTTTCAATCTCTATCTGTCCCCTTTTCTTTATCTGTGTGTCTGTTTATCTGTGTGTGTGTATAGTTTTTATATTTTTGCAAGACTCAAATTTTACATTTAAATACCTTTTACCTCTAAATACTTCAGCATATTTTTTTAAGATTTTTTTGATGTGGACCATTTTTAAAGTCTTTATTGAATTTGTTACAGTATTGCTTCTGTTTTATGTTTTGGTATTTTAGCCACGAGGCAGGTGGGATCTTAGCTCCCCAACCATGGATCAAACCCGCACCCACTGCATTGGAAGGCAAAGTCTTAACCACTGGACCACCAGGGAACTCCCTACTTCAGTGTATTTATAAATTCAGTGTATTTATTAAAACAGAACATTCCTTTACATAGCCACAACACAATTATCAAAAGGAGGAAAATAACATTGATAATGCAGTATTATCTAATCTATGGACCTTATTCAGATTTTGCCAATTGTGCCACTAATGTCCTTTCCTATTCCAGGATCCAATCTCTGATGACACATTACCTTTAGTTTTCATATCTGTCAGAGTTAACATTGCATTATATTATTGAAAAGTTCAGACCAGTTATCTTCGAGAATGTCTCAAATTTTGAATTTGACTAATTAGTCCATATTGTTAGATACAGGTTGTATAGTTTTTGCAAGAATCCAGCATGTGTATTGTGTCCTTCTCATTACATCACATCAGGAGGCATCTGGTATTGCTTTGTCCCATCACTGATCATGTGCATTTAGAACCATGGTTAAGGTTGTGTGTGCTCTTGCTCATGGCTAAGGCTGTGGCTGGAGTGTGGAGATCACCTGCTGGGATGTGGTAGGTTTTTTCCTTTATTTTAGAAGATAATTTGTAATTTTGAAATTTTCTGTCTTTTGAACACATTATTTTTGTGTAATTTTCTTTGGTCTTCTTGTTTTTCTGCATTGTTTTTGGAGTAACTATGGGGCAATGTAGATTTAAGTGGCTGCCATTTTCCATGGTTATGTGAAAGTATGAGTGGGTCTATTTTAATAGGGAAGTATTTAAAATAAGTATAATTATATGTCTATGTTTTGCCAGTTTATATATTTTGCACTTGGAAATTTTTTTTTTAGTCAGAAAAATACTACACACTATGAGTAATGCTTGAGACACTAGCTGTTTGAGGGAAATAGTGATATTCTTTATTCTTATTGAAGAATCATTAGCATACAATATTATATGAGTTTCAGGTGTACAAGATAGTGATTTGATATTTTTATACATTATGCATCATACGAAGTTATCAATATATTATTGACTATATTTTCTATGCTGTGTAGTACATTCTTGTGACTTATGATTGTATAATAGTAGTTGTACCTCTTATTCCCTTCACCTATTTTGACTCTCCTTTCGCCCTTCTCCCCTTTACCCAAGTAACCATTACTTTGTGCTCTATATCTTTGAGTCTCTTTCTGTTTTATTATATTTGGTCTTTGCTTTATATTTTAGATTTCATGTGTAAATGAAAACATACAGTATTTGTCTTTCTCTGTCTGACTTATTTCACATAGCATAATATCCTTTAGGTCTATGCATGTTGTCCAAGTGGCAAGTTTTCATTCTTTTTTATGGCTGATATTCCATTGTTTATGTATATCACAATTTGTTTGTCTATTTATCTATCAGTGGACACTTAGGTTGTTTCCTTATCTTGGATATTGTAAATAATGCTACAGTGAACATTGGAGTGCATATAACTTTTTGAATTAGTATTTTGGTTTCTGCTGATAAATACAGAGGTGGAATTGCTGGGTCACAAGTTAGTTTTATTTTTAATTTTTTGAGGAAATTCCATACTGTTTTTATAGTGGCTATACCAATTAACATTCCCACCAGCAGTGTACCTGGGTTGCCTTTTCTCCACATCCTTACCAACACTTGTTATTTCTCGTCTTTTTGATGATAGCCATTCTGACAGGCGTGAAGTATCATGTGCTCTGACTTCAAACTATATTACAAAGCTATAGTAATCAAAACAGTATGGTACTGGCACAAAAACACTTAGACCAATGGCACAGAATAGAGAGCCCAGAAATAAACCCATGCACATATGATCAGTTAATATATGACAAATGAGTCAATGATATATAATGGAGAAAAGACAGTCTCTTTAATAAGTTTTGCTGGGAAAACTGGACAGCTACATGTAAAAAAATGAAACTAAACCATTTCCTCACACCATGTACAAAAATAAATTCAAAATGAGTTAAAGACTTAAATGTAAGAACTGAAACCATAAAGCTCCTAGAGGAAAACATAGGCAGTATGCTCTTTGACATCAGTCTTAGCAACATCTTTTTAGCTCTGTCTCCTCAGGCAAGGTCAACAAAAAATAAACAAATAGGACTACATCAAACTAAAAAGCTTTTGCACAGCTAAGGAAACTATCAACAAAACAAAAGGCAACCTACTGAATGGGAGAAGATATTTGCCAATGATATATACAATAAAAGATTAATTCTAAAACATATAAAGAATGCATACAACTCAATATCAAAAAAACAATCCAATTAAAAAATGGACAGAGAACCTGAATAGGTATTTTTCCAGAGAAGACATACAGATAGTTAATAGCACATGAAAAGATGCTTACCATCAGTAATCATCAGGGAAAGACAAATCAAATCTGTATTTCTTATTTTTAAGGAAAGATAAGTGAAGTGTAGGACAGGCAAAAAACTTGTATCAGGAATATATTGATACAAGAATCACAAACAATAAAGCTAGTTATTTATAAGTTTTTGTTATTCATTCACTTCCATGGCTTTTGTTTTAGACTCTTCAGTAAATCTCACTGGATTTCCTGTCCTATTTCAGTCTTTGAAGGTGGGCAAGGTGCAGACTACATGGGAAGTTCTTTCAAACCCAAGTGGATTCAGTTTTGTATGTACAGTTGTTGCTGAGTTATTTGCCAACTCTTGCAGCAGTATGAGCTTACCTTGTGCATTTTTAATAACTTCCTTCAAGCAATGAGAGAAATATCAACAGACTTTTTGCCGAAAGTATACCAGTCCTTAAAATTTATTTAATAGTTATGCCAAAAATTTTTATATATTCTTTTAGATACGACTGTAAATCTAGAAATTAAAAATTATGCTTTGCTCACTAAAAATAATTTTATTCTAGAATTTAGCTAATAATAAGGCTATTAATATGAATTTTATCTAAAGCTTCTTAAGTTTGTTTTTATGTTGTTTGGTATTTTTGAATTTTATATTTTTCTATTAGTAAGCAAAGTGGTATTTGAAAATATTTCCCTTAGATATGGGGCACAGAATCTGTTATTGAGATTTCATACTTTATCTGTAATTTAATATGTATGAATAAGTGTGAATGTTAGTCCCCATTCAGCATCCTGGAATTCAAAGACAAGTGTCAGATAGATAGAAATAACAAAAGAGAAAAGAAAAAAAAATAATTAGTTGATAACTTTATGTTATGGACAGAAGGTTTTTACACCCCCTCCCCCTGCCAATTCATCTGTTGAAATCCTAATCCTCAATGAGATAGTATTAGAAGGTAGGCCTTTGGGAGGTAATTAGGTCATGAGGGTAGAACCCTCATGAATGGAATTATTGGCCTTATAAAAGAGCCCCCTGAGATTTCTTTCTTGTCCCTTCTGCCTTGTGAGGATACAAGAGAACATGACCATCTGCAACCCGGAAGACGGCCCTCACCTTAACCAGACCATGCTGGCACCCTCACCTCAGACTTCCAGCCTCCAGAACTATGAGAAATAAATTTCTGTTTTTAAAAGCCATCCTATCTATGATACTTAGTCAGCCCACATTGACTAAGACATTTGGCTAAGTAATTTATCTGTCTCATTATTTAGAATAAATTTTCTAAGCTACTAATTATGCAGGAAATCCCACAAAAAATGGAAGAATCTTCTTTCAGGAAAACTAAAACAAGATACCTGAGAATATTTCTGAGATGTCCAGCAATAATCATCAACAATATTTATCATATTCTGGGATAGGTAGAATATTTTTCACTACCTTCTCCACAAGTACTACTTGTAATCCCCTGTCCCAAGTGATACTAATAATAATAGCTACAGTTAGCTATTTACCATATGGGTTTACCACATGCCAAGCTCTGTCCTAACTGCTTTAAATAAACAAACATGTTATCATCCATACAATGCCCTATGAATTAGGTTCTAATATCATACCACTTCTAAAGATGAGGAAACTGAGGCAAAGAGTTTAAGTAGCTTACCTGAGGTTATCCAGCTAGTGAGTGAACGAAAAAGTCACCATTTTAATAGAACATGCATTTATAGCAGAGAATGACTGAGACACATTTGGCTTCAGTGTTCATGCCCTTTGACCAGCAACATTGAAAACTATGATGTATAATTTGGGAATTTGGTATATTCACATCTGGCATATACACAGAAATCTTAATATGTTAAGAGGCTATTAAAAATCCCTAACAAAAAAAATGTGAAACAACAAATTAACAATTCACTGGTGAACATTTTCAAATTTTATATTTTAGCTTGCAGTATTTGATTAATAAAACTCACACTTTAGAGATCAAAATGCTACAACTAGAAAATTAAAAATAACATTCCTTATCTGGTATATGTATAGTAGAGCAGATGGCCTTTGTTTTTTTAATTTGTAAGTTCTTTCAAAAATCACCCCCACCTTTGATTTCTGAATGCTCTTAATCAGATGATTCTCGCCCCTGGATCTAATGTCTACTCTTGTACAGGCTACTTGCATTTTAGTGAAATAGAAGTGGCAATCCTTTAAAGACTTTTGAACTTAACAAAATTTGATATTTTAGAATTGCATGATACCATAAAATCTTACCAGAGTGACACAGATAGAATTACAACAGCAATAAAAACAAGTTTATTTAGATGTTTAAAAAGTTACTCAAGGGCTTCCCTGGTGGCGCAGTGGTTGAGAGTCCGCCTGCCGATGCAGGGGACACGGGTTCGTGCCCTGGTCCGGGAAGATCCCACATGCCGCGGAGCGGCTGGGCCCATGAGCCATGGCCGCTGAGCCTGCGCGTCCGGAGCCTGTGCTCCGCAACGGGAGAGGCCGCGGCGGTGAGAGGCCCACGTACCGCAAAAAAAAAAAAAAAAAGTTACTCAAATGTCAGGCAGTGATTCTGTTCTATGTAGGAGGCCTAGGAATCTGGGGTGGGAAATTCCAGGTAGAGATCTCGCAGCATCAGTAGTTGTGTCAAACTGCTAGAGATGCAAAGGGACATTGCAAGCAAATCTTAGTACTCTTAGACCTTAGGGAAAAAGCTAATAACATCTGATGCGGGAAAATGTTTGGAAAAAGTTATTTTTATAATTAAAAGGAATGTATGGGCAAATTAAAGGAGAACACATATAATTAGAACGAGTCATAGCAGTTCTGTGCACGTTGGTATACTGTCTTGTAGAGCTATTTCCCTGCTTCTCAACATCTGTTTTTTGTTTTTTACTGTATGAAATAAAAATTGTAAACGTTTTCAGAGTTTACATTGTTACAAAAATGTAACCCACAGGATTCTTGCATCCCGTCATTTTGGGTGTTTGTTAGAAATGCAACTTTTTAGGTTCCATCCCAGATCTGCTGAATAAGAGTCAAAAGCGGTTGAGTCT
The DNA here is from genome assembly GCF_005190385.1 of Monodon monoceros. Lineage (NCBI taxonomy): Eukaryota > Metazoa > Chordata > Mammalia > Artiodactyla > Monodontidae > Monodon > Monodon monoceros. Next base: position 43,409,843 of record NW_021703765.1, read on the forward strand.
GGGCAGGTGCCAATTTTAAACATCACAGGTGAATTTTGCGCATCTAAATATTTAAGAGCCCCTGGAATAGAGACTGTGTATGGCCCAGAGAACATAAAAATAACATTATCTTTATTCATAGTTTAGTCTCAGTTAGAAGGTTGAACGAAATCCTAGTGGTTGAAACTGGATGCTTAAAGATGCAGGAATGGATAACCAACATGACTTTTCAGGATGCACTGCCTTGGCTTAGTTCTTCCTCTCCAGGCAGTATCAGGACATTCAAATCACAAAAATAGTGTAGAGAAAGGGAAAGGAGTAAAGAGAAGGAGATGGCATATGGGGAAAGGGAGGAAAAATATGTGTTCATATATATGTGTGTGAGTGTATATATATGTTTAAAATTTAAAATGTTTGAATTGCAACAGTAAATTATGAAGTGATAAAAAAAATCACAAAAATACAGAAAATGTAGCATACACTTTTTTGAGACTACTAGCCTGGAAAAGGATAAGACATATTCACATATACTCCTTGATATATATGGTAATAAAGCCAAATGTTTCTTTCTGAATTCAGCTTTCTCATCCCCACTGTAGAATCAAACCAATAACACTGACTAATATTAAAACCCAAGCCCCAATATTCACGCCTACTCCATCCTCATCTTTAAAAGTAAACGCCAGGACTTCCTTGGCGGTGTCCAGTGGTTAAGACTCTGCGCTTCCAGTGCAGCAGGGGCCCCTGGTTCTATCCCTGGTTGGGGAACTAAGATCCCACATGCTGTGCGGTGCAGCAAAAAAAATGCCAGAAGTTACATGGGACTCACCACATCTCCTCGCTGAAAGCTAGCACTGGCCAGAACCAAAATTGCCAAATTGCACCAAATACCTAAAAACTCTGGGAAGCCCATTATATTTAGGTCCGCTGAGGCCTCACCAAGATAATGTCAGGCCTCTTCTTTCACTCTTATTGAAGTCGGTGGCCATCCTCACACCATCATAATTCCTTCCATTGCAGTGTACCTCTCAATTTCCTTGAGTCCTATTACTCAAGTTCAACCATAAGTTTTGCGTCCCAATTTAAAACCTTTGATGCAAACACAAGAGATACTAAACCACAGATTATCTATTGGGAAAAATTAGGGAAGAAACACAAACTATTCGTTGTAAGCCAAATAAATCAACATTCAGTGCAGCCGCATTAATATCCTATACAAAAGCAAATGCTGTAGTGTTTTTTCATGATTTATTTGGTGGGGAAAGATTTTTAATGATAATAACAACACTTGTATTGAATATTTAGGTAGTATTTGACAGTTTTGAAAATACTTTCAAATTATTTGTTTATTTGATCTAAAAATAGAATCAAGTGAGGGACTGCATTATCACCATTTCTCAAGTAAGGAAAATGAATAGGATATTTCTCTTAGTTCACACAGGTATTTGGAGTAATTATTCCTTATTCAAAATCAGATTCCAAATCCAGAAGATTTCATTGGAATTTATATTTTAAGTGGGGACTTTTAGGACAAAAATAAAGGTGGTAGTCAGGATAACCATAGCTGAGTGTTATGAGATTTTGGCAAATGCATTTTACTTACTCTTCTGATGTCATGTTGTATCAACTGGATTAATTGTTCACTGACCTTGAAAGGCAGTTGCAACAACTTTTTTCCAGGGTATGCTACTCCTGCAGTCCAAGATGAGAATCAGTGGGTGAGATATATTTCTTTACCTTCTAGGTCTCTTTGAAACAGAAAATCTGCTGAATAGATTTTTATCCTTACATAATGCATTGTACTTGATGTTTACTGGAAATGTAGAACCAAACCAATAACAAGTGCTACACTAAGAGGTCAACATTTTGAAGTCAGAAGACATGATAAAGTGTTTCTAGCTTTACCTATACCATCACCAAAAGAGCAATGTAAGATACTGTAGACATAAAAGCTTACAAGTAGGGCTTCCCTGGTGGCGCAGTGGTTGGGGGTCCGCCTGCCGATGCAGGGGACGCGGGTTCGTGCCCCAGTCTGGGAGGATCCCACATGCCGCGGAGCGGCTGGGCCCGTGGGCCATGGCCGCTGAGCCTGTGCGTCCGGAGCCTGTGCTCCACGGCGGGAGAGGCCACAACAGTGAGAGGCCTGCGTACAGCAAAAAAAAAAGCTTACAAATATATAGAGTTTAAGGGCTAATCAAGAAAAAAATAAGGAGATTGTTCCAATTTTTAGATATTTTTATGTAGCTATATATACACTTAAAAAGCAATTACTTGAAATTAGAACATAATTCAAGTATACTCTTGAGATTTACAAAACGTTTCATACATACAAATCATTCTTTATACTGCTACCTCATCGCTAAAAGAGAAGATAGAATCAAACCATACGAAAATTGTAGAAAACTAGATCAAGGGATATTTTTTTGGAATGGCATGTATTCAGCAACATGACTGAAATACCTACAAGCTCAGCAAAATGCTAAGCTTTCCACTTTTCTTTTTTTTTTTTTGGTTTGATTTAGTACAAGTGTATCCTTTTATTGATGGAAAATTGCACCACTGAAATATTTATACTAAAGTCTATTTCAGAGTCCTTGGAGGTTTAAATAACTTAAAGTCACTCTTTGAAGAATAGCAGTTGACCTCTGAATAGGTCTTACTTTAGTGTTCTTTACTTCCAAAAGAAATAAGAGTACTGGAAAGATTTAGAAAGTCAATCAATTTTTATAGAAAAATGAAACAATAATTTTTCCAGTAGTTTATGCCAATAGTCAAAAATAGGATATGACTTATGCCAAATTTCAACTGAACTAGAGTTAAATATAGGATTCTCAGCTTACATGAAGGCTAACCTGAATCACACGTAACCACATTGAAATAATACAGAAATCCATGGGTTTAGGTGCACATTATGGAAATAGAATCATTGTGCAAACCACGTGAACATTTTCATGGAGTGAAAATAATATTGTATCTCTGGGAATTCATCCCTGAGAAATTCCCACTCGCAAATCCACGTAATCCATTTCTTTATCATATGTGACATTTATGATAGGACTTTTGGATGTAGAGTAAGGGGAGTCGAGCTGGTATTTGGCGAGTGACATTTCAAAGTAGTTAATTAAATTACAGAGGGGCTAAATGTTGCACCACAGAACCAAAGGGTTCAGCAGCAGCAGAGGCTTCAAAGTCATTTTCAGCCTATTCTCTAAAGGATCATTTCACAGTTTATGCAGAAAGCCCAATATTTCAGTGGTAATTAACAGAAGTTAATCCAGATGACTGTCTGTGGAATAGTCTTCATAAATTTACAGGATGTGAATTAACAGTCTATCATGAAAAAAAAAGAGTACTGTAGAAGTAGATTCATCATGTTGACAAGAGAAAAAGAATCATCTATTTCACACTGATCAGTTGCAAAGTCATCTCACTTTAGCAAATGTCCAATCAAATGACACAGAATGTTTATAATCAACATTTTGTTCCACAATTTTTAAAAATTGTGTAGCTAACTTACATCTTATTTCTGTAATGTCCATCATTGTCAACATCAAGTCCTCTATAATTTAGACCATGCAACAGTGCTGTGTTGTCTAAATTAATTAAAGAGACAAATTTTAGGCCCATTGGAATCTGATAATATCAAACAATGATACGAACAAACATGCAAAGTTACATTTAGAGCTGTATAAGCAATGGAAATATTTTATCAAACGTGTTGAATATAAAAAGTATGCTCCATGGGAAATGTCTGGTCATTCTTTTTTTTTAATTAATTTATTTTTTATTTTTTTATTAATTTTTATTGGAGTATAGTTGTTTAACAATGTTGTGTTAGTTTCTACTGTACAGCAAAGTGCTATATGTATACATATATCCCCTCTTTTTTGGATTTCCTTCCCATTTAGGTCACCACAGAGTATTGAGTAGAGTTCCCTGAGCTTACAGTAGGTTCTCATTAGTTATCTATTTTAAACATACTATCAATAGTGTAAATATGTCAATTCAAATCTCCCAATACATCCCACCCCACCTTCCCCCTTGTTATCCATACATTTGTTCTCTACATCTGTGTCTTTATTTCTGCTTTGCAGGTAAGATCATCTGTACCATTTTTCTAGATTCCACATATATGCATTAATATACGATATTTGTTTTTCTCTTTCTGACTTACTTCACTCTGTATGACAGTCTCTCGGTCCATCCATATCTCTACAAATGACCTAAGACCTAAATAGACATTTCTCCAAAGAAGACAAACAGATGGCCAGCAAACACATGAAAAGATTCTCAATATCACTAATCATTAGAGAAATGCAAATCAAAACCACAATGAAATATTACCTCACACCAGTCAGAATGGCCATTATCAAAAAATCTAGAAACAATAAATGCTGGAGAGGGTGTGGAGAAAAGGGAACCCTCTTGCACTGTCAGTGGTAATGTAAATTGATACAGCCACTATGGAGAACAGTAGGAGGTTCCTTAAAAAACTAAAAATAGAACTACCATACGACCCAGCAATCCCACTACTGGGCATATACCCAGAGAAAAACCATAATTCAAAAAGACACATGAACCCCAATGTTCATTACAGCACTATTTACAATAGCCAGGACATGGAAGCAACCTAAATATCCATCAACAGAGGAATGGATGAAGAAGATGTGGTACATATATACAATGGAATATTACTCAGCCATAAAAAGGAACAAAATTGGGTCATCATGTTCTTGATGTATCATAAGCCCCTACTTTCTTCTTAAATCCATATTAAGAACATATTAGTAAGTTTACTTTAACTTAAAATCTTTCATCAGAGTTTAAATTATATGATTCTACTACCAAATAACTGTCCAGTCTTGGGCATGTCACCTGAATCTTTGTGTCTTGGTTTTCTCAGCTATAAAACAAGTGTACTTGCTTAGATCATTTCAAAGGACACTTCTAGATTTCTTGTAGTAAAGCTTTTCATTATTTCAAGGGTTATAAAACTTTCTTAAGTAACATTGTATAAAATCATATTTTGAAACATTCAATTTCAGAATTGGGAAAGTTGTCGATTTTATAATCCATACAATTATGATGCCACAAATCTCAAATACTGTGATACTTATAATATCAAGTATACACTGATGTCATAAGTATTTAATAAAACCAAATTTAATATTTGAAGATCTAGAAAAGGAGTTTCTGGAAGCAGATAAAAGATAGCCCGACTTACGTTTATTCTCCCTAATTCTGATCGGCCTCCTATAGCTCTTTTCTTGTTTCCATTGGTACCACCCATTTAGGTCTCCATATCAGAAAATTCACTCACCCTATATTTTCATCATCTCTCACAGATAAGTAGTTAGTATATCCTGTCGATTAGACCTCCATAAAGTGACACATATCTATTCAGTATTCTCTTACTACCACATTTGTAAGTTTCCTGAACTATAGCCATTCTTTTGTGAACCATTCTCAGGCACATTATCTCGTTGCCAAGAGCTCTGCCTATTCTCTAGCTGTTATCCGACTGTATTTGTGAATGACAGGAAAACCAGACCCAGCAGCTGCAAAAAAAGAGAATCTTGGCAAGATTACAACAGCCAACCAGATGACAGGGGAGTAAATTGCCCCTGTCAGATTTACACAAGTCAGATTCTTATTATTTGTTTTCCTTTATGATTTAATTGAGCCATTTTTTTCTTCTCTTTCACTTAAGGAAAAGGAGTTTGGAAATATTTTCATTTTAGTTAATCAGCTAAGAGCTAGATTTCACAATCCCAGAGAGGAAAGGAAAAGGGCATCAGATTCATCTGGGAGTCTATGTTTCTTTGAAATTTCTTGTTCTTAGGCTTATGTTGGTTGCACAGGACTAGTACCTCCCTTCTCTTTTCGAGGAAACTGAATTTTATTTGTCTTTTAGTTAGAAAGTATTCCCATTTAGTTTTGAATTCTTTAGAATCAATAGAAACATCACATGGTCAATCTTTGAAGAATAAAGATTCTCTACTTGCTCAAAGGTCCAAAGGACATAGATATGGTGTTCTAGAATGATTTATATATATATATTTTTTAGTACCTTGAGCACATCCCCCAAAACTTAAGAGATATTATTTGCCCCTCTTAAAATATAATGGAAATACAGCTGAAAGAGATAACTTCCGAAAATGAAACATCTGATAAGCAGCATCATTGAATTTGAAATCTAGTTCTCATACATATCATTGTTTTTGGGAAAGCAAAAATAGAAGGCTGCCTCAAGTTTTGTTTTCTATGTATATACAGTTGATTCTTATTCACAGTAGTTATGTTGTGTAAAGTCAATGCAAACACTGAATTAGCAAATACTGAACGCTTATTACTAGGAGAAACACAGGGGAATTCTGCAAGCCTCTGGTCATATTTCATCAACTGATCCATGTTTTATGTGTGTTTCTTCTTGAAGATACCTTATTTAGGTATCTTTTTTATTCTTGGTTTTTTAACACTGAATGTACACATACCACTATAACTCAAGCCTGAATGAAGCTTATCTATCACACGCATATTCTCTGTAAGGCACGTGGCAGCTTTCTTGCACTTAGGATCACTAGACAGTACTTCAACACTGTAGTTGAGAACCAGATTAAACAGCAAAACCACCCACAAAAGACACCAAAATGTGAAAAACTAAATTTACCACAAAGAGGACACTTGTTTGCAGTTCGAGAGCTGACACCAGAAGGCAGAGTATCACCTCGTTCGACCTTAACTGGGAGCATGTGTGTCAGGCAACCCATTTTTTTGCTGCTCTGCACCGTTTGTGAATGACCAGGACATCACTTGTGAGTGTTCATTTTGGGGTTACAAATAAATTTGAGTGAGTAGATGGTAAATTCCACAATTAGAAATGGTAGAAGTTGGATCTTTATAAAGATCTGTAAGACTCCAAAGTCCACAAGCAGAGCTGCATTGCAGATAGCCTATGTAAAAATTCACTCACCCTCTAAAATCAAATACAAATTCAATGAAAGATTTCTTTTTATATGGATATGATTTCTAGGGTCATTCAATCTTCAGATATCTGGCTCAGCTTATTCAAATTCCTCACAGTGGCAGTTCTGGGCTCCCTGATATCATTTGACATATGTATTTCCACATCATTTTCTCACTTCATCTTCTGATTGACATTTATGTTTTAGTCTAGGCCAGAGAGACCAAAATTGAAATTTAAGTCCTAGCTCTTCAAACACACTATTAAATATTATCTAACTTAGTAGTGATATCACAGTCCCAGAATAGTATGTCAAATTCAACTTCATTCAAGAAATAATTATTGTGCTCTTTGCTTTAGTACATTTCATCTCCCTGATAGTTTTACTTCTTCATTGATGATTCTCTGAAATGCATTCCCTAAGTAATTTGGTAGACCTACACCCATAAAATTCTTCCGTAATAGTCTACGTATGAAGTGAATACATTTAAATGACTGTCATGATATTTTTCCTTACCTCCCAAAATATCCAGCCATTCTATTCAAAAAATTTATATATATTCTAACCCTCTCTCTTTCTATACCTATATATACATATATACATGCATATATATTTATACACATATGTATCATATATTTCAAAAAGTATCTGAGCATTTGTTACAGGTCATCTATGTCATTGCAAATACTTACAAGTTCCATTTTTAGTAAAAGCCAAGCTTTATATTCTTTTCGTGACTGTCACAGAGAAAATACAATGAAGAACTAAGTATAAGGGAAGGCAGAGTATCTGGACTAGGATCTGGGAACAATGCTACCAAGACCACATTGTTCTTTGAAGAGTGTTAATTCTTTCCTCAATAATCCTTCCTGTCTCTGATGCCCAGGACATCATAAAGTTTAAGAAAAATGTCTGAATATGTGACTCCAAAATACAAGAGCTATCCCTTGGGGTTTAAGTGTGAACCACCATCACTGTGACCTTTGGGACACTGTCAACAGTTTATTATGACAGCAGTGGACAAGTAGCTGTCTTACACTGAAGAATTTGCAGCAAAGAGGAAAGGCAAAAGAAATTGATCCTTCTGTCTACTTCTTGCTCCACATGTTGGAAGTTGGGGATGCCCCTGTAGGCTAAGTGATATGATAGGGGCTCTCTTGTCAGATTGGGCTGCCATAACAAAATACCATATTTAGTGACTTAAACAACCACATACAGTTTATTTTCTCACAGTTCCAAAGGCTAAAAGCAAGATCAAGGTGCAGCCAATTTTGTTCCTTATGAGGGCTCTCTTCCTGGCTTGCAGATGGCCACTTTCTCATTGTGTCCTCACATGGCAGAGAAAAACAGTGACCTCTCTAGAATTTCTTCTTATAAACCTCCTAATTACCTCCATAAAAGTCCTGTCTCCAAATACAGTCACATTAGGTGTTAGGGATTCAACATAATAATTTGTGGCAGGGTAGGGGTTGCACATACAAACATTTAGTATCAATATATGACAGGAAGTAAGTTAATGGATCAGGAAGGAGACTTGAAGATGGAAGTATAGGATTTTTTAATCACTTGGAGAAGTTGTGACAACAGCAGTTAATTGGAGAAATCAAAGTTACATTGCCGTATTTGTATGGCAGGCTGGTGGTATAGATCATAGTACCAACATATATATAAGAAGAAAACAAAGATTTAAATACTACTACTTTGTAAATTAGTGAAATTAGACTAATATTGATACAAATAAGCCCATTTGACTGTTCATATAGAATCCTCTGAGCAGTAATCAGATATTTTGATTTGAATTAAGTTTTTTATAAATGCACTTAAAAAATACATGTAAGCATTTTTAAAATGCTTAATTTGCATTGAGCTAGAAATAGGTTCTAACTAGGGATAGTGTCATGCACGAATAAAATGTTTTAGCATTTACCTTAACAAAAACATAATAAAAGTCCAGGGTTTGTAAACAAGAGAAAGACCCTACTTGTTATTTATTACAGACAGGATTAAATACAGACAATTTTTCCCAGCGTTTATCTGTTCAATGTACTATGAAATATAATCGACTCATGTAATAAAAGACAGCATCTTTAGAAGATTTATGTTAATGTTCTTATTAGCTAATGAGTTTACATGTAGACCCTTGGCATTTTTGTTTTCCTGCATATAATCTTTCCATTCCCAATCACCACAGTTTCATCAGCAATTGCATCCTTTGAAGAGCTATTCTTTCACTGGGATGTGTGAAAATGTAGGACTACTTTTCAGAAAGGAGGCCACTCCCTGAAATCCAAGAATGAATGTCAATGAAAATGAGGTCAATAAAGAGAAAGTAAAAAAAAAAAATCACACTTTATATAAAATATTCAGCTTTTTATAAAGTACATGAGATTTATACATGTGTAATCCACTCAGATGTTTAAAGTATTAAGTATACACAATATATTCCATATTATTTGAATTTTGAAAACTTTCCATCAGGCTTTATGCATCCTAATATCTTCTACGTGGTCATTAAAGAATACCATAGAATTTATTTTTGAAAAATAAAATGAAAGTGGTAGAAAACATAGTAAATTAAATGTCATTTAAAATGCTACTAAGACAGCCAACCATGTCAATTGTTTTACAAAAACCATCACCTATACTTAGAGAAACCAGAGATTTCCAATCTGTGCAATATACTATTGTCAGTTTATCGCATGGAATTAATAAAATGGTATTAAGAGAAGCAAACGTTTCTCTCTTTTTTTTTTTTTTGTCTGCATCGGGTCTTAGATGCGGCATGTGGGATCTTTTGTTGCAGAGTGTGGGCTTTTCTCTAGTTGTGGCGTGCGGGTTTTCTCTCTCTAGTTGTGGTGCGCGGGCTCCAGGGTGCGTGGGCTCTGTAGTTTGCAGCATGCGGGCTCTCTCATTGCGGCCCACAAGCTCAGTAGTTGTGACACACAGGTTTAGTTGCCCTGTGGCATGTGGGATCTTAGTTACCCGACCAGGGATCGAACCCACGTCCCCTGCATTGGAAGGCGAATTCTTTACCACTGGACTACCAGGGAAGTCCCAAGAGAAGCAAACATTTCTTTCTTTCAAATAATTACTAAAAATTTCAAGTTATGTTTTAAACCTCACTCATGCTAATTTTAGTAAATGGAACAATCATTATAGAATTTGCCTTTCATTTGCTTCAATTTAGTTAAATCTTCATGTGTGTACCCTGCTCTAGAACTGTATTTACACATTTTCCTGTTCACTCCCTAAATAACACTTGATAAATCTAAAGAGCTGCTATGTATTCTGAGACATGTATGCAAGCAAATTTAGAATGCACGGTATGGTTTCCATTGTATCTGATTTAGAATAAACTAAATATTTTCCAGGTGGTTTTGCAATTTTTTGAAGTTGATTGTAACGCAGAAGCTTTATTTTTTTTCGGTTAGCTTTGGTGTTTTTGAAGTAAAGAATGACAAAAAACAAAAACAAAAACGCTTTATATCTATCTATTAAAATATTTGATAGAGCATAATTGAAATAAGTCTAAATGGCTGACAAGAATTTGAGCTTAAGCTTGAATAAGTTGACAATGTATTTTCCTTAGAAAAAATAAACTAAAATTTTTAAATATGTACATAATTATGGTGGACAGCTTTAAAATAGCTCCCCATGGTCCCTGCCCCAGGGTGTTTATACCCTTGGGTAACTTCGCCTTGAGTGTGGATCGGACCTAGTGACTTCCTTCCAATGAATAAAATTCTGCAAAAGTGATGTGATGCCACTTCAGATTATAAAAGACTGTGACTTCGGTCTTGTCAGAGCTCTCTCTTGCTGTTCTGATAAAGTCATCTGTGGCGTTTTGAGCTGTTCTATGGAGAAACCCAACGGCAAGCAAGTGAGAGCAGCTTCCAGCAAAAGCCGTCAAGAAATTCATGCTTAGTCCAACAGCCTGAGAGACACTGAGTCCTATCAACAGCCACTGAGAGAGCTTGGAGCTAAATCGGTCTATCTGAATTGAACCTTGAAATGACTGTGGCAGGCCAAAATCTTGGCTGCATCCTTGTAGGAGACCCTGAACCTTAGGACCCGTACAAGCTGTGCCCAGATTCCTCATCCACAGAATCTGTGAACTAATACACATGTGCTGTCTTAAGCTGCTAAATTCTGAATAGCTTGTTGTGCGGCAATACATAATTAATACAATAATTGATATAAATAATTTTTACTTTAGGGCACTAATAATGTTCTATTACAGAAAATGGTTACATGCTGTGATGTTCCAATGCCCCCTACTCTCCATCCTTTGTTTCCATGTCTGTAAAATGAGAATGCTGAGAAAAAATATCTCTGCTATTGTTTCCAGATATAAGTTTTATCTTATTTACATAATCCTACGACTGAATTCACACTTAGTCTTGATGTCAAAATAGAAGATAAGAATTGTGAAGATTACATGATATTATGCATGGAAAAGTACCTAGCTCCTTGTGCTGTTCACTGTGAAAATGCTCAGAAAATAGATATTTGCCACAGGATGGAATGCAGGGAGCAAGCCTGCACTTCCAGTTGAGCTCTTTCTTGGTCAGTTTGGGTTTGTCAGATGGGGTAAATAGGAACAGTTTGGGGCTAAAGTCTTGGTAGGACAGGTAGAAAAAATTCAGTGCTTCAGCATCTTTCATAGTCGTTTATTTTGGATTCACTTTTTTAAAAAAAACTTTTAAGATCAATTCTTAAACTTTCTGTAGGAAAATGGTTAGAATGTCAGAATAAAAATAAAAGTGTGAAATACACATTCACAGCCTTACATTTTCAAGTTTAATAAGAACATGATGTTAACAGATATACACGTTGAAAAGCTGAAACGGGGTGGGGAGATGAGGAAGGAATAGTTGGTCTATTTGATTTTTATATTTTAAGATTCAAAAGTTTAGAAGCTCTGGTCCTAAGATTTTTATGACTTAGATGCACACTGACCAGGATTCCTCTGTAGAATAGGTATGAAAAATTAATTTTGTAATGTTACTGTAGTAGTAGATTAAAGATGGCTGCAAATTCTTTGCTGCTCTTTCTGTTAAGAGGTAGAGGAAAAATTCACCTCCCTTTGAATCAAGGCTGAACTTATTAGCTTGCCTGACAAAAAGAACATGACAGAAATGATGCTGTGGGACTTTCAAAGGCAAGAAGCCTTTCAGCTTTCACTCTGACAATGTTATTATACATGCTCTGGGCGAAACCAACAACCATGTAAGAAGTCTAGCTACCTTAGACCACCGTCCTGGAGAGGCCACACATAGGTCCACAATGTGAGCTCTGAGTTCAGCCTTCTAGCTCTTTCCACCAGTAACTAGACTTGTGAGTTTAGCTAACTGGGACCCTGCCACCATAAAAAATGGAAGAATTACCCCGCTGAATTCTCCCCTAATTCTTGATGAGCTGTAGTAAAATCATTGTTATTTTAAGCCACTTAATTTTAGGGTAGTTTGATATACAGCAATCATTATCTGGAAACTTCATCATACTCACCTAGTTTTAACCTAAGTGTTTAATATGTGACCAAATGCATAGTTGTCTCAAAGTGAAAAATATATTTTGCAACATTATCTAGAAGTGATAATTTAGGCCCCAATTTATATGGGACAAAGGTGTCATTGGATACCCAGAGGAAAATCATAAAGAAAAAGAATCAATAAACTGAAGGATTTTCATATTGGAAGCATATTGTATGACTTTACAGAAATTCTATATTTCTGCTTTGAGTCATCATGGAACAAAATATAAAAATAAATAGAAATGCATGTATATGTGTGTGTGTTTATATTTACATGCATACTTATATATATGTATAGGCTTACAAACAAATATACATATATATAGAAGATTTGAGTTTAAAAAGACCTGCATTTATTATTCTATGTAGGTAAATAGATTGAATGAAATCTACCAATGTGTATTGCAGTAAAGTTTTTGATATCCAGAATAGATAAAACTGGGTAAAGAACATCTATTTTAAAAAGATTAGTAACTCTTTATGTATCATATGCTTTAACACAGAATTAATTATTCATCTCCCCCACCCAAGGGAAAAAAACAACCCACATCTTTATTCAGGTAAATACTGAAAATAAACAAAAATGGTAACTTGACTAACAAAGTCCTACTTAATTTCTTTCTCAAAAACCTCAAGTTTACAAAGGCTCACTTTTGTATACTAGGCAGGACACTGAAGTAGATATTCTCAACTGATAAATCGCCACTGCTGATTTTCCATAGTGATGCATAAACACGGTTTTTAAAAAAAGGAAAGGAAAACCAACACATCCAGAAGAAGATTTAATGAAAAGCATTAATCTGGCAGCTGCCTTAACTGTGTTTCTTTTTAGAGTCAGTCACACTTATTTTTTCATTTGTCAAATTTCCCTATGTTTCTTTCCAAATCCTCAGTATCAAGCTTATACTGGTACTTCGTATTCATACACATTTGGTACTGATACAATTTAGATATTTTCTGTTGACACTTCTCATTGACATTCAACCATGAGAGATAATGATTTAGTTTCTTTATACCACTCTAGACACCTTTCTCTCTCCTAATTCTTCTTAATTCCTTAATTTTGCTGCTCAAATTCAAACTGCACTCTTAATTTTGTACGCTTTACACAAATAATACTACATTTTTAATACGAAATACTTACAAAATCAAATCTCGATTAACTCACTTTTGATAATTCAACATAATATTATATCATTTTTGTTAAGATGTGTCAGTTTACACGTTAAAGAGTTTTCACGTATATTTAAAATTATTCTAAACATGTTATGACATAAAATTTCCAAAATGTACTGATCAAATATGTCTATTTCATCCAGACTGCTCCCTTTCAGCCCTAGGTGTAAGTTCTTCAGAAGAGTCATATATAGAAAAAAACAATAAAAGAGATTTTACACTGAATAAAATTCCTTGATATGGCTTGTTAAGAATGCTGTGTCTGCTCAAATCTCAGAGGCTGACACATCCTGGTGTGGTACCAATTCTCCAGTTCTGTGAATCAGCATGATGTCTCAGTACAGGAAATCTATAATGACATAATGTTCACTAAATGCCATCAGAAAGGTAATTGTCAAGTTAAGAAAAAGATAGCACATTTTTGTTAGGAAGAAAAACATTTGAAACATGCTTAAATATTTATCCATTGATTTTTATGGTAATGAATAATAGATAAAAGGCTTAAGAATATCTTTGGACAGCTAAGTGGTAGATAGTAGTGACAGGTTTTTGTTCCCTTTTCCAATTTCCACGATTGCGCTCTGGAGAAGCTTCAGGGAACTCTATCTGGAGAGAGGTATTTTGCTTTCTCTTTCAGTTTAATGGCAGATTTTTAATAACTAAAGATCACGCTATAGCCATATTCCATTCAATAGTTTTCCCTTTGTGGCAAAAGATAGAAGCAATTATGTTTCTATTTATTCATCACAAAATGAAGATGAAACTCCAGTGCTAAATTGCCATTCTGCAGTGTTTAATGTTCCCCGGAAGATACTGCCTTTTTGGAGAAGTTATATGTGCTTGATTATAAAACTATTCATTGTTTCTCTTCTATTTTAACTTGTAGAGCATGACCTTTCCTTAATTGTTGTTGTTACATTACAATTTATATGTTTTATAAACAAAACAATTTCTAAATTTAGTGACAGGAACTTTAGTTCCTTGCAATAACACAGATCAGATATCCTGAAAATACTCTCAATAAAAACACCAAAATAAGCTGAAAAACATAGACTAAACATACTTTAAGTGTGTAACTGACGCTATAAGTCATTAGAATAGTTCTATTTGGGGAGGAACGGCCAAGATTCCAAAGGATAAGAAACAAAGACAAAGAGAAAAACCTACTTACCCCTCAAGACATGGTCCTAAAACTATAAAACAAGGTAACAAGGAGATCTTAAACACAGTCAGAGAGAAAGGAAAGATAACAAGGACTAATAACAGGCTTCTGAGCAGTCATTTTTAGAAGAGAGTGAAATAATACCTTTCCAACTATGAGAAAACAGTAAGTGACAACCTATACATTTATACATAGCTAAGGCATTATTATAGAAAAAAGCTGAATAAAAGACTTTCAAAGAGAAAAATCCAAATCTCAAATAAATCTTAACCATATCTTTTAGTAGAAAGGAAATTGAATTTAGAAGGATTAAAAAGTGGTACAAAGAAGAATAATCATCAAGGAAATTAGTAAAAAGTAGCTAAACATATAAAGTATTGATTTAAAAATAACAACAAGGGTAATTAATTTGGAAGTAAATATAAAAGAAATCTAAAAGACTGGGCAACAATAAAATGTAGAAATTAAGGGGATAAAATGTTTTCAGTGCTTTACCATTATTGTATAGTTTGTTGGAGGTTATAGGTATTGATTTACTCTACATTTTGTTAAATATGTATGTAAAATGTTAGGTGCCATATGAAAAAAAAGTATGGGCCAAATGCACATTAGAAATCAAAATGTTTAAAATTAAATACTTAAACGATCAACTTAAGAAATGAAAAAGAACAGGGTAAGTTGAAATAAAGAAGAAAAATGAAAATAAGATAACAATAGAAGTTAATTAAATAGAAAAAAATTAGAACAAACCAAAAGTAGATTCTATGTAAAACCTACTAACACAGAAAAGAAAAAAAAAATGTTGGTATTGAACATCTTTGTGTCTAGAAAGAGGAGGCAATGCAAGGTATATAGAAAAGATTAAAAATGGTATGAAAAAACAATGAATATGTTTGTTCAAATGAATATAAAATTCAAATGATTTGGAAAATTTTCAAGAAAGGGTAATTTAACAGCACTAACTCAAGAAAAAATTTTAATACAATAATAACTATTAGAATGTTCCATCAGAAGTTTAAAATCTATCTCCAGCAAACATATACGCTTACAAATCAACCCTCAAAAAATGATTTTAAATTTAATCACTAAACCTTCAAGAAACTGCTAATTACTTTTAAAAATTCTTATGGGAAGTAGAAAAAAGTTGTTTCGTAACCCATTTCTCAGCTAGTATACTTTAGAATAGTGTTACTCAAAGTAGCCAGTCAGCTGTTTGCTATTGATCAGCAATGAGCTAAGGAGTTTACTGCACTGGAATGTAAATTAATGTGTTGCTTCCTTCACTGAGAAAGTCTTGCATCAAAAAATATCAGGTGAACTAAAATTGTCATCCTTAGTGATGTAGTTGATTTATATTCTGGCTCAAGGTCCTTATTTCATTGTGATCCAATAAAAAACAGTTCAAAACCAGCATCACAAAACCAACACCAGTTCATATATCACACTTTGAGTAGCATTGTTCTGGAAACCAAGAGAGGACAGGATAAAATGGAAAAATTTGAAAAACATTTTTGAATGTAGAGGTAAAGTGCCCAGCCAAGATATTCTCAAATTAAATTTATTAAGGAATTAAAACAAAAAAGCCAAAGTTAGGTTTATCCCAGGAATTTTATTAAAACTCGACACCAATACATAACGAATAGGAAAAATAAATAAGAAAATGATGGACCTTTCTTAATCTAATGTAAGGTACCTAAAAAAACCAAACCAAACGAAAAAACCACAGAGCAACTATGTGATGGTATTTACCACTTTGTGGTAAAAATCATAATCCACCCTTTAAAGTATGAAAGTAAGCAAAAATCATAATCATCATGGTTTATATCTAATATGTATACTGGAAGTAATAATCAACTAAGAGAAGAAAATAATACAAAAGTTTGGAAGTAAAGAATGACTGTGGTACAATTACATAGAACATCTGATAAACTCTAGAGACACATTATGGGGATTAATAAGATTAAGATTGTACAATAAGATTTCTGTATGTTATTTCTAGAAATCATTTCTATTAGAAATGCAATTTTTAAAACATAATTTTAATTGTAGCCCAATATAAAGGATTCACATAACCATAACAAATGTGGGTGAAAACTCTACAGAAAATACATAAAATTTGTACTGAAAGCCTTTAATGAAGAATTAATTAAAGAGATATAAATGAAGAGTTTATAAATAGTAAGTCTCAAAATATTAAAGGATGCTGCTTCTTTTCTAATTAATTTTAAATCTAGTTTTAAGGAATACAGTATTTTAAGTAAGGTGGTTAAAAACGTGTTTATGGAAAAAAAGAGACCAAGAATAGCAAAGGTGATTCTGATAGATGAAAACAACAGATGAGGTTTTAATTATTATAAAGATATGAGATATCTTATAAATATACTATATATAAAGATATATAATTTAGAAATAATTCAGAGAGTGTTGAACTGGCCCCTCCAATGAGGTGAGTAGGATAGGATAGGATAGGATAGGGCAGAAGATGAACAGGGCAAGATTGGATAAGATCAGTTAGGATAGATAAGGATAGCATATAATGGGGTAAGACAGACAAGAACAGAATAGAATTGAATAGAATCTAATAGCAAAACATTTAGTAATATATCCATCAGTGTATAGAAATTCATTATTTTAAATGAGTGGCTTTGCTGAGAGGGGTGAAACAATGGCATATTGAATTAAAGGTACTGAAAAAATGTCACTTAACATAGAAAAAAATCAAGTCCGATGCAAAGGCTTTAATCTGAAAATCAAAACTTTAAAATTCTGATTTAAGCAGAATATATTTATGACACCTGGATCAGGGTGAACTTCTTTAAAAAGACACATAAAGTACAAACTATAAAATATACTTTGTAAAAGTATTTGTATAAAATCACACACACACACGCACACATATGCACACGTAAAAAGGCAACCGAATGACTGGGAGAAACACTGGTAAGGCATAAGATAGACAAAAAACTAGTATGCTGAATATGAAATAAACTGTGGTAAATCTGGTAGGAATATTTTTTTAAAAAGGAAAGAAGGAAAAAAGGAAGGAAGGAAGGAAGGAAAAAAGGAAGGGAAATAAAATTCCTTCAAAATGGACAAAATATAGCAACAGGCAATTCAAAGGAGAGGAAATATGACTAGTGTTTAAAAATGTCTAACCTCAGTAGAAATAAGAGGAATGTAAGTTAAAACTGCAATAAGAAAAAAATTTCACATTCAGAAACTGGCAACATTTAGTCTGAAAATAGCATGTTTTGACAAGGATACATAGCAAATATATATATATTTTATAACCCACTGGTGGGAATTTACATGGGTACAACCAATTTGAAGGGTAATTTGACAATATATAGAAAAATTGAAGATGTCCATACTCTTAAGACTTAGTGGTTTTCTCTAGAGAGGCAATCACATACAAGTACACAAGGAGATATATACACAGAAATGCTTGTAATAAAGAAAAGTTAGCAATAACCTAAATTTTCATAAAGTAAAAAGCAGACATATATACATCTATATATAGTATATGTATAGTATTTATTAGCAAAATAAATAATTTAGCTAATAAATAACTTATTTAGTATTTATAAATACTAAATAAATCTATATTTAGTATTTAGTTTAGTATTCAGTAGCTGTGAGATGGATGTATGTGAATTATATGTTCCAAAGTGAATTATTCTCAAAAATATATTGAACAAAAATAAGCAATTTGCAAAACACTGTAGACATCAATAAAATAAATATAATATGTACTTTAGGGATAAAACATATATAAAATGTTAATATTTGCTAAAATATAAGAATACCAAATTAATCATAGTGATTACTTAATATTTATTTACTTATTTCTTAAATAGGTGAGAGAAAGACAAATGTATAAGGGATTATTCTTTCAAATTTTTTAGGTCTAAAGTTTTTCACAGAAATAAGTAT
Organism: Monodon monoceros; assembly: GCF_005190385.1. Taxonomy (NCBI): domain Eukaryota; kingdom Metazoa; phylum Chordata; class Mammalia; order Artiodactyla; family Monodontidae; genus Monodon; species Monodon monoceros. Next base: position 43,428,591 of record NW_021703765.1, read on the forward strand.
ATTATATGGTCATCAAATTCAGCCAAACTACATACACAAGCACAGAAGGCCATTCAAGTGAAATGGAAAAGATGGTAATCTTCTAACCAGGAAAATGTTGATATTAAATGGGCTGTGAGTATAGAAAGTATCTTCTGAGAGCTTCATCTGTTCAGTAACAGGAGTCTAACTAGTGTGAAATCCTGCAATGTGGAATTATAGTAGTAGGACCTGACCATCACCAAAGTCTTGAATCTGTTTATGACTGAAGCTATGAGACCTTTAGGTAGACAAATGAAACAAGACTGAGATAAGGAAAAGGAACATAGGCTTTCAAGCTCAAATTCAACTTCATTTACTTCAGCATTTTAAAAATCTCCTGAAGCCTTTATAGGATATGCCATACCCTTTTTTACACTTTTTAAAAAAATTTTTTTCACAATAAATGTTCCAAAGAAAAAATTATTAGTATCTATATCTGTATCTCTGTTTATGTGTGTGTGCATGCATTATGTATGTATATGCACATAAGTACATGTATTAAGTTTCTAAGAAAGTACAAGGGGGCAGAGTGATGCCCAAATCATAACAGCAATTAAAATTTAGGAAAAAGTCAGAAAAACCAACTATGCTAGGAATAGAAAAATAGAATGGAATAGAATTGAAAGAATTAAGCTGGGACACTCATCACTTCTCAAGGAATTTCTCTCATTTCACTTGTATCTTATGAAGTAGGGGTATTTTCTGATAGATAGAAAAACCTATCATGGTAAACCCAGATGCATTTTCAATAATGCCTAGAACTAAGTATAGTTCAAGATTGAGGTAAAGCCCAATAATCTACTTTGGTCAATAACTCCCCAGGAATAACACTATAGCAATTCACAGTGCCTGTTCTTAGAGTAGGCACATAAAATATCACAATTCCCATAACTGGAATTCAATGATGAAGATTGCATCATTCCCATTTCATAAACAAAAAGACAGAAGTTCAGAAAGGATATAAAATTTTCATATAAATAAAAGTATATCAAATAAAGTTATTTTTTTCAAACAATGAAGTGTCAGAGCCTTGAGTTCAAAACCAGCTATATCTGATTTCATACACCATATTTTATGTTGCCGAGTTAAATGGGGTTATTACAATCATGGCAGGACCCCCTAGGATGGGAGCTGTATTACCAGATACAGTGAAAAGAGACCCAAAGCCCAGTCTGTACCCACTCAGAGGGAACTGCCAAATTTCCCTATTATTTGAAACATTACTGTGATTTAGATACGGTACCTCTAACAGGTACATAACACATAACTGGATGGGAACTCAAATTAAGATTTTAACTTCTGTTAAATCAATAATAATTAAATTTTCAGATTAGTTTGCCATCATTTAAAGAAAAAAAAAACTAAGGTAAAGGACTCTGTGACAGGGAAGGAATACGGGGACTCATCTGGGCAAGAAGGATTTACCTCTGGCAATCAACCTGAATGAGATCCTGGACAAAGGGGCCTGGGAGAATGGCAAAGAGGAAATGAATATTTATTTTGCATATTTAAGTGAAGTTTCCAAAATCACCTGATATATCATATCTTGGTGATAAATCCACATGCATTTAAAATTTATAAACCTGTTATGCAGTACTTAATAGACTCTGGAATTTTTAGGCACATTATCTCTGATAGGCACATTATCTCTGATTGACACAAGCCAAGTGTTGAGAGAATATGGTGTTATTTACTTGCTGGGTAGAAGCTAGTGCATCCTATTGTTTAGTGAGATTAGTTTAGCTAGTGAGTCCTATTGTTTAGTCAGATTAGCTTGGTAGTGTTCCCCGGTCAAAAAGTCTAACTGGGATATTGTTTCATCACTGTCTTCATCGTCATTAGTACTGTTACCATTGCCAATATGATAATGTTCATTTACAGTTCAGAAAGTATTTACACATGCTTATTTACCTCTATGTGTTGGTATGGTATGTACAGGTCGGTGAATGGTGTATGTCTTTCTGAAGGAGACATTTGATCTGTGATAGATATATTTTATTCTCATTGCAAAAGGAATAACAGGGTTTTAGAAGGGGAGCAATAATTATTTAAAGCTTTAGAAATATCAATCCAGTTGGTTTGTGGAGCATATATTATAGAGGAGCAAAAGAGCCAAAGAGACCAGTTTGAAGAGTTTCAGTTTAGAGATGATCATGGTTTGTTCCAAGATGACAGATAAGAGGCAAAGGCATAGATCTGAGGTTCATTAGCATGTAAAATGTTATCCCTATTAGATAGGATTTAATGGGATTTAAATGAATGCTTTTAAGACAGAATAGACAGAGAAGAAGAAAGAGGAAGGACTTTGGGTCACTGCAACATTTAGAGGACTCAGGAACCAGGGATGGAGACAGACTGGTATTGAGTTGCAGACTAAGGTAGTGTACACTATCCTAGAGAATTAAGGGTTCAGAGGAAGTGGTGACCAACAGACAACTAACCGTTGACTTTGGAAAAATATAAATCACCAGCCCTCCTTGATATAGATATTTTAGTGCCGTCTTAGAGAAGAAAGTCAGAACAGTCAGAAATATGACTAACTGCAGCCTGGTCAGCTGCAAGTGTGTTGTTGTTGCTTCTGATCACTCATATTCTGTGATATGCAGAATATCACAGAATACTCTGCAGTTGTGTAACTCACTCTCCATACCATTACAGGTTCTGTATAATTCTATTGAACACTCCCTTTGATTATGATTGCCTGGGTTCTATCTCTTAATAACTTCAGGTCTAATGATTGGTTATAAAAATCTTTACTTCAACTTTCACAGTACGAAGCCTAAGAAAATTATCAATTAATATTATAGCAAACGTCCCTTGAAGTATGTGTAAAATTTATCCCTAATTGGTATTTCAAGTAAATAATACCCTTTAAGAGCTTAATTCCTCTTGGAGGAATCTGGGAATAAATAAGAAAATATATAAGTAAATAAGATAAATAAATAATTCTGACTTCCATTATCTGTTCACACATTTTAGATAAATCAACTTATTAATTTCATTGTTCTCTTTAATATAATACAAACTCTCATTGAGATATAATTCATCATTATAAGAAATATAACTGTGAAAAGTAAGAAATATAATGGTAGGTAAATACAAAGAAGAAAATATGCACCTTGCTTTTTTTGTCTGTTTCTATACTGTATCTACTGTGTGATTATATCTTCTAAACATATGAATATTGTAATACCATTTGTTCTTATATTTAGCTGTCTTAGCTTTTAAATTTTATCAAATAATATGTCTTTTTAAAATCACACACACACACACACAAAAGCATGCACACAAACAAACCAGTATTGTAATGTCTATGTGTTGGCAGACAAACCACACAGGAATGCTTTATTTTGCTTGAAGTTTGGATGTAAATTGATATAGCTCTGATAGAGTGTTTGTTAGGTATCTACAGTTTCACATCTCCTTCAATTCATCTGACATTTTCAAATATCACTACTGAAAAGGTTACAATTGGATAAAATGCTTTGCAAAGTTTGACATATACTCTACAAAATCTTCCCTTTGATTTATTTAATGGAAATTTTATATAGCTTATTAGCTATAAAAACTTCTCAAACTTCTCAGCAATCAATAATTCTGATGTCCCCACCATCTACTCATTGACAAAGAGGCTAATCCCTGGCCAACGTTGTTTTTAAATATGCCTACAAACACCCCACCTACCCCCCGAAACACAGATGCACACAGACACACAAAAGTAGACCCTTCTTTGCCCTATTCAAGTTCCTATCTCAGCAAACAACAGTCTGTTTTTTTTCACTTCCAGGAAGTGTAAGTACACACCTTAAGGCAGCAGGTTGTTCCTTCTCAACTGCTAACACATCTTTTGAAAAACATAGTCCCAGCCTTTCTTCATTATATAGAGTTCAATCTCCAAAGTAAATTTTATTTGTGTTAAGTATGAACAAAACTCTGTCTTAACTAGAGTTCAGCCCTCAAATATTAAGTGTTTTGTTTCATTCCTGCTGTTATAAAAAGTCCCCATACGATAAGGTAAAGGGTTTATGTTGTGATTGTAAATTAAAAGATACTTAAGCGATGATGTATTCAAATGATAAAATGAAAAATTTGCAGTAAATGATAGTAGTATAACCATAAACATTAAAAGGCTTTTTATTGGTTTTTACTTCTTAGAACTCATCCTATTGGCAAAACATAGAGCACTTGATTTAGGGATTAGAGTGCAAATGTTTAATATTGTGACCCTATAATAGCAATGACAGAACTGACAAAAAGGAGAAGTGGGGGGAGGGAATGTGGGCCTACCAGTTTATCCATTTACATAATATGGAGTCATAACTGTGATTAGAAATACAGAGTCAAGCATAGCATCTAAAGTTATAAAGGTAACAAAGAATGGTTTTAAATTATATACCTATCAAAATCAGGTGGTGGTAGAGAAGGAAGCAGGAAGGTAATATAAGTCAAGTGAATTCCTCAGCAAATAAAGGTAAGGGAATGTTATTTTTATTGTTACGATAGTGACCCGCAAAAGAAATAACACTTGAAATACTTAGAAGTCAAGATCTCTGTGAAATTAGTCCAAACTTGGAGAAAAGGAGAGAATCACCTCTGCACTGCCTGAATATTTTTCCTTATGCATGTGTTAGTATTATTTACATATAATTAATAACACATTTTATAATTTGGTAAATAGTTTTAAAGACAGCTAAACTTTTTCTTTAATATCAGAAAACATAGCTCATAATCAATAAACTGAAATGAAAAATCAACATATTTGGTACACATTCTTCTGCATTAAAATTGATAACAGTAAGCAATTCTACTCGAAGATTTAATTATCAGAGGGTGCATTTTGTGGCTAATTCATCCTGGCAGACTCATTGGGTTACAGTTTTGCACATAAGTGTTCTTCAGGAACAATATTAGGGTTCCTTTATGACAGAGGCAGGCAATTAGCTACTCCCACCGAAAATATCTCCCAGGCTAAGATAATGTCTTATATGTTTGTGATACAGAATTCTAGGCCTTTATCAAAGTACTTTAAAAAAAATAAATATGTATCACAAAATACTTTTTAATACAGTCAGAAAATACTGACTATGCCTATAGGCATTCTTGCATTTAACCTCTGTACAAAATGAGGTGACCCATGTGGACTTGAAAGTCGTTTTTAAAAATTATCTTAACGAAGTATTAAATTTCATAACTATATGTTTTTTATGTAAAATAATTTCCCTTTTAAAAAATTATACAGAATTTCTCTAGTTTAGACATCCACCACTGGCTTAACCATTAATTGTGGTCAATTCATTTCTCATCAAAAAACTCCACTGAATCAAATTAAGGGGGGGGCACAGTATGAGAAAAAGTGGACATTTATTTCTCAATTTTCTCTACATTCATGCTTTGTATCTTACCAAATTGCTAGCAAAGTGCATTGGTAATACTTTTGTATATGTATTTGTGATAGAAAATACTTTATAGAATCATAGCATTATGATTCACAGTTAATATCCTCGGTAAATGAAATATATGAGGCTTAAATAACATAACATGCAATGTACTCTTTTCAAAGTTATTTTCCCGAATTAAGACAAACCTTATCCATAAAGTCAATTTTAAAGGCATAAAATTTTAGGTCATGTTTCAGACATTGGGAGAGTTAGTAGAAATTATTTTACTCTTAATAAGATTTCCAAATCCTTTCTCCTCTTTATTATTTTTCAAAAAAGAAAGAAAGAAGAAAAGATAGAGTAACTGTCATTCTGTTATGATTTTGGATAAGCCCTGATGATTGAAAGCACCAAAACAAATTATATTCACAAATGTCAACTCCCCTGACTAGCTTTTTAAACTGTTCATATTCCAACCCACCCTATCTAATTAGCTTTAGGTCCCCAAATACACAGTGGATGAAGTCCATTTTTTCCTTGTAACCTTTTCCAATTTTCTGGTCCTGTTGCATATTTTGTTTCCTGAACACCTACTGCATTTAAAGCCATCTATACAATAAACATCATCTCAAATTACATTTAAAAATAATTTTTTTTTCCAGTGAGCCTGTTTGTTACAGGAAGAATTCCATGTCCTAGATATATCAATTAAACATTGACCCAGTGTCCCTACAGTGACAAGGAATTCATAAAAAGCAAGGAGGAAATTCCAAAATATATATATGGGAAACAAATACCCATTGGTATAATAAGTTTTTCCAAGAAAATTTAGTAGTTTTAATTTAATTTATTTACTTAGAGATGTCTGAGACAGTCTCCAAAGCATCCTTCCCTTCTGCAATGTATGCAGAAGCATTACTTACACAATGGGAAATCATTTTGGTTTTAGATTCTCTTCATGTTATCCACTGTTAGTTACACATTTTACATGTGTCCTAAGTATCCAGTCAGCAATGCACCATAAATTCATAATTCCCAGGTTTATTTTCATTGTGCAGAGAGATCAGGTATATCCTACTAAAAATCATTTTGTGAATAGGACTTACCTTTATCTTTCTGCTAGTGAATGATACTAACATGAAGGCTTTGATATATGGTCATTAACTTGTTCACAACGTAATTTTATTGTAACCATTGTTCTTCTGGGTAGTCGCCAGTAGAGAGAGAATGAGTTCTATATCTGCTCTTAATTATTTCTTATCCACTTCTGGTATATTAAATTTGAGGATTTCTGTTTATCAAGAGAAAGAATTAAAAGAGAGACTAGGAAAACCACCAACAGGAAGAAAATAATATACCTATCCATCAAAACTTTATATCCAGAATATTTGTGGAAGTATAAATCAATAAAAAAAGACAACACAGAAAAAAGTAAAACAAGAGACGAAAGACACTACTGAATAAGATACCCAATGGCTAATAAATCTATATAAGGTGCTAGACCACAGAGAAATACAAACTAAAACAACAGAAATACGATTCCACACCTACTAGAATGGCTAAAAGACAAGAAATATCAGATGTTGGTGAAAATATAGAGGAACCAGAATTCCCAAACATTGCTGGTATGAGTCTATACTAGTACAACCACTTTGGGGAACTTTTAGACAGTGTCTACTAAAGCTGAATGTGTACAGTTCACAAAACCTCCACTCCTAGTAATATATCAGTCAGAAATATGTGCACGTGTTTATCATAAAAACATGTCCTAAAATGTTCAAAGCAGTACCATCTATAGCAACCACAAACTTGAAATTTCCCAAATGCCCTATCAACCACTGAATGAATAAGTGAAATAAATAAATGATGTTCCATTGTAGGGATACTTTCATACCATTCAACCCAAGTCCCTTTATCCCAGTGCTTTATTAGATTGGATGTAAACTCATGTAACACCCTCTCACATTAGGGAAGTTGTTATTAATAAGGTAGAGCACAGAGGATATGAAAGTCAAATTAGTATGCAGAATCTTAAATTAATTACCAGTATTGTTTTCCAGAAAACAATGAAATTAGGGATTATATTTCTCATAGAATCTCAGTTTGACTTTCTGTATCCAAAACTCTGGATGGTTTTTCTAGTCAAATATCTATCTGTAAGCTTTATCAGTCGATGACTCACTTTCATGATAGGAACAGATAAATACTTATTATTACAAAATTAAAAAAGGGCAGAACCTCAAAGAGTAATGCATTTTAAAATTTTGAACCAAACAAAAGACAAAAGTCCACTAGAAGACACCAGAAAATTAAAAGCTGGCTTGTAGTAACTCTGGGCACCAACAGGAGTATATCTTGCCAATGCACTCTGATTTACTTAAGCATGTAATGTTATTTTTTTACTCTTGTAGCCTGAAGAGTCACAATGACCCTGTTCCAAACAAACAGACAAACTCTTATCTGTGAGGCAATTCAGAGCTGAGCTGAGGCATAATTTCCATAAACACCCTGACTACAGACGTATTATTACATTACTAATTGAAGTATTTCTTTGAAATTGCTGGTCGAGAGCCAATAAAATCTCTACCGAATGACACCCAAGCCTGCTAAAAAAATTACCTTTAATCAGAATGTCAATAGAGCTATTAATAATTTTTCAGAAGCTGCTTCATACTTACAGAGGTAACCAGGCAGCTTCTGTGAAAAAGAGGAGCAAGATATTCCCTCTCCCCATTCCTTTACTATGACAGTGTAATTCGAGTCTCATTAATCTGCAGTGATACCTTCAATTGTCAGCAGGCATGGCAGAGATGGTTTTGGTCTAGGCTAATATAAAAATGGCAAGAGTAGAGTTTCCCACTCATTTTCATTGAGGTTTATTCACAGCACTGCAATACATGTAATGGAAGGCTTGGCCATCTTCTTAATAGTAGAAATGTAAGGACCATCTATCAGTGCCAGAGGCAGGAAGTTGATATGATATATCAAGCGTCACTTAGCACTTGCACTGTCAGAAAGATCAATTATTACAATATTTATTTTAAACTGCCCAAGTTGTATCCACAATAGTAAGACATCCATCTTATCAGTTACATAGCTTTAATTCCTAACGTTGTTAACTGGATATTGCTTACTACAACCAGCCACTCTCTGAATTCTGAGAAAGTAATAATTTTTAATTTCTACTTAGACATTTCTCAATTTATCATCTTTTTCTTTGAATTCAATAAATTCTTGTTTTATGAATCTAGTCTGTAAGCCCTGGCTGAATAAACTATAATAATTGCGCCATGTTGTTAACTGAGAAATGGCTGTGCTGCCTCATTTCTTAAAACTGTGAAGAAAAGATTGGATAGAATGATTGTTACTCAGTTATCTCATACTTGAACTTTCAGAATCTCCACAAAAACTGTGTTCTCTGTAACAGTCTTGTGAACAAGAACCTGTAAGGAAAGAAAGGGAAAGCACTTATAAACAAAATTAAATTTCTAGTGACCAAGCTCCCAATTGAATTCTTAATCTATTTAACCCTGCCCAAGTTTTCCTCTTTCTGTGGAAGGCTGAAATTGTGTGCCAGGGAACCACTAGTTTTGATGTTAATAATTTATAGATGTTGGCAACAGATATAATCACTTTAAGTGTTATGGGAATAGCAGCTGTGAATAACTTAAATGTGTAGAATGAGGATTGAGGAAAGAGAAGTAGCATTCCTATTACATATTCAAAGTATCTTTATTTGCAGTGCAGAATTAAATTCGCTCCCCTAAATCAAACCAGAGGATGGTGATGAATTTGCATTTAACTATACTGAGAAAATGGACAACATGTGGATTTTTAGATTAAATATCTAAATGCAGAGGGGAAGAGGGAAATTACAAGTACCTTGAAAAAAAATAACTGAAACACTCATAAGATAAGGAGATGTAGGCTATTCTGGAATGATTGCAGCGTTCTTTGTGTTTTTATATATAACTATTAAAATGCAGTAAGGAACCTTTTGTGAGATTGCTGATTTCACAAAATTTATTTTTTATCAGTATTTGCAGCCCTTTTTCACAATTCCTAAAAACTCTAAAAGAAGAATAATGTTTAACGTTCATCATTTAGTTTCAATTTACTTTCAAAGTATTCTTGTTACTAATATCTAAAGTCCTCTTTGCCAGGAATTAACACTTTCTCTCCTTTAAAAAATGCAAGGTTGTGGGCTTCGCTGGTGGTGCAGTGGTTAAGAATCTGCCTGCCAATGCAGGAGACACAGGTTTGAGCCTGGTCCAGGGAGATCCCACATGGCGTGGAGCAACTAAGCCCGTGCGCCACAACTACTGAGCCTGCGCTCTAGAGCCCTCAAGCCACAACTGCTGAAGTGCGCATGCCTAGTGCCTGTGCTCCAGAACAAAAGAATCCACTGCAATGAGAAGCCCGCGCCCCGCAATGAAGAGTAGCCCCCACTCGTCGCAACCAGAGAAAAGCCTGCACACAGCAACGAAGACCCAGCACAGCCGAAAATAAAATAAATAAAAAATAAAAATTAAAAAAATAAATTCAAGGTTGTATCTCCAAGTAGATGAATTCATGTAACATAATGGCTAACTTTGTGTCACTAACCCTACCCGGCAATCTTCCTTTTTCTCCTTTCTATATCGGTATGAAACCTATCAAGGGACTATAGAGAAGATGCCTGAAAACGCTAAAAAGCTCTTCTTTACCAACCCCAATCTGCAATATTATTTTTGTTACATGATCATCACACTTTTATTGTTCAAAATAGTTTGCTTTGGTGATTGAATATTAGGCTCAAATCTTGAGTACTCAACCTATTGGGTGCGCCGCCTTGAACAAATTACTTAACTTCTCTGAGTCTCATGTCTTCATCTATAAAATGAGAATAATAATATGAAGGAAGAGATGATACATGTGAAATTCTTAGAAAAATACATACACACAGAAATCAAATAGTAATAATATAAAAATAGCTATTTTAACAATAATGCACATTTGAGGAATTCTCTCTGCCAGGCACATTTCTAAGTTCTTTATGTGTTTTATATTTAATTCCAAAGACAGCCCCATGAAACAGATAACTATCTCCATTCAGGAGCCCTGGATTCTATGATACTTGCTCAAGTCACAATATGTTGGCTGGTCTTAGTCTTACTGTAAGTTGCTCTAGAACCAGGCGTTTGGTTTCTTCTTTTATATCTTGACAACTTTGAGATGAATTATTAATGTGATTGATGTGCAATAATTCTAAAGTGTCTAGATTCAAAGTGAAGTAGTCTGCAAAGTTTCATGTTTAGGATAGTGTATTGTAAAGTTCTCACAGTCATTTACTATCACCTGTTAGGTGCAAATTACTGTCCTAAGTAACTCTTCAGTTAGTAAGTTTAGGAAGTGATCTTTATAGAAATTAAATAATTTTCCCAAGTCACTGAGACAGCAGATAGCATAATTAAGGTTTGAACCAAGGAAATTCTGGCCTTTACATCCCTGACATGTCTTCTGGAAATGAATATTTAAGACTTCTACAAAGGCATGACAAAAAGTATAAAACCCAGGGTTACTATTTCCAGGCAAAAGGCTCAGTTATACAACATAGGAATTTTGCATGTCTGGGAAAAATATATTTTGTTCAAAACATTTAACTTGCAAATAGTTTTATTTGTTCATTTTTTACTTTGTTACAAAAATCCTGAACAGGTTCTAAAATGCAACTCACAGCTAGAATGCAGAGCAGATCTCAGAGTACTCAGACACAGAGATAGACCAGAATTGCATTATTGAGGAGATTGTGAGAGGGTAACTGATTCCGGAAATAATAATTATTCACATACATTTACTCCCCCTCCCTAGATAAATCCCACTAAACTTGTAGTGAAGGGATGGATATAAAGGCATAAATATGATGACAGAGAAACTAGGAGAGAGAGAGAAAGAGAGGGGAAAAAAACCTGAAGAAGCCTGCCGAAGGAGTCCAAAATTTAGTAAGACCAAGCTAAGAGTGATTAGCAAATGTGACTCTGCTTGATACTAAAGGCTCCAGTTTTGCAAATCCAATGGACAGAGAAAAGGAAAGGTTAGACTATTCTGTGAAAGACAACTAACCCATCCAGAACCATACACATTCCCTCTTACACAGACACAGCCACACTTACCTACACTCTCATACATATTCTTCAGCTTGTGTGTAGAACACTGCAGAAGTCTATCACCTATTAAAAAAGGGAAATAATAAAGAGTTTTCTCTGGAATGTGAATGGGCCACTCAATCTGGTATTTAGGACTTCACAAGTAAAGATCACCCACTGCTCAAACAGCCAAAAGACCAAAGCCTGCCTTTTCACAAGCCCCACCAAGTTACTATTTTTTCCACACAATAGTAAATGTGAATTAACAAGACAAGACACATAAGATATTTGGGGGATTCTTTTAAGTAAAAGAAACAAAGATAAACAGATAAAATTACTCCTAAAAAGATATGTGAGTGAAAAAATTGTACATCCTTAAAACAAGATACACTGTAAAAGAAACAATTAGAAGACAACATTTTTTGTCTTTGAAACAAATATATACAATAAATATCAAAATTTTTAAATTCAATAAATAGAATTTAGGTACTGGGTAAACAGGTTTCACTACAAATTTCTTTGAAGTGCTTTATGTTGGAAAATTTTTATAATAAAATGTTGGGGAAAATCAATAGAAATATTCAAGAATAAAGTTTGGTAAGTTTCCCCAAAAGAGCTGAAAACAAAGAAAAAGAAATTTAAAAGTTGTGAAAAAAGTAAGGAACATGAAGAAACAATTCTGTATCCCCAATATGCAACTAATAAGTGCTTCAGAAAGTCCAGAGAAACTGGAGTAAATAATAAAGAAATACGTAAAAAGAAAATTCTCCAAAACAAGACGTTGCTCTAGATCGAAAGAGCCCACCCAGCATGAGTGGGGAAATTATGCACTTACTTACAACATAGTAAAGTTTCAGAACTGTAAATATGAAGAGATTTTATAAATTGGGCCTGGAAAAAGGAAAGGGGAGATGCAGACATGGGGTTAAGACCAGAACAGCATAACTCTCAGCAGCCATGCTGAATGCTGGAAGACAAGAGAGCAATTCCCTCCATGTTCCCAAGGGAAATTATTTTTTGCCTTAGAATTCTGTTCATACCCAAACTATCAATCATGTATGAAGAAAGAATTCAGCTATTTTCAAACATGTAAGATCTCAAAAAAACCACCTCCAACACATCCTTTAGACAGTTACTTGAAAATGCAGCTCTTTTGCTCTGACAAAACAAACAAATAAACTAAGAATGAGGATCCAGACAAAAAAAGTGGTTTGAGTCCAGGAAAATATTAAATGCGATCAATCCCCAAGATGACTGCAGTTCTGAAGTATCCCAAGAAGTCAGTCCGCAAAATTTGAGGGCATGTAAAACTAGAAGAGTAAAGCAAGGGGAAAAATAGCCATAGAAAGTATTCAGAGTGGGGAACCACAAAAATTTTATGAAGACAAATGTACTCATCATTTATGACTTGGCTTTGTAGTGAACATTTTTTAAATAATTTAAAAAATGCAAACATTGTTTATGTGAATGCTACCTACCTAGAAATTACAAATATATGAACAAGAACAGGAATACAGTTAAAGGAAAGAAGTACAAATGGATACATCTTACAAAATGGGGGATAAAATGTACTTTTTTGCCGGCACAAGAATTAAAGATAGTTATAAAAGGTAACAAACAGAGTAAAAAAAAATGCAACATAACTGTTGCGATTTGTTTGCCAGATGAGATACAGATTGCTTAGTTAAATTGGATTTTCAGATAAACATAATTTTTTTAGTATAAGTACATGTTGTCTTAGGCTTTTTGGGTTATTATTACAGAATATCATAGAATGGTGGGTTATAAACAGCAGAAATTTATTTCTCACAGTTCTGGAGGCTAGGAAGTTCAAAATCATAGTGCCAGCAAATTGAGTGTCTGGTGAGAGCCTGATTTTTGGTCCACAGATGGCCATCTTCTCACAGTGTTCACTCATAGCAGAAAGGGGTGTGAAGCATTCTTGGGCTTCTTTTATAAGGACACTAGTCCCATTCATGAAGTCTCCACCTTTGTGACCTAATCACCTCCCACCTCCAAATACCCTCACATTGGAGATTAGGTTCTAAGGCATGAATTTTGGGGAGACACATTCAGTGTATAGCACATGTAATACTTGAGACACACTTTTTTGAAGATATTATTCTTTGTTTATAGGAATTTTAATTGAACTGGGCATTTTGTATTTTTATTTGTGAGGTATGGCAACCCTATCTTGTTAGAATGGGAGAGGAAAGTTAGAGGTTGGCATAAGGTAAATCTTTGCCCATTAAAACAAGGAATTAATATGAAATATATCAAGTCAATTTTAAAAAGCTGTAGAAACATAAGAATACTGAGATATCAGAAGAAAAAAATTAAGACGTTAATAATCCTGACTCCGGGGACAGAGGTTAGAAGAGACTTAGCACAATAGTGTTAGCTTAGCCACATGCCTTTGTTAATTTAATCATATTACACTTTTAAAAATTAAGTAACTAATGAGTCCCATTTCACTGAGTATATTAAAGAAAATCAAACTGCAGTGATGAAGAACAGTGAAAACTCTTTATAGTAAAACTATGAGCAATGATAGATTGGAAATGAGAATAGTTAGTACTAAGAATCCCCAAAGGAGAGAATGACTATTCAGAGTATACTGGCAGGTATACAAGAATAGTGTGGGTCATAGAACCCAAGCAGAAAGGTAGATGCCAAATTTAGACAAGCTTAGATTTAAGAACAATATAAAAGCATTCACTGGAAACAATCCAAATATCCTTCAATAGATATATGGATGTACTGGGACACATCCACAAAATGGAATATTATTCAACAATAAAACGAAAAAGGACTATTGATTCACCCAGCTCACACATGCATGCAACTCAAACACATTACACTAAGTGAAAAAATTCAGTTTCAAAATACAGGAACAGAGAGCAGATCAGAGTTTGCCAAGGGTTGTGGTGGAGCAGGGTCTGAATATAAAGGGACAACATGAAGGAATTCGTTGGGATAATGGAATTCTGTATTCTGTATGTGCCAGCTGTTACAAAAATCTATTTACATGTAAGAACTCATAGAACTATATTCCAAAAAAAAGTGAATTTTACTGCATGTAAATTTTGAAAAAAACGTACAATAACAAATTACATCAAGGTGAAATGAAGGGAGGATGGGATTTCAAAGGAGATAAAGGAGCAGAGGTAAAAACGTCAAATGCTAAGCAAAATCATCTTTAGGTAAATCTAACCAAAATAAGTCTGAACCCAAGGAAACACGTCTGATCCTAACTGGAGATAAATAAGGGTCTAAACTAGTAGTGATATATAAGTATATATAGGCTTTGTACTGGTTACCAACCACACTAAAGCAGAAACCCAGCGAACCAACAGTTCAACGAAAAGGAAGCATGGCCCACACGTTGCCTGCTTTATAAGAGGCGTCTGTGGAGTTGCTTTCTAAAATGTTGGTAAAATTCTGAAAGCAGACAATTATGCATATATAACAAAAACAGAACCCTATTTTAGCTAGAAAGAGAACTATGGCTATTGTTTAATACACTTTGTTATTTGGAAGTGAAGACAGGAGCATGACTAGCTACTCCTTACAAACATCCAAGAGAACGCTGGGAGGGTGTGGGGTAGTCAAAAGCCAATATATTAAATGGTTAATGTAATAATTTAGGGAACAGGGCTTCCCTGGTGGCGCAGTGGTTGAGAGTCCGTCTGCTGATGCAGGGGACACGGGTTCGTGCCCCGGTCCGGGAAGATCCCACATGCCGCGGAGCGGCTGGGCCCGTGAGCCATGGCCGCTGAGCCTGCGCGTCCGGAGCCTGTGCTCCGCAACGGGAGAGGCCACAACAGTGAGAGGTCCGCTTACCGCCAAAATAATAATAATAATAATAGTAATAATTTAGGGAACAAAATTTATATTCTTAGCACTTGGTAAAATAATTCTCTTAATGGGAGAAAACTTCTGTTTTTGAGATTGATACCTATGCAAGATAAATGCAAGAGTCAAGTGGCAGTGGTTGAAGAGAGAACCCCATTTTCCAAAGGAAAACGGAAGCTAATCTTCAAGATGTGGGGGAGAGAAATTTGATATTTCAAAAGGGATATGTGAAACAAAGGTAGAATACAGGAGCATCATTCAACAGTTGATGGAGAGAAGATTTAGGGAAGAAAACACCACTGCTTGGCTATATGGCCTACAGCTTGAACTTGAAAGAGAAAAAATAAGTGTGTGTGTGTATTGCATGTGGTATAAAAAAGAAATATTATCTTGTAGGAGATATGCAATATTACCACCGACACTATCTCCACCTACAACCTCCTCCTCAATGTGTTTCCCCTGCAAAATATTCACCACAATCCACAAATACATGACATACTGAAAAGCAGAAGAGACCAGGTTCCAAAAGTTGGAACAAGGTTAAACAGAGTTGGTCCATGAAGGCTAGGCTACAGCTGATATTCTGAGTTACCTAAATATTTGAACGGTCTTTGCTAGAGCTTGAAAAAAAATCAATAAATAAATGACTGCTACAGCATTTCTGTAAATTACTTTCTGCAGCTGTCCTGATGGATTGCTGACTGAAACATACAACCTCTGTCTTTCCATGGCAGGTGGGAGTGGAGGTGCTTTTCTAGGATAAATTTTACATGTAAGTTTCTCCTGTTCTATTCAGAAATCTTTTTATTTTTTTTCAGGAATAGTTTTTCTCTTTTACCACCAAACGCCTCCTGCTGCAGCTTGAGAGCTTAAAAGGATTTTGCTTGATGCCTTGTACAAGGTATTAATATGTGTTATTTTCCTTATATTCTGTTTGCCCTTTTCATATTATATTGCCTCATTTGATATGAACATGAATAAAAATAAATTAGTAGAGCAGACCTTATTACCAATTAAAATTTGAGAAAATTGAGGGTCAAGTATCAATGTGTTCAGGATCACACTGCTTATAATTGGTAGAGAAAAATTAAATTTGGAAATTTTTTTCTTTTCCTTTTTCTTTAGTTTTCTTATTTGTTGTGATGGTTTTATTTTATTTACATCAGAATAACATTGAGTTATCAGGACAAATCTTAAAAAATTTAGAAAACAAGTTCAAAAGAAAAACCCAAAATTTCTGAAAGAGGAAAACATTAGGGGAGAGGTTAACAATAATCTCTAATATAAGAATAGCATCATATCCTTATCCAAATGTATCCAGGAGATAAAAAGAAAATACCATAATATGTACAGTATTGCAATCTTGGGTTAAGAATAATTAACTACAAGGACAAATTATTGCTTTAAAATAAGGAAAAATCTTGTGCTTGCATTTTACTTCAGCAAGTAGGTATTTTTGATGTTGCTTTAATTTTTTAAGACTTTATTTTTTAGACAGTTTTTAGGTTCACTGCAAAGTTGAGAGGAAAGAACAGAGACTTCCCATTTACACCCTGCCCCTACACAGGCATAGCCACCCTTTCCATGCCCCGCACCCCCATTATCAACTTCACCCAACAGAGTGTTACATTTGTTACAATGGATGAAGCTACATTGACTCATCTTTATCATCCGAAGTCCATAGTTTGCTTTAGGGCTCACTCTTGGTGTTGTACTTTCTTTGGTTTTGGACAAATGTATAGTGACATGTATCCACATTAGAGAATCACACAAAATATTTTCACTTCCCTATAAATCGTCTGTGCTCTGCCTATTCCTCCCTTCCCCCAAACACTTGTCTTTTTACTGTCTCCATAGTTCCCTTTTCCAGAATGTCATATAGTTGGAATCATACAGTATGGAGCCTTTTCAGGTTGTCTTCTTTCACTTAAAAATAATGCATTTAAGATTCCTCCATGTTTTTTCACGGCTTAATGACTTACTTCTTTTTTTTTTTTTGCGGTACGCGGGCCTCTCACTGTTGTGGCCTCTCCCGTTGCGGAGCACAGGCTCCGGACGCGCAGGCTCAGCGGCCATGGCTCACGGGCCCAGCCGCTCCGCGGCATGTGGGATCTTCCCGGACTGCGGCACGAACCCGTGGTCCCTGCATCGGCAGACGGGCTCTCAACCACTGCGCCACCAGGGAAGCCCACTTACTTCTTTTTAATACTGAATAATATTCCATTGATAGTATGTATCACAGTTCACTTGTACATTCACCTACTGAAGGACATCTTGGGTGATTCCAAGTTTTGGCAGTTATAAATAAAGTAACTATAATAAACACCCATGGGCAGTTTTTTGTGTGGACATATGTGTTGAACTTCTTTGTGTAAGTACCAAGGAGTGTGATTTCTGAATTTCATGGTAAGAGTGTGTTTGGTTTTGTAAGAAACTGCCAAACTGTCTTCCAAAGTGCATTTTGCATCCCTACCAGCAATGAATGAGAGTTCCTGTTGTTTAACATACCAGCATTTGATGCTGTCATTGTTTTACATGTTGACCCTTCTAAGAGGTGAGTAGTGGTATCTCATTGTTGTTTTACTTTGCATTTCCCTGATGATATATCATGTGGAGCATCTTTTCATCTGCTTATTTGCAATATGTACATCTTTGGTGAGAAGTCTGTTAAGGTCTTTGATGCATTGATTAATTGAGTTTGCTTTCTTTCTGTTGAGTTTTAAGAGTTCTTCATCTATTTTAAATACCAGTCTTTTATCAGATGTGTCTTTTGCAAATATTTTCTACCAGTCTGTGGCTTGTAATTCCATTCTCTTGGCAATCTCTTCCACAGAGCATAAGTTTTTAATTTTACTAAAGTCTAGCTAATCCATTATTTATTTCATGGATCATATTTCAGTGTTGTATCTGAAAAGTCATCCTCATACCCAAGGTCATCTAGGTTTTCTTATGTTATCTTTTAGGAGTTTTATAGTTTTGCATTTTACTTTTAGGTCTATGACCCATTTTGAGTTGGATTTTGTAAAGGGTATAAGGTCTGTGTCTGGATTTTTTTTTTTTTGCATGTGGATGTCCAGTTTTTTCAGAAACATTTGTTGAAAAGATTATTTTTACTTCGTTGAATTGGCTTTGACCCTTGTCAAATATCAGTAGACTATATTTATGTGGGTCTATTTCTGGGCTCTCTATTCTGTTCCAATGATCTATTTGTCTGTTCTTTGACCAATGGCACACTGTCTTGATGACTATAGTTTTAGAGTAAGTCTTGAACTTGGGTAGTGTCAGTCCTCCAAATTTGTTCTTCTCTTTCAATATTGTGGTGATTTTTCCAGGTCTTTTGCCTCTCTGAATAAGTCTTAGATTCAATTTGTCAATATCCATAAAATAACTTGCTGGGGTTTTGATTGGGATTGCATTGAATCTATAGGTCAAGTTGGGAAGAACTGACATCTTGACAATCATCTTCCTATCACAAACATGGAATAGGCCTCCATTTATTTAGTTCTTTGATTTCATTCATCAGAATTTTGTAGTTTTCCTCATAGGGCTTTACATGTTTTGTTAGATTTACACCTATTTTATTTTTTTGGAGTGCTAATGTAAATGGAATTATATTTTAAATTTCAGATTCTATTTGTTCATTGCAGAAATATCGGAAAGCAATTGATTTTGATATATTAACCTTGTATCCTGCAATCTTGCCACTATAACTTGTTAGTTTCAGTATGCTTTAATTTTTGCACTTGAATGAAGAATCTGTTTTCATATAGAAATAGTTACTAAAATCAATATTTCAACAAGCTAAATTGTCCCATGAACATTGTGAAGCAATATTTATTTTTTTTAAACAATATTCCTTTCAGATAGTACTTGGTGTGACACTAAATTTCATTTTTGTTTTATTGCTTATAAAATGCTCTTATTAAACTGTCACAAAAATTATCCTTCAAATTGCTCTGTGCTATTTCATTGCCTCTATTTTTATTTTTCTTGAGTACTGTATGAAAAATACATCTTGTTTAAGTGTGAAGATATGAACTATTTTGTCCGTCCCATATGCTGTCCTTCTTCTGGAAACTGCATCTTTCTTTTGGGGAATTGTTCGCCTCCCACTCTAATCACATGGCTCTAAAGTGGTGTGAGTCAAGTTCTATCAGAGGCCATCTCTGCATAGAGGTGATGTTGGCTGATTTCTTAAAATCTCACCATTTCCCAGAATGAATCAGAAATAAGATAGAGAGAAGCACATCCTGCTGGTGTCAAATCTCTTATTCTAGTTGTAAATCTGGCTTCCTATATTTTTCAATTCTGAGCTGAGTCATTAGCAACCACACAAGAACTGACATGCACACAAACACATATACACAAACCAGACTTTCATACACACACATATATACACGCATACTCACACTGGTAAGAACATGTAGAAAGAGTCAACTTTCTCAATCTGTGGCTTTTTACACAATTTTTTGGGTTATGTTTGACTTTATGCTTTTATTTGTAAGATAATAATTACCACTTTAACATACAATATCTGCTTTCAGGGTTGTTAGATTTCTTTCTTTACCATTTTATTTTGAAATAATTTTAAAGAAAAGCTGAAAAACGTTAGACAGAAAACGCTTATGTATGCTTCACATAGCTTCCACTACATAATCTGAATGTCAAACTAAGGAAGTGACATTAGTACAATACTATTAACTAAACTACAGATTTTATTTTTATTTCACCAGTTTTTCCACTAATATCTTTTGGTATGTTTTTACAGCACCCTATGCATTTAGTTTGCATTGCATTTGGTTTCATGTCTCCTAACTTTTCTCCAATCTGTGACAGTTCCTCTGTCTTCCCTGGACTTTCATGACCTTGACACTTTTGAAGATTATCAATCAATATTTTTATAGAATGTCCCTCAAATAGGGTTTTTTTGATTTGCCTTATGATTTGATTCAGTTTGTACATAGGCAACAATAGCACAGAAGTGATATCCCCTTCTTATTGCATCACCAAGGGCTATGTGATGTAACTATGTCTTATCAATGGTGAGGTTAACCTTGATCAAATGGTTAAGAAGGTGTTTTCCAGGTTTCTCCACTGTAAAGTTAACATGTCTCCCTTTGAAATAAATAATTATTTGGAGGAAGATACTTTTAGACTATGCAAATATACTGTTTCTAATTAAGTTTTTCATCCACAAAATTTAGCATTCATCAATATATCATGCCTGCAACAGTTATTACTGTGATTCTCTAATGGTGATTTTGTTTTTATCTCATTCCTTTTACATTTATTAACTGGAATTCTTCTGTAAGAAATAGCTGCCCCTTCTCCCATTTAATCTATTAAATTATTTATTCATATTACTATCGACGCATAGATATTCATTCATTATAACTATTCTATACTTATAATCCAATAATATCGTTATTTAGTTTGGTGCTAAAATTATCAAAGCTTTAGCCATTGGCAGTGCCTTTCAGGCTGGTTCCTACGCCTTTTCGATACATTCCCATCATTTAAAGAGTATTCTCTCTTCCTTTTGTAGAATGCAAGAAGCCGCAGGCTTCTCTTTTGTTTTTCCTGGAAATAATGACTTCTCTAAGGACCCCTAGTTTCTTCTGTTGGAAAATGATATCTAAAAACAAGACCTGGGCACCATTTCATTGTTACTGAGGTGTCATTTCTACTTTTCTTTCTCACTGTACAGCACTACAATTTACTTCTTTATCTATATGTATTCTGTCCATGTACATATTTACATATTTAAAGAATGAATTAGTACTAATACCTCCAGTTAAACCTCCAATGAACACCACGGGGTTTATTGTAGTCTTCAAGGTTCCCTTATTTGTAACTTCTTTCTCTGACAATGACAAACTTGGCTCTCAATATCAATGATATGTTTACTTATTTTTTCAATCCTCTTACAAATATAAAATAATTTTGGAATTGCTAAAACAGATTTATTAAGTAGGGAGTACAGTATTTGTCTGTTACAGTATTTATGTCTTTATCCATACAGTATCTAGCCAAAATACTATTTTCCAAAATTGATTTTGGTGTGTTGACTTTGTATCCTATGACCTTATATCCTACAACCTTGCTAAACTCATTAATTATTTATTGGGGCTTTCTTATACATTGGGATTTTCTACAAATGTCAATCATGTTGTCTGCCAAAAAAGATTGTTTTCTTACTTTCTGTATGCATTATTTTTTACATTTATGTAACTTGATTTCATTTTTTTCACAACTCACACACACACACTGTATTTTATTTTTACAAGAGATAAATAAACTGACACCAAGCATTGTAAATGGATGACCACAACAAAAGCAACAATGATTGCAATTACCGAACACGAAACACACTCATACTATGTCATAATATTGACATTCAGTCCAGTAATCCTCCACTGTAACAGCTCCTTTACTTTGCAGTGAAAATTGATTTGTATATTTTTTGCCTCTGAGTCCTTGTGGGATTTTTTTTTTATTCAAACAGAAAGTCACAAAAATTATAATCATCCTCATCAGTTCACTCAGTCCCATGTAATTAATTTTTTTTCATCTTGATCTTTTGTTAGCACTTTTATGAATTCATCAGTTTTTCATTAGAGTTCTGAAAATGCTTATTCATTCAGTTCAGCAGTGTAGTCAGTTACCAGAAACCTGTACTTGTCAGACTCTTTTCCATGAATTCCTTGAAGATGAAACCCTTTTATAGGAACATTTTTGCAAAATCATCAGAGTACACCCAGAACTGTCTGTAAATGACCAAAGACTTAAAAATGACCACGGTTAAAGATTTGATGAAAGTTCATAACAATGCAATTGACAAGGAAATTTAGTTATTTCTGAGATATACATTTTAAAGTAATAACTAGAATTATGACTTATAACGTTATACCAGAACATATAAGATTTTTAGAAATTTCATGTAATGTCTGGAACATTTATATTAACATATTTCCATACAAATAACCCAAAGAAAGTTTAGTATTACTTGTTTTTTTTTGTTTGTTTTTTTATACAGCAGGTCCTTATTAATCATCAGTTTTATACACATCAGTGTATACATGTCAATCCCAATGGCCCAGTTCAGCACACCACCATCCCCACCCCACTGTGGTTTTCCCCCCTCGGTGTCCATACGTTTGTTCTCTAATCTGTGTCTCAATTTCTGCCCTGCAAACCAGTTCATCTGTACCATTTTTCTAGGTTCCACATACATGCATTAATATACGATATTTGTTTTTCTCTTTCTGACTTACTTCACTCAGTATGACAGACTCTAGATGCATCCACGTTTCTACAAATGACCCAATTTCGTTCCTTTTTATGGCTGAGTAATATTCCATTGTATATATGTACCACAACTTCATTATCCATTCGTCTGTTGGTGGGCATTTAGGTTGCTTCCATGACCTGGCTATTGTAAATAGTGCTGCAATGAACATTGAGGTGCATGTGTCTTTTTGAATTATGGTTTTCTCTGGGTATATGCCCAGTAGTGGGATTGCTGGATCATATGGTAATTCTGTTTTTAGTTTTTAAAGGAACCTCCATACTGTTCTCCATACTGGCTCTTACATTCCCACCAACAGTGCAAGAGGGTTCCCTTTTCTCCTCTCCAGCATTTGTTGTTTGTAGATTTTCTGATGATACCCATTCTAACTGGTGTGAGGTGATACCTCATTGTAGTTTTGATTTGCATTTCTCTAATCATTAGTGATGTTGAGCAGCTTTTCATGTGCTTCTTGGCCATCTGTATGTCTTCTTTGGAGAAATGTCTATTTAGGTCTTCTGCCCATTTTTGGATTGGGTTGTTTGTTTTCTTAATATTGAGCTGCATGAGCTGTTTATATATTTTGGATATTAATCCTTTATCTGTTGATTCATTTGCAAATATTTTCTCCCATTCTGAGGGTTGTCTTTTCATCTTGTTTATGGTTTCCTTTGCTGTGCAAAAGCTTTTAAGTTTCATTAGGTCCCATTTGTTTATTTTTGTTTTTAGTTCCATTACTCTAGGAGGTGGATCAAAAAAGATCTTGCTGTGATTTATGTCAAAGAGTGTTCTTCCTATGTTTTCCTCTAAGAGTTTTATAGTGTCCAGTCTTACATTTAGGTCTCGAATCCATTTTGAGGTTATTTTTGTGTATGGTGTTAGGGAGTGTTCTAATTTCATTCTTTTACATGTAGCTGTCCATTTTTCCTCACACCACTTATTGAAGAGACTGTCTTTTCTCCAGTGTATATCTTTGCCTCCTTTGTCATAGATTAGTTGACCATAGGTGCATGGGTTTTTCTCTGGGCTTTCTATCTTGTTCCATTGATCTATGTTTCTGTTTGTGTGCCAGTACCACATTGTCTTGATTACTGTAGCTTTGTAGTATAGTCTGAAGTCAGGGAGTCTGATTCCTCCAGCTCCGTTTTTTTCCCTCAAAACTGCTTTGGCTATTCGGGGTCTTTTGTTTCTCCATACAAATTGTGAGATGATTTGTTCTAGTTCCGTAAAAAATTATGCATTGATGTTTTTCCTTGCCTAATTTCACTGGTTAGGACTTCCAGTAGAATGTTGGATGGGATTGATGAGAGCACATTTTTGATATCTGTCATAAATTATAGAAAACTCTTAACCAGTTTTTCTTCTAATATTTCTTTTTTCTTGTTCTCTCTCTCTCTCTTTCTCTCCTCTTTCTTGGTTACCAGTTATATGTATTAGACTGATACTGACCCACTGCTCTTGGATTCCCTGCTTTGTTTTGTTTGTTTACATATATTTCTCTTTATGATTTTATTTTTATTTAACGTTTCTGTCTTCAAGTTCACTGATTATTTATTCAGCTGTATGGCGTCAATTTATGAGTTCATAGAACATAGTCTTAATTTAGTTCATTTTTTTAAAAATGTCTCACATTTCTATTTGATTCTTTCTTATAGTTTTCTTCCCTGTACTCAGTTAATCCATCTATTATTCATGTTAACCTCTATTTTGTTGGAGAATTTAACATATTAAATTTAGTGATGTTAAGTTTCCTGCCAAATATTTCCAACATCTGTGTCATATCTGAATTGACTTTTGTTGATTGGTTCATCTCTTAGCAGTGTGTCATATTTTTCTTCTCTTTTATATATCTAGTAATTTTGGGATGAAATAAACGCTTCCAGTACAAAATAATAGAGACAAAGATAAAAGTTTTTTGTTTTGTTTGTTTGTTTTAGTATGCCTGGAAATACGTATAGTTTTACATCTGCTAGGCCTTTAGCATGGGAATTTGACTTAATGTAGACATGGTCTGGGTTTGTGGTTTCTTGCTGCTACAGTCAACCTCCTAGCACCAGCCTCTTCATATTCCTCTAGCACCACCATTTGTTTAAAGTGGGAGGAGGTTTGCAAAAAATATTAAGGTTTTTCTTAATATTTGTTCTACCTTTAGCTTTAAATGTTCCCTTTAAGGCTTTCGTGCTCTTGAACTCTTCTGGGAGTATTCACTGTTATTTGTTACTTGATGCTTGTTAGGCTGTGATGGTGGTTGGGTTGGGGTAGGGGGAATTCTTGTTGTGTTGATTAAGCATCAGTATTAAGTAGGAAGTATGTCCCTACTTGTCACGACTGTGATCTTCCAGTTCCTCTAACTGTCTCTCAGCTGTATTTCTGTTCTGAGAATGTATCCTGCCCTTCCCTCCCCTTTACCCCCAAGATGAGTTGTTGTGTTGTGTTTTTTTTCCCCTGTTACCTTCACACAGCTGCAATGGGTTTTCACAAATAAACTAAATGTGATGGCGTTTGATAGTCTTCCTTGATCCAGATTGATTTTGTTCCATGAAAAAGACTGGGGAGAAGATTTGGGTAGCTTTTCATAACCCTCCCATAGCAGTTACTTTTCCCCTCCCTCAGGTCTTCACAAGAAGAGACACATTATCACAAATCTAGGCAGTTGGGGTTCATGGAGAAAAAGAATCCAGCAAAAGAATATGAACTCCACTTAGGTCTGCAGCCCCCAAGGTTCCACTCTGTTTCACCCACCTACACTTGGCCTTCACCAGTTTGTTAAATATTCTAGCTTACTTCTTCTTACTGCTGTTTGGCTTTACGTGCCCCAAGTGCTAGCATCCTTTCTCTCTCCGCAGGTGCCTGTATTTCCTTAGACTTCAGGTTATTATACTGCACTGTGACACCCAACTCTCTGATAGGCCCAAAATAATTCATGAAGTTGCAGTCTGTCCAACTATTTTTCATGTGAAGTGTGGAAGTGATGCAATTTCCAGTTCTCTTTATCCTCATGAGAAACCAGAAAAAAGTACACATCAATCTTTTTTATATAAAGATTTTTAATTTTCAAACAATTTCCTGATGATCAGGAAATTCCAAATGATTTAACTAAATTAAGCAAAAGTCTAGTAATCTCAGCTTCTCCAGCTCTCTCTGTAAACCATTTCATCACCATCTACAAAGTTGAAACTAACCTCTCTGTCTAGTTTCCATAGATATTCTTCTGTTTCAATAATTTCATCATTCAAACTCTGCTATGTAGTAAATACATCCTCTAAACTCATAGCTCTCAAACTTTTCATTTCAATCCTTAAAAATTACTTGAGGGTGCTTATTAAAAGGAAACTTGCTTAGTTTACCCACAGGAAATCAGATTTCCTAGATTTGAGGTGAAGCTGGGAAATTGGCATTTTTTATAAGCCTCTCCAATATTCTGATACAAGGTGGTTCCTTTCCCATGCTCTGAGAATCTCTGCCCTAAGCATTTGTCCCAGTAGGCTACTGCTTTTGAATTTCTTCCATTTGGATTTTCCTTGGTGTCATATCTCTTTTTCCATATTTTGTCCCTATTTCAAGAATATTTTTCTACTCCAACCCCTCTACTTGGAAGTAGGGTGATGATCAAATGCTTAATAATTGGTGAACCCTCTGCAGTAACCAATCAGAACAGAGGCCAACCCAGTCGGAATAGATGTCAACGTTAAAGAACACTATAGTTGTGCTTATGTCTACCAGCCAATATCAGCCTTCAAAGAATCCATTTTGATCACTTATATTTCTGTAAATATCAGTTTGCACATAGTATTTTTTGTTTTGTTTTGTTTTTTGAATTTTATTTTTTATACAGCAGGTTCTTATTAGTTACCCATTTTATACATATTAGTGTATATATGTCAATCCCAATCTCCTAATTCATCCCACCACCATCGCCCCCCCAGACCCACTTTTGCCCCTTGGTGTCCATAAGTTTGTTCTCTACATCTGTGTCTCTGTTTCTGCTTTGCAAACTGGTTCACCTGTACCATTTTTCTAGATTCCACATATATGCGTTAATATACAATATTTGTCTTTCTCTTTCTGACTTACTTCACTCTGTATGACAGTCTCTAGGTCCATCCACGTCTCTACAAATGACCCAATTCCATTCCCTTTTATGGCTGAGTAATATTCCATTGTATAAAAATACCACATCTTCTTTATCCATTTGTCTGTCGATGGATATTTAGGTTGCTTCCATTGACCTGGCTATTGTAAATAGTGCTGCAATGAACATTGGTGTGTATGTGTCTTTTTGAACTATGGTTTTCTCTGGGTATATGTGAGGACACAGGGAGGGGGAAGGGTAAGCTGAGACAAAGTGAGATAGATAGTGGCATGGACATATATACACTACCAAATGTAAAATAGATAGCTAGTGGGAAGCAGCCACATAGCACAGGGAGATCAGCTCGGTGCTTTGTGACCACCTAGAGGGGTGAGATATGGAGGGTGGGAGGGTGATGTAAGAGGGAGGAGATATGGGATATATGTATATGTATAGCTGATTCACTTTGTTATAAAGCAGAAACTAACACACCACTGTAAAGCAATTATACTCCAATAAAGATGTTTAAAAAATGCACATTTTATTTTTAAACAGATTTACTGAGATGCAATTCATATACCATAAAATTCATCCATTTAAAGTGTGCAATTTAACCATACACAGTCTTTTCATTTTTTATGCTTTACTGATTTGTGAATGTGTATTATCTATACCAAAAGATGATTTGAATTACTTTTTTAAAAGATATTTGTCTTCTTATCTTGTATTTTCCACAGTCACTTGCCTAGTCCCCCCACATAATAGGTGTTCAATAAACACAGCTTTATTGAATAAGTGAGTAAATAATGTTGATTCTTAAATATCCCCAATCTACTTGAGTGTATATTTATGTTCCAATAACTGCAATGTTCAGGAGTCTGAATACATAAAAACAGAACAGCTACAACAGTTTAAAAAAAACAACCTTAATTACCAAGTTTAGTGATATACAAAAATTTGAATGCGTCTAGGAGCAGGCTATTACCATTCCAATAAAAACAAAATATTCAAAAATAAAAACACTGAAGTATAAATATTATATGCATACATCTACAAATAGTATATAATAGGTATATAAAGCATTCTGCATTACTCACATGAGAATTCAGTTAAGCAAAATATAAGCTCCTTCTAATCAGAGTCTAAGATAAACTCTTTGTAGACATTTTGATATGTCACAAATCTTCTGGAAATGTCAATATTCTTACATAAACAGTCTCAAGAATGCCATTTTGTTACAATGCCCACACAACATTAAAAGAATACCCGATAAGCAACACTGAGAGAAGATAGCATACTTTGCAGTTTAACAAGTTATTTTCTTTTCTCTACCCATTCTCTAAGGTGATTATGACTGAATGATTTTGTATACACTCTTGTAAATCTAGGACACATTCTTTAATCTCCATAAATGTTCTTACCAGTCCTCCTAGTTATAACTCTGCTGTCAAGTATACTTTATTCCTGAGACTGAAATCCTTTACACAATCTGTGTTAAAAATATTCATAAATCATCTAAAACACAGCTGCCTGTATTTTCAGTCAGGACTGACAAAAATACTCCAGAGTTAGCTTATAGTTTTGTCTCTACCAAGTTAAAAGAAAATAGGGTTGATCAAAGCAAGTCAATGAAATTTGTCTTCTGTGTCACTAAATCCACAATCCTCTTATGTTTCTCCTCTCAGTATTTACTTCTCCCCATCATTCAGGTCTTTAGTTTTCTTCAACCTTTATCATTTCCCCTTTGTCATACTTGGTAGGGATATAACATCAGTCATTTAGATGTTAGAGAAAATTAATTTTAAATGAAGACCATTGTTTTCCTTTTGGTCACATGGACATCCCTGAAGTCATACCTAGCCTACATACCCTGAAGAGGAATGCTTTAATCCTTTTAGCATAATGTTCAACAATTGTGTAGGGACTCTCATCAAAGAAGAAACCCTTAGGAGGATGAGCTTTGGAATAGTTGGGCTTCTGCTCATCACCAAAAGCTGTCCAGGATATGGAAAGAGCCCTGTGTTATTTTTCATGGCTTTTTCCGAGATCTGAAGTATGTCATTTCTTAATTCAACAAATATTTTTTCAAGCACCAGTCCTTCATTAAGAATGTAGCAGTGATTATGATAGACAAGTTCTCTACTGTCATTTGGTTTACAAGGGTAATAAGGAAATAGATCTTATAAAAGTAAATGAACATGCAAGATAAGTTCAAATACTGATGAGTGTTATATTGACACCATTCACCAGCTTCCACCCCAATATTAATGTAATAAATTGCCTTTGGGAAGGACTCAGGGAAAATCATGGCTACCTTACAGAAAACAATCAATTTTTTTTTTTTTTCTGTGAAGATGACATTGTCAATGAGCCTACATGACAGAGAGCCAAGTAGTCCAAGAGGGAAGAATCTTCCTTTCAGAAGTCCTGTCTCCAGGGACAACAAATCAAAGGCTTTTAAGGAGAAAAAACTCAATGTATCGGAGAAACAATGAACAGGTTGCTCACAACCTGTTCAGAAACAATGAACAGTGTTGCTCAAGGATCCTGGACAGGATAGAATGATGTATGTATGGGGAGCAAAGCAAAGTGGAAGATATTTTAGGGTCTTATAAATGAAGATAAGAAGTTTGGATTTTTGTTTTCTAATATGAGGTGACAAGCCATTGGAAGGTTTTAGTTAAGGAAATAGTATAATTTGATTTGCATTTTAAAATATCACTTAAATTACTTCATGGAAAAGATATTGCAGATAGGAAGTTGGGAACAGGAAATCAATTAGAAGGAGATTATATCCAGGTCAGAGGTGATATGGCTTGACTTCAGATAATTCAATAGAGATGAAAGAAGGAAGAGGTATAAGATGTATTTAAGATCTTTCATAAGATGGATTCAATAACTTTGGAATCAAACATTTCTTGCGTGAATCCTTCTCTAAAACTGACTAGGTGTGAGACTTTGATCAAATTATTTTCTGACATTCTATTCAGGCAGTCATGAGCAGTATCAACATATGATAGACTGTAAAAATGATGGCAGATTCTTCTCATCCCTGCATCTATACTCTTGTGATGTGATTTTGCAGGTCTTCCTAGCAAGAAATAGAGCCTGTTAATTGAACGTTTGAATCTGGGCTGGCCATGTCACTTTTATGGGCCAATAGAACATTAGCATCATGGTGCAAGCAGAGACCTAAAAGCTGTTGCACAATGAGGTTTTCCCGCTACTTAGGCTCTTTGGATATTTGCCACTACCACCATATGATAAAGCCCTGGCTGGCTTGCTGTTTGATGGGCAACATGTGGTCTAGTCACTGTTGTCAAAACAACCTACAGGGCTTCCCTGGTGGCACAGTGGTTGAGAGTCCGCCTGCCGATGCAGGCCACGCGGGTTCGTGCCGGGGTCCGGGAAGATCCCACATGCCGCGGAGCGGCTAGACCCATGAGCCATGGCCGCTGAGCCTGCGCGTCAACGGGAGAGGCCACAACAGTGAGAGGCTGGCGTACCGCAAAAAAAAAAAAAAACAAAAAAACAAAAAAAACTTACAGCCAGCCAATCCCCAGCAGCAAAGCCTTTCAACTGACTGGCACGTGACTGTATTTACATAAGTGTTATTCGTTGAGACCAACAGAAAAACAATCCAGCTGAGGCCAGCCCAAACTGCTAACCCACAGAATCATGAGCTAAATAAATGGTTGTTTCAAGCCACTGGCTCTGGGGTGGTTGTGAAACTATGGGTTACTGATACATAGAGTCGGTGAGAATTAGGGTTGGGCCTGATTAAACACTAATTAGAGTTTGTGAATGGAAACACTGAAAGTGTAAAAATTCTCCCTGATAATTTACAGCATGTATTAAGAGATGGCAATGAATCATTATATTGGTTTGAAAATCAAGGAAACTAGCTTATCTGGATTGTAACAGAAATAATAAAGGACATTCCGGTTTTTTTTGTTGTTGTTGTTTTTTTTCGGTATGCGGGCCACTCACTGTTGTGGTCTCTTCCGTTGCGGCGCACAGGCTCCGGACGCGCAGGCTCAGCGGCCATGGCTCACGGGCCCAGCCGCTCCGTGACATGTGGAATCTTCCCGGACCGGGCCACGAACCCGCGTCCCCTGCATCAGCAGGCGGACTCTCAACCACTGCGCCACCAGGGAAGCCCTAAATGACATTTCTTTTTAAGAGCATGAAGGAATCTATAGACCATGCTAAGGATGAAATATGTATTTTGGGGGCCAATTGTTTGTAAAACCAACATATAGTCAGGTCACCTGGGATTCCTTAAAACAGAATTCCAGTCCCTGTCTCATACTCACTGAATTTGAAATTTTGGGGTAGTGGAAAAGTATAGACACATACTTAGAATGTCAACCTAGAAAACATATTAGAAATTTTATTCATTGGGACTATTTAAATTTATAATAAAACATTTCAGACTTCAATTTTTTTCTTCCTTAAGTTCCATGAATCAAAAAGTTTTTCCAGTCCTCTTTCTGTTGCAGAAGGAAAGATGGGCTTTGGCATGAAAACCTTTATGGACTTCTCTGGAGACCTAGCTTGCAAAAGTTAAATTCTATTTCTAGTAAGACAGAATCAAATTCCAGAAAACCAACTCATAAAATGTCTTTTGCAATAGAAATATTAACTGTGCGTGTTTAATTCCTAGATGTTACATATATACATCAGAAACGGAAGAATATTGTATGATTTCTAGATTTAGATTTTACCTACTGTTTTGGCTTGAACAAACGATTTATCTGCTCTGCATCTTTGTTTCCACATCTGTAAAATCAGAGGTTGAATTAAAGTCTCTAAGGTAATTTTAGCTTCCAAGATTCTATGATTGATGGCACAGCTTTGTATTTTCAATTTCATATAATCCAACATATACTAACCATTTAATTTAACAATGCCGCTATTCTCACTAGAGTATTTCTTGTTTGTTTATGTAATTATGTACACATAAGAGGACTAATTCATTAAGTCTCAATCTTTATTGTGGCTATAAGCAGTGAATGGCCCAGACATCAGCTTATCCCATCTATCCGATATAATCTTCTTCCCAATGAATATTATGTGGCCACCTGTCAGGAAAATGCAGCCAAGACCGATCACCACAGGTGCACCTTCAACCTTGTTATTGATTTGCCATCTCTGATTTATAAAATATATCATGATTTCCAATGAATGTTTTTCAGCTGTGTTTGATTGCTTCAGTGTTTAAGGGGTTTCATTATTGATTTGTTTTAATGGCAATCACATTGAGCATCCAATCTATGCTATGTAAACTTGAGACGTGAATATATTTTTTTAGCAATTCTTTTAAACTTTTGAGACATGTGAATATATTTTTTGCATTCAATTTTTTTTAGCAATTCTTTTAATGGAAAAAAGGGCTATGAAGTTATTTTCATTCATACATAAGATTTTGATTCTTGTATTGCTTGGTATTAATTTTTAAAGGAAAGATTAAATTACCATGAGGGGAGGAGAATTATAATACCAAATTGAGGTAGACTTCTTAAAGGATGTGGTCTCTGAAAGTGATAATAGATTAACCAGGCACAGAGACAATTTCTGGATCTGATTTGACAGATCCAAAAACTCTAATCAAGATAAAAGTATAACTTTAACAGTCTAGTTCACAATCTAGAATTCTCTTATTAATGTAATCTTTTGTTTTAAAGCATTTATCTCAAAAAAAAGCATTTATCTCAGAAAAAATTAAAATACATTCACTTAATCTATAAGTGATTTATAACTAATTCACACCTATCGTTCTAACAGGATGCATAAATTAGATCCATTCACTGGAAATTCTGTGTGATTTAATGTTATCAAAATGGAGCAAATAAAATATGAATTAATGTCAATGTGCATATTTAGATATTAGGAGTAGAAATTTGACTGGCAGGGTTAGGTCTCTCAAGAAGCCAAATTTAAAGTTGATGCAGCCAGGGGAAACAAAATTTGCGTGCAGATGCCCTTGTTATGAACACGAATAAGTCTACAAGTGCCAAAGCTCACCCTGGATTCTCCTGATTAAGCACCCTGGGCTTCTCATGACTAGATCCCATTCAGAATCTGACTCAGAAACTCTAAGATATGTCTGTAGCAGCTGTGTTTTTAAGAAGCTCCAAAAAAATTTTAGATATTCACTGGTGTTTGAGAACCTCTAATTTAGACTAATTATCACAAACAAACTAGAGGAAAGTGATCCATGAAAGGCTGGACACTAAGAACAAGTAAAAATGGAGCTATTAACACAGCACCTTTCTGCACTCTGCTTCGCAGGAGTAACTGCAACAGTAAAACTTCAAACCATTACAAGAGGATGTTAGAGTTTAAACGAATGTTAGAGTTTAAATAAATAATCGAAATTCAACCAGAGGCAGGCAATGGATATGAAGGAAAGTAGATATTGTCAAGAAGTAAATAATATGATGTAGTTTTAAAAAAAGAGTAATTTTTTTAGAGCTTAAAACAAACAAACAAACATATAAGCCTATACAAATGGAGTACCATTTTCTAAGTATTCAAGACTCTCCTAGTTGGAATATAGTCTTTAGTATGATTGGGGCAATTACAATTTATATTAAATAAATCAATGTAATATAATAACATAATCTGAATTCATCAATTGTTTGCTACCGTTTTTGATGTTTGTTTTACATTTTAGTATAGCTACAACGGAAATTCATCTAACACTAATTGTGTCTTGCTGTCTTACAATTGCTATTGGCCAGGTAGCAGTTTTGATGTAGTTGATAAAAACTTTCTTTTGATGCCTTCTGGTAAGATCAAGAAAGCAGTAGAATCAATGACTCTCAAATTTGATATATTAAATATTTTACAAAAATTATTGCCACCTCCTTAGTAGGAAGCCAGGACCATAAGGCATACCTCCAACTAATATATCCCTTATAATTCCATTGTTATAATTTTAACTATTACTTATGTGAAAAGGCTGAGACTTCCTGATAATTCATTTCAATTAAAAATCTGGGTCCAAATGGACCTAAGGAAAACCTTGAGTCAGGTATATTATTTTCTTTTATTTATCCTTTTCCAAGTTCTTGAAGTTTTTGGAGAACTACTAAGGCCCAGAGCGTGTCTAATCATAAAAGCCATCATAGAACACTTGGTAAGACTCTATACTTGCAGGACCTTTCCCTAGAAATTCTGATCTATATTTTGGGAGAAATCTGTTTTTTTCAACTAAGATCTCTAGGTGATTTTATGATCAAGCAAGTCTGATCTTATTTGTTTATAATTTTCCAGGTTGATATGGAGACGGGGGACAGAAAAGATTTTGATGGGTGAAAAAAGCAAACAGTTTAGTAAAGATCTATATTGTTATATCATCCCCAGGACTATTGACATCAGATACTGGGAATGGGGAGTGTGTGAAATCTTAAGAGAAACTGCTGGGCAGGGAAAGGTGGTTATCAGTAATCAGATCCAGGTGCAGGAATCTGAGAAAACAGCATCCAGGCTGTTTGGCCTCACTGGGTAAAGGGACCCATCTGTTCCAACTTCAAAATTGTTGATACCCAACCATCAAAATCAGTTTGACACCGTATGACGGTAGGTATTCAGGTTAACGGAAAGTGTGGAAGGGCCAGTGCAGTAGAGCAGACATTGACTCTTCCAATTTTTCACATCCATGACCAGCTAGGAAGTACTTTTATGACAAGGACTCTTGACACATTTACCACTAGGAATATATGAGGAATTCAATAAATCGTTGATCTTCATTTTTTGTGGATTTGATATTTGCAAATTTGCCTACTTGGTAAAATGTATTTTTAACCTCAAAACCAATGCTCAAGGCAGTTTTGCAGTCATTTGTGGTCATGTGCAGAGTGGTGAAAAATTTGAGTTGCCCAATGTGCTCATTCCTGGCTGAGGTTGAATGAGGCAATACTCTACCTTCTTGTTTCAGCTCTCATACTATAAACAAGTGCCCTTTTCACAGTCTGTTTAGTGCCACACTTTTGCATATTTGAGCTTTTTTATTGGTGATTTCACTGTTTAATATAGCCCCCAAGTGCAGTGCTAAAGTGCTAACTAGTGTTCATAAGTGCAAGAAAGCTGTGATGTGCCTTACAAGGAAAATACATGTTGGATGAGCTTTATCCAGCTTGAATTATAGTGTTATTTGTGAGTTCAATGTTAATGAATCAATAGTATATATCAAATAAAGTATTCTTAAACAGAAACACACATAAAACAAGGTTATATATTGATCAGTTAATGAGAATGTGATCAGAAACTTGCAGAAACCTAGCCCTCTGTTTGACCTAGGAGCAATGGTTCAGTATTTGCTAATTCAGTTTTTACAGTGACTTTATAGAACATAAATAAGAATCAACTATATCTGTGGAATATTAGTCTTTGCAGAGATAGGAAGGGAGGAAAAAAATAGCTTCAGACCCAAATGATACAGGCTAACTCAGTTGTACAGCTATACCCTGCTCTCCCCAAATACTCCAACCCTCTATCAAGCAGGCTGTTTAAGTGTGATGCCCAGCTTTGGAGGATAGTGTGGAACCACATAATTCAGAATTTCTTCTTCTGAGATGGAGATGAAAGCAGAAGCTCAGCCCTACATTTTGGGCAAACATGAAAGGAAGAGAATGTGACCACTCAGTTTTGTGAAAACCCAAGTGTCAGCTCTGGAGTATTGAATCCAAGATGTAGGAAGTATCTTTTAACTCAAGGCTCTAAGAAAAGGGAAGGCAGATTGATGAGGTCATACTATGTGTACACATTGTGCTTGTATTAGTTCTCTACTGCTATCTAACAAGTTACGCTAAAATAATTTTTATTTTATAGTTTATAGCAACAAACATTTATTATCTGACAGAGTTTCTGAGAGTCAGGAATTCAGGAACAGCTTAGTTGGATGATTCTGGCTCACCTCCTCTCACAAGGGTACAGTCAAACTGTAGGCAAAGGCTTTTATTGTCTCAAGACTCAACTAAGGCTGGAGAATTAGCCTCCAAGTTTCCTCAAATTGTTGTTGATAAGCTTCCATTATTTGCTGGCTGTTGGCCAGAAGACACCATTCTTTGCCATGTGGTCCTCTCTACAGGCCACTTGAGTGACCTTATATGTGACAGCTCACCTCCCTTAGAGCAAGTGAACACACACACACAGAATCAAGATAGAAGCAATAGTCTCTAGAATCAAAACTAGGTAATGATACACCATCACTTCTGCCATATTCCATTGATCACACAAACTCTGGTACAATCTGGGAGGAAACTACACAAAGGTGAGAATATCGGGAAGTAGAGATGAATGTGTAACATCTCTCTGAGGCTGGCTAATACAATGCAATTTTGTGAATGTTTCAATAAGATCAGAGCTATACCTGAAAGCAGGGGAGGGGGAGGGTGGTGACCTTCAGCGGGAAAATGTAGCAACAAGTAGAGAGGGCAATATCAGATCTATGACACAAAAGTCAATCTTCAAGAGACAAGAGACCCTGGAAAGAGGGTGGACTAGTGTCCCCAAAATCATCTCCCAGTTGCTGGTTAGAGGGAAAAGGATTTTATCGGAAAAAACTGGGAAGTTTCAGGGGTGTGCAGGCAGGGGCTATGTTTAGAACAGCACAGTCAACTCCAACAGTCATCTTGAAACGGTTCATGTGGTGGTCTGGTCAGCATCATCTGTCTAGTTTTTTGTTTGGGGGTTTTCTTTGCCATGCTGAGAGGCTTGCAGGATCTTAGTTCCCTGACCAGGGATCAAACTCAGGCCCCTGGCAATGAAAGCGTGGAGTCCTAATCATTGGACCACGAGGGAATTCCCATCTTGCTTATTTTAATGGGTTTGTTCCCATTTCCTTGAGACCAGTTCCTGGAATTGTGCAAGCCATACTTTCAGTACTGCTCAAGATGGAGCAGCTTATGTCATGGCTACAAGCAGTTAGCTTTTTCCCTCTGGTGCCGGTTTTAGTATCTGCAAAATAACTCAGGAATGTGCATCAGACACTGTTATCTATTTCCTTCAGGGAAGAACTAAAGATTCTGTGACTGCTAACTGACTGACCTGTTGTCTAAATTGTTACTGAGTTCTGGCCCAACTGCTATTTTTTGTTGTTATTATATATTCACATTCTTTCAGTCATTAATTCTTGAGCCAGGCTTTTATGACTCAGGGGAAGCTTGCAAGCCTAATGCTTTTCTATGAACAAGAGGCAAGCAGAGGACGTGGGGGCGAGGGGGTGTCCATCCTGGGAAGGCCCCATAGTGTCCTGCTCGGTTACAAGCCTGAAGAAATTACTTACCTACAAAGTGGTGGTTGAAATGGGAAGAGGAAGACAGAAAAATATATAATATTGTTACTTTACTCAAGGAAAATCTGATCCATGGAAAATCAGTTGTCCTCCCCAAGCCCAATGAAAAGATAAAAAACAGGTGTTTTTTTTTTTTTCTGAAGTACGCGGGCCTCTCACTGTTGTGGCCTCTCCCGTTGCGGAGCACAGGCTCCGGACGCACAGGCTCAGCGGCCATGGCTCACGGGCCCAGCCTCTCCGCGGCATGTGGGATCTTCCCAGACTGGGGCACGAACCCGTGTCCCCTGCATCGGCAGGTGGACTCTCAACCACTGAGCCACCAGGGAAGCCCAACAGGTTATTTTTTAAATCAGTGAGTAAACAGTTTAAAATTCTAAAAGACTGAAATCAATGAAGAAGTATTTTAGTCAGATGCTTCTACTTTTATTCAAGAAAACACTACATAATTACCATATTTTCCCAAGCTAGTTATATAGTTCTTAGGTGAAGAGGTTTCTTCTTTAATTTCTGGACTCTTCCAATGGTCTGAACAGACATTTGATTCTGTTCCTTATGGTCAGAGAGGGGGGCTACAAGATGTTTTTGACTTCGACTTTGACAGAACAATTTGGATGCTATTTTGTTCCCATTCCTTACCTGAAATTCCCTACCTCCCTCTTTTATACCAAAGATGCTATTCAATTATATTTTCTTTCTCATTTGGGATTTTGAAGTGGTGCTTCTTGAATTCTCTATTACGAAATAATCACATGAAGAAAATGTAACCTTTAAAGACCTAGAAAATACCCAATGCTTAGTTCCACTGCCTTATAAGTTATAACTTAAATGAATTTCCTGAAGTAGTAGACTTACTCTACGATGGTTTCCAAGATTGTTTTCCAAATTCGTGTTCATAAGGAAGCATTGCTACTAGCAAAGGGCCAGGAAGCCCCCACCCTGGTTGGCAAGATGGCCCATTGTTGAGCTTTTAGTAGATGGCAAGCATTATGCTAAGTGATACGTAAAAATTTATACACATGACAACCCTGCCAGGGAGGTATAATTGGTCTAATTCGCTAAGAACAGCCTTGGCTTGAAACGTGCTTTGAAACTTGTCTATTATGTTGTCTGGGGCAGGGTGATAGTTTGCTCTGCTGTCATTCATTACAGCTGTGCATTTTGGAAGAAAGGCAGTATTTCTCACTCTTATCCACTGTAAGATTGGAAGTTTTGGGCCGTCACAGACGTTGTTAGCTTTGCTCTCTCTTTCACAGCATACTAATATGTAGTAGGTGATCTGCAAATGTTGAATAATTACCACAAATCTCCTCTTCCCTGTCATAATACTAATTGCATCCCATGGTGTTCTATTCAAATCAATTCAATTCAACAACCATGTATTGACAACTTCTCATTTTGTAGGCATGAAACCAGTTATAACTTGAGCTTTCTGCACTAAGGCAAATTCTAAAATATTTCCCCAAATTGAGAGTAAAAAAAATATTAGATCCCTTTGCCAGGGCAGCAGGAGCCCAGTTGGAATTAGCAGTAACAATGAGAGCAGCCCCGAGAGTCGAGAAAACAGTGCTTTCTCTCAGCTGAGGTTTCCACTTCCGGCGTTTTTTTCACCACACTACCTGTCCAGGCAAACATAGCAGAGCTAGAGCATTAGAATGGCTAAAACTGCAACTTCTGGCTGGAGTCTGGTGAATGTCTCCACTGCGTGTGAGTAAGTAGCTCCCACTCACATGGTGAGATCTCTGGTAATTTACTGTTTTACTGGGCTTGTCTTTAGTAATTTGTTTACTCTTGGACAGGTCTTACATATGCAAATAAATATTCCTAAATAACGACTCTGAAACTCTGGCCGTGGGTTATTCTGATGATGCCACATTTTGAAAGCGCCTCTTCTAAAATTACTTTTAGAACCAGTTTATGAGCCATAAAGCAAAAGTAAAACAAGCACATTCTTTGTTATCAACCATATAAGCAAATCAGTTTCCTTCCTCTACTATCATAGTTAATTTATTTTCCTTAATGAATATTGTCATACATCATTCTCAACCTTACTCAGCCACCTTGGATGATAAAATATGGCTATGAAAAAACAACAATAACAGCAGCAAAACTGTTCTCAAAAGATGTAGATTTGGGACATATCACTGTATGAGTTTTAGTTCGTGGACATCTATTTACCTCTTGACCCTCATAAATATAGCTGGTCCCACCAGGATAGACAGAAGTGGTTAGAACTTTTTCAGGCACTATACAAATAAGAAAACTAGGCATAGAACTGAGAGAAAAAAATTAGAGAAAATGAAAATTTTGTCAATTTAGCATAAGCCAGTAAATACAGGGAGCCAGAAACTGATGAATCCATATGATGAGATCTGTGAAATCCTTGACTGGTTAAGAATCTTAAGAAAAAACTTAGTCCGGACTGGAGTTTAGAGCAGGGTGGAAATAGAAATAATTTCTCAAGGACTCAAGGAAAAATGACCCTGTGCAGGTAACAGGTTAGACATGTGTCAGCACAAGGCTAATCAGTACAAAAATGTGCAAGTGTCAGAGGTCTCCAGATGAAAAGATAAGGTCAAAATGAAGGAGGTCCACTCTTTGCAACGGGGTCTAACAGCCGTCACTGCAGAAAGAATGAGACGAATTATCAGAAGGCACCCAGAGCAAATATCTCTGGCCCTGTGTTCTCGCCTTCTGTGTTTGTGACCAGTGTGACCACACCACCCTATTTTCACCACTGCTTGAAGCTGATATTTCTTTTCCATTCCCAGCATCAGGGCCTGTCATATCCAGACTGGATAACAGTAATCTCCTCTCCCCTAGACTACCTAGTGTGAGCAGATGCTGTGATATCTCAAATTGTTATCTGTTACAATCAGAAAGAATAGAGCTATGAAGTATACTCTTCTAAGGGCAAATAAATTCCAGATCTTTTTCTTTGCCAGCTGAAGAATTATATGAAAGCTGGGACCATTAGAAAGTCCTCTTTGAGAAGACCTCTGATAAAATAAAACCTCATATATGAAGACTTGGTGAATAATCTTAATTATGGAAAGGATAGAAATAGAGCCTATACATAAGTGTTCACAGGGATGCTGAATCAGAGAGGGAATAAAAAGAAGTCACATTCTGAAAATATTTATTGAGATTCTACCATTTGCATAGAGGAACATCAAAGTAAACGAAGTATCATTACTACCATCAAGAAGCAGTCATTGAATTGAAAAAGATTTCTTAAAAGCTCCAAAGTGAAAATCAAGTGACACATGATTTTAGCTAATAGATAATGAAAATTTTATAAGGAAATGTCCAGGAAAAAAAGCAGTAGATTTTGACTTCTTCAGCTGCCTTTCAAAATAAGGCAACAGCAACCAAAATATCACAGTGCTATATGAAATTATTTTTGAAGAAAATTCTCTCAATTACCTGGTATAGGTTTTACCAGAACAGAGAATGATCTGGGGCTGGCTCTGATGTAAGGCTGAGACATGTACCAGAGAGAAAAAAGTAAACAGAAGATAACCTAGAAAAACAAACAAACAAATGAATTCGAAAAACATTAACTTTTGAAAAGGTGCTACGTGGTCAAATAAGTTTACGAAATGCAACATACATTGTTCTGCCATCCTTTTAGCAATGTAATGCATACCAAATTAAAATCTCAAGAAATCTTAGTAAAGAAACCAGAAAGTTTCTTGGATCCAACATGTTTTTCAAACTTAGAGCAGAATCGTTTTCCCCTTTTTCTGTCTATTTATAACCAATAAAACTAATTTATGCAGAGCATACATTTTACATACAAGACTCCTGTAGTTGTTAGGCGCAAAGGTTTGTGGTCAAATCCCAGGCCTGCCACTTATTAGTAGTTTGATCTGAAAAAGTGTCAAACTCTCAGGCTTTTTTCCTTTTATTTCAAAGGGTAAAAGTTGCATCCACTTGGATTGAGAAGGGGTCCTGAGCTCAGTTCCTGTTACAATGAACACTGATCATTATATTAATTACACGCAAAGCACTTATTATTATGCTAATTAAAAAGTGTATAAAAGGTCTTGGAGAAGTATGGCTCTCTGGAAATCTTCCTACCTTTTTTACCTGCCTGGAGCAATACTGAGGAAATCTGGACAAACTGCAGCAAGACATTGAGAAAGAAAGGCACTGGACTGCTCTAGGAGGACTCAGTCTCACAGAACCCCTTACCACTCCCGCTCTCCTATTTTCATGTTTCCTCCTCGGTTTTATAAAACATTCCAATATAAATTCTTGCCTAAAAGTTGCTTCATTGACTTCTCCTCTCAACCCAAACACTTTTAAACAAATTCTTACCATGCGCCAGCCACTGTATTCACATTACCAAAGACAAAAGCAGTGAAGAATTGAACTAATTGAACCAAACCCACCCAATTGCATGAAGTCTGGCCTCACTGGGAAATAGTGTAGTGAGCTCCACTGCTAGATTCAGGATTCTTGAGACAGCCCTTGTGACATCACACCTGAATCTTAGGAAAGCTATTTCGAGTATGTAAACCATAGAGACCTCACATATAAAGCTATCAGTGTTCATCTTTCAAATTAATAACAAATGTCAATTCCTCTCAGCTTCTCTTATCAGAAAAATAGTTGACTTTTCCTTAAAAACTTGTGCCCTGAGTAGTGACCAGAGATTCCACACCTAAAAATTCTATACTTAGAATATGAAATTAATTCTCATTTAGACATAATTTTTTAAAAATATATATATCTGGCTCTGTATGATGATGCTACGCATTTGTGGATGCCACATACTACATTACTTTTTGAGACTTTAAGCTTATGAAAAGCAGGGCAAATGATTGCTTTTCTTTGAATTTCATAGCACTTGAACTGGCATCCAGTCTTTGATAAAGGAATGGGAAGGGCTTCCCTGGTGGCGCAGTGGTTGAGAGTCTGCCTGCCGATGCAGGGGACACGGGTTCGTGCCCTGGTCCGGGAAGATCCCACATGCCGCGGAGCAGCTGGGCCCGTGAGCTGTGGCTGCTGAGCCTGTGCGTCCGGAGCCTGTGCTCCACAACGGGAGAGGCCACAACAGTGGGAGGCCCGCGTACCGCAAAACAAATTAAAAAATAAAGGAATGGGGAAATTAGCAAAATTTTTAGAAACTATCTAGAAGGGTTTTTAAAATTCAGAACACTTTTTGCAGTGTTTTTTTTTTCTATTTATCCTACCTTAAAGCTCTTATCTCCTATTAAAAGTTGAGATATTACAGTAACTTAAGGAAGATTCGAAATTGTAATTTAAATTTTATCATGGTAGAAGGTACCATATACAACAAACAAAAGTTTATTTTTAGAATATATTTAGAATGTGTTTAAAAATATAATCTAATTTTAGGTTATCTAAAAAAAAATCTAGTTTCTGCCATTCCCCATTATAACAAATAAAACTGTACTTTAATTGTGAATTAAAATAACTTCTATGCAGTATAATTATTTATTCCTTTAATTCTTAGATAAATAAAATTAATTAATTATTTGATTAAAGACATTTGAAGTTGCTGAAAAAATGTAAGGACAAAATTTTAGTGTGAGCTCTCAGATGTTCGCACCTCACTGTGCTTATTCAATATACACAGACTCTAGGAATCATCAGTGTTTTATATTAAGAAATCAAACCATCAGAAAAATATTACATTTCTGAATTCCGCCTCTATAAAAAAAAATTGTTATCATAAAATGAAGATGCATTATAATAACAAAACTATCACAGAGTAACCCTTGCTGAGAAGAGTATTTGACTTGTAGTTTAACCAAATATCCCCTGAGAGAAGGGAGACATTTAAAGAACCTAAACAAACTGCTTCTTTTACAGATCAAACCCAGAGAGGCTGCCCAAGACCCCTGGTAACTAGTGGACTTAGAGCTAGAATCCCTGTCTCTCGGCTTCATAATCTAAGTAGTATATTTTGCTTTGTCCTTTGACTTATAGCCCTTTACATTTAAACTTTCTACCTGTAGATATATCTGTTCAACTCCTGAAATATTTTAGGTCATACAGTCCCCTATGCTTCAGGTTTCCATTTATATAGCTATTAAAATGTAACATTTTTCATTCAGCATTCCTCATTGGTAGAACTCCTAATGCTTCCCATTTAAATACAAACTCTGTAATAGCCAAAATAATTATTAAAAGAAAAACCACTTTCCACTCCACTGTGATATTATATTCATACATTGAGGGTTTTCTCCTCAGGCAAAAAGAGTTAACAGTTCTGATAGAGAGAACGCAATTTAAAGATCATTTAAAGTGATTTAACTTTTTTTAATGTTCAGTTTAAATGTGAAGGGGAAAAACTCATTCCCCAAAACTAGTATTTTAATGAGGACAAATTGAGAATTTTGTTCCACTATTAGGAGAGAAATTCATGTAAACTGTCAATAATGTCTAAAAACTTTCTGTTGGCAAAATAAAATATGTCACTGTATAGTAGCCTAGAAAAAGAACTAAATTTACTAAAACAGCATCTCTCTCTCTGTCAGTCTCTCTTTCTGTGTTCTCGTCTGCCTGTCTGTCTGTCTCTCCATCTGTCTCTTTTTCTTGGCTACTTCATCAGCTGTTGTGAGCTGATCGTGTACACAAGGTATGCATGAAATGATGCTCTTTGGTTTTGCAATGAAATGAATTCCCTCAGTGACTTTCAACAGTGTACTGTAGACTGGCAGCTTGCCATCTGGAAAAACTGACACTTGGCTCCCTTGGGCAGACTGAACAGCATTGGTGTGAGATAGCATTAGTAGCTGAAGAAAAATGGAAATGGGAAGCACAAACTACTTGACACAAATAAAATGGCGCAGTTAGTCTGCTTTTAAGGTAGAAGAAGGAGAAAAAAAACAAACAAACAAACAGGAACCATGGACCTTTCCAAAGAGTTTTATTCAACTGCTTTTCTCAAAAAGGCCACTTAG
The DNA here is from genome assembly GCF_005190385.1 of Monodon monoceros. Classification (NCBI taxonomy): domain Eukaryota; kingdom Metazoa; phylum Chordata; class Mammalia; order Artiodactyla; family Monodontidae; genus Monodon; species Monodon monoceros. The sequence goes on from NW_021703765.1 coordinate 43,472,568, forward strand.
AATTCAAGAAAGAGTGCAAAATAAAGAGTGCAAGAGTATTTAATTTTTATTCAGTTACTTAAAAGAACAAACTGAGTAGTTTATTAATGAGGAATAATCTAAACTGATCAGTGTAGATACAGTACAGTTCAAAGTCATACCAAGAACTGTGGGAAACGGTACTGATGAACCTAGTGGCAGGGCAGGAATAAAGATGCAGACTTAGAGAACAGACTTGAGGACCCAGTGAGGGGAGGGGAAGCTGGGAGGAAGTGAGACAGTAGCATTGACAGATATACACTACCAAATGTAAAATGGATGGCTAGTGGGAATCTGCTGCACAGCACAAGGAGATGAGCTGGATGCTTTGTGATGACCTAGAAGGGTGGGATAGGGAAGGTGGGAGGGAGGCTCAAGAGGGAGGGGATATGGGGATATATGTATACATATAGCTGATTCACCTTGTTGTACAGCAGAAACTAACACAACAGTGTAAAGCAATTATACTCCAATATAAGTTTGAACTTCCCCAGAGTTTTGAGTGTGCTGCTAGTAGCATCTACCTTAGCTGTTAGTCGATTCACTTTGTCAACACCTATTGGCAATGAAGAGTGAAAAATAACCCAGATTTGTCAGATATGCCTTTATTTAATGCAAACAACAAAAACATAAACCATTCAAGAAAGGTAGGTTTTCTCTTTCCCACTTGAGCAATTCATTATGAAATCTTATTCTTTTAACAGTTTCCAGCTTCAATCTATTTCAACTCAAAACTATAAGCTGAAAAATAGTGTACTAGAAGACAGTCTGAATAATACTACTAATTTTTAAAAACTTGCCCTTGAGGAGTTCCCAGTATAGTAATGCACAAATAATTGTATTCCATGGTAAAATGGGAAATTGAAAATAGTTCCAAAGCAAAATTTAAACACAAGGACTATTAATTGGACTGTCTTCAAGGATCTGTGGATTTAAGCTCTGTGCCTTGGCTAACCTCCAAAATTCTCAAAGGATTGCTCAGGGTGTAGGATCTAGAGAAGCTCTATTTTTCTCAAGCCCCCAACTCTTCATTTTACATGAATGGAGAAAGCTTTCTCCAAAAAAGTTGAATGTGCTTTATAAGTTAAGTGTCAGACAACCTACAAGGTCATCACAGGAAGCCTAAGTTCTTTCTGTAAGCACGTCATTTATTAATTTCCTACCAAAATATCTGTCCTTACTTACTGCAAGATGACCCAAGGCCAAATATTACCTTCTTTACTGACAAATCAATAGATTTAGTCTGGAATGGGATCACTGAATGAAGAGGGTACAATAGTTTCCAGACAACTTAATCTGAGAAAAAAATCCTAATTTTCAATGTCTTCTTGTCAACCATTCACTAGCAGCATTCGAAAGTTCATTAAATTTTGGAGATGAAGCTATGTATTTTTTAGGACTTGAACTTAGACTAAATCTTGACCTACCGAAGTGCACTTACATGTCTTTTTGCTAAAGGAAGGAAAATGTGTGAGTTAAAAACAAACAAACCAAAAAAAGAAAAAGAAGTCTAGACTATAGGAAGAGTTCTGGCTCAGTCAATTCTTAGGTAAGTTTCTGGTGGTATGTTGAGACTCGTTAAGGAATTGATCATTTGTAAGGCAAAAGGAGAAAAAGTAGAGAATGGTTAATATTGACAGGATGGATTCTATTTCCAAAGTAAAATCCATCCTACCTGAAGAGAAGATGGGCAAGGGAGAAACCAATGGTAACAACAGCTGAGAATGTCCTTACATTAACTTTACAAGGCTCAGATGGAAGAGGATGACACAAAACATTGTACAAAGTTAGCAAAACTGCATTAATTTCTATCCTCATAAGCTTATTCCCCTGAGCAATAGATTTATCCAAATATTAATTAGGAGACTCACATCATGTGACCATAAATGTAGTAAGACAGTCTGGGAGTGCTGGTGATAGAAACAGGACTGGGAATAGCTCTGCGGCATCATAAAAAGAGAGACATAGTAGGTATGTGTGGCCCTGAAAACCATCTGATGATTTGGGGAGCCTCTACTGTACCCCACCCACTTTCACACATGCCAGGAGATGCAGCAAATATAAGCTTCCTGATAAGCCTTAAAATGTATCCTGAGCACCCAGGGTGGTTACCACCCCCAAGTCAAAATGGTTCTTATCCTAATGGCTCAAGCTGTACAACTGAAATGATATAAGCCACTTTTTCAGATATTTGCAGCGTAAATAGTTTAAACAATGAAAAACCTCCCAGTATTACTCAGTGGAAGAAAATGATTTATAATAATGTGAATTCCTAATTCTTTCCCTTCTATTCAAGACCAGAAGTATGCAGAAAAGCCCACATTGTTTCATGCAACTATTGTCTTAGTGCACGTGATTATAAAGAACCAAAAGATTAAATCTGTAGTACCTACGCTAAGAAAGTCTTTTTCCGGGCTTCCCTGGTGGTGCAGTGGTTGAGAATCCGCTTGCCGATGCAGGGGACACGGGTTCGTACCCCGGTCCAGGAAGATCCCGCATGCCGCAGGGCGGCTGGGCCCGTGAGCCATGGCCGCTGAGCTTGCGCGTCCGGAGCCTGTGCTCCGCAGCGGGAGAGGCCACAACAGTGAGAGGCCCGCGTACCACAATAGAAAAGTCTTTTTCCAACAGTTACAAACTGCTAGAGGAAAGAGGGCCATGATTTGCTTTTTTCTTAAAATGTCCTCACAGTCCTAGGAGCTGTGTTGTTTTATATCATCCCTTTACTTAACCGGTAACCTCAGTGGGCATGCTCAGTGCTATTTCAGCCGCAATCTGATGCCTTCCCCATTCTGTATTTGATGTGTCTGAATTTCTTCATGACCTCAAGTAGCCAGCAGCAGGACCTGTCACACAAGCAGTGAAACTGTGTATATTTGAGTGAATATCACAGTGGCCCATCATTAGTCCAGCGACAGAGACATATGATGAATGTTTCTGAAATGACATTTGAGATGACAGGGGATGAAAATCCCCAAATCAGAGACTATAGTTCTCAGGGTCTCCAGAGCAGTTTATTGTCAGTAAAACTGGCTGTGTGCAAAGATGTTGCAACATGGACAGCCCCCAAATCAATTCATCATCGCAGGCCATGAAACTCACTTGTGGCAAAATCAATACAGAATTTCAGGCTCACTGATAACCAGAGAGAATTTTATTTACTCTTTTACTTTGCAAATGTTACCTTTAAATCCAATAAGAAAAACTGTATGTCAAACTTTTCTATAAAGTTGAACTACAACTTTAAATAGTGTCCAAATACTATTTTATTTTATTATTATTTAAAAATTTTTATTGGAGTATAGTTGATTTACAATGTTGTGTTAGATTCAGGTACAGAAAAGTGAATCAGTTATACATATATATGCTTTTTTTTTAGATTCTTTTCCATATAGGCCATTACAGAGCGTCGAGTAGAGTTCCCTGTGCTATACAGTAGGTTCTTATTTGTTTATATATAGTAGTGTGTATATGTCAATCCCAATCTCCCAATTTATCTCTCCCCCCTTATCCCCTGGTAACCATAAGTTTGTTTTCTACATCTGTGTCTCTACTAAAGAAGAAACCTAGAATGTTTTCAGGGCCTAGGAACTCACTATTTCAGTCTGATGTTTTGATAGAGAAATAAAGATAGGTTTATAATGATAAATAAAACAATCCTGATAGGTTAAAAATTGTACAGTTCCAAAATGGAAAAAGTCTGAAGAGTAGCATTTATATAAAAATGAAAATATTGTAATCTTATTTCACAATCATGAAATTCAAATATTTTAACCACTGCAAAATAGTTATTATATAAAGAATAAGGAAAATGTGGTATGGGAAGTTCTGATTTCTGTGAGAAGACTGTCATTATAATATTTTGGTTAAATAATAACAAAAACTAATGATATCCACTTTGAGTCAACATTTACTTTGCCAGGCACTGTGCACAGAGCTGTATGTACACTTATAAATTAATCTTTATAGTAACCAATGAGGTAGATACTCTTAATATTCTCATTTTACAAAAGAAGTAATTGAAGGACAACAAAAGTAAGTAATAGCAAAAGGATGTAAAGCTAGTAGGTAACTGAGCTAAAATAGGAACCATGAAGCCTAACTCCAGAGCATGTGCTTGTAAACACTACAGAATAATCACAAAATTCAAAAGGAAACCATTTTTTCCCCCAGTCAACTGTAAGACTTTTGTGTCTAAACCCAAGGATTTGGGGGAAATTACCTGTAAGGTGGCCAGATCTTCTTCGAATGGCATTTGATGTCATTATTAAAAATACTGCTGTAGCCATAATCATACTATGTGTTAGCTCTGTGAACTCCTTGAAATTGCTCAAGTGGTAATGAAACTAATGAGAGTGTTCTCCAAAGAAAGCATTTGTATCTAGGATACTCACCTATTATCAACTTAGTTGATTCCAGAAAAACTCCAAGCCATTCTCATCTAAGCCTAGGTATCTTAAACTTCCCAAAATTAATTCCAGTGGAAATTAGCTAAAAAAAAAAGAAAGAAAGAAAGAAAGAAAATACCAATTTGCTTTAATTTTAGAAACCTTGACAATGACACACACCCCCACACACACACACATTGAATCTAAATTCTAGGGTTGATCTGGCAATGCTACATAAGTTCCATTCCTCAGATTAATCTAGCATTGATTTACTATTCTATTACTGCCCCCTTTCACTTTGAAGCTTACAATGTAATTGTACTTGTTTACTAAATTAAAAACAGTTTTCACAGAGGCAGTGTTTAGAAAACAGATGGATTGAAATCATACAAAACACAGTTCAAATTTATTCTGGCACTCTCTACAGAAGGAATGAAGAACACAACATAAAATGCATACTATTCTATGTAAAAACAAATCAACACACATCCCATAAGACATCAGCCTGGATTTTGTGGTCAGAGAATTTCCATAAATTTACCTTTGCCATCCTGAGAAGTGTTTTAGGGATATTAGAAGAATGGTGTATCAGTTTCCTAACTGGACGTATCACCATATTCAGAGGTCTAGCTTTCTGCTTAATATTACTGTGAATTTTGTCAGAATTCAAGCACTGGATGTTGGTCCATTAAAAAAAAAAGATGTTTTAAATACAGCTTGCTAAGAACATATGGAGACAAAAGAACACTACAAATGGCAATCAAATTGCTATTTCTCGTTTTATAGAACAAGGTTATAGCTGAGTGGAATTTAAAATCCTAAAGTCAGTAATATATTTACTCTGAACAGGTTTGAGGAGCAGAAAATTTACAAACTTGCTGCTATTTCGATTCCCAATTCTTTTAGGACAAAATTCAGCCAGTTTTTTTTTTTTCAATAAAAATGTTGAAAGTTCATGTACAGTACATACATAGAATGAATTCACTAGGTTATGACTTCTTTCAGTATGGATGTAGGCAACAGGGTTCTGAAAAATATAAAGAAACATTTCATATGAGAGAATCCCAGTCTGTTGAGAACCTAGATAAAAAAATACATACATTTTGTATTTATAATTATAGTATATATTTTTAATATCTTAATATATATATAGTAGAATAATTGAGTAAAAGAAAGAGTACCATTACCTCACCCCACTAATAAATGTATGCAGCTGTACACCGGTATTTATTTGCTCTCTTTCTTCCTAGAACATCAGGTCAAGTGTTCTTGACAGCTCATCTACAGATCCCCACTGGTAAGGCAGCATGAAGATTGCCTCTGTTATTTCATTTCAGAATTTCTTCCTGCAGGGATATGCAGGTACAAGCTGGGGATCATGTATGCAATATCTTCCTCTTCACATCTACCTAGGATGGCTTTAACTCTCTTCAGGGAGAATTTATTTACTTTTTCCCCAGTAAGGGGGCCCACTTCTCTTGCCCATGTTCATAGATTACTGTTAAAGATTAAACTTGGTACAGTGAAATATTAACATGGTTTCAATTTCTGTATTGCTATGATTCAGACTGGTCCAAAATTGGACCAAAGAACAAGGTAGATTGTACAGTTTAAAGGATTCTTGCGAATCTATATGACATCAAATTCTAACCACAAGAACCAATCATTTTATTCAAAGTGCTGAGAATTGAATTAACACCAGAAAGCTATAGATAATATATTCCTACATATACAGGAAGTAGCCATGCAGGTTCTTTAACATGTTTCATATATAGGATAAGACAAGCAGCTGTTTATATAAAATTCAAGTGGGGTTTTAGTTGATTGAGAGTTAATTAGATTCAAGTTATTTTGATGTGACAACCAAAGCCAAAATTTTTTAAATTAAAGTTATTATTTATGAAGTTATTTAATGTATACATTTTATTTCTTTCGTAAAACAAATAGTAATTGAAAATTTACTAAGAACATAAAGTTTGCTAGGCATTGAGTATACAGTAGTAAACATGGTAGATATTTTTACTGCCCTTGTGGAGTTTATAGGTTAGCAAGAAAGACAAACAATTAAATAGGATATTGCAATGATAAATAAGTTTTAAGACAAAGAAGCACAAGGGTTATAAAAACTCCATGCTATAGGAACCAGCATAGTTAGGGAGGAAAGAAAGAAAAGACAGACAGGCAGACAGAAAGAAAGAAAGAAAGAAAAAAGAGAGAGAGAGAAACAAAAAGAAAAGAAAGAAAGAAAGAGAAAGGAAGAGGGCTTCCCTGGTGGCGCGGTAGTTGAGAGTCCGCCTGCCGATGCAGGGGACACGGGTTCGTGCCCTGGTCTGGGAAGATCCCACATGCCGCGGAGCGGCTGGGCCCGTGAGCCGTGGCCGCTGGGCCTGCACGTCCGGAGCCTGTGCTCCGCAACGAGAGAGGCCACAACAGTGAGAGGCCCGCGTACCGCAAAAAAAAAAAAAAAGAAAGAGAAAGAAAGGAAGGAAAGGAAGGAGGAAGGAAAGCTAAAGATTGAGAAGGAGTCAAGAGCAATCTAGAACGGAAGGAAAAAGGAATGGTCTATGAAGTAGTAACAGCTATTTAAAGACCAAGAAGCAAGAGAGAACATGACATATTCAAGAAACTAAAAGAAGGCAGTATAGGGGGAATACAGAACGTGAAGGTGAAGGTGAAGTTAAAGGATCGGGAAGAAGGGAGAAGTATTAGTAGCAAGACCTAGCAAGAACTCATAAACAAACTTGAGAATGTTTAGCTTTATCCGAGGAGTAACAGGAAGCTTGTTAAAACTGTTTAAACACAGGTTTAAACCTGTGTAGTAAGATGATCATCATGTTTTGTAAAGATCATATTAGACCTAGATATAGGCTGAAAGACTCTTTAAGAATCTGAGATTCCCATTTGGGAAGGGAATATGTAAATTTTGATCTGAGCACCATAACAGAAGTTTAAAGCTGAGATCCAAGAAAGAGATTCCATCCCTAAAATAACAAAAAAAGAATAATAATTCCATTCACTCTCTCTAGGAACTTGTCTCTGCCCCAGACTCCATGTGGGGAAAAGAAATTTAACAAAACTGAACTTATGCCAGACCCAGGAATAAGTTCCAAATTTACACAAGGGCATGGAACTAAAATCCTGAAATGGTAACTTACATTTTAAACAGATTCCAGGTCAGTGAAAACCCTGGATTATGACAAGAATAAAAAAAAAAATCATTCTGTAACAACAACAACAACAAAAAATCTAATGAAGCTAAAAATTAACCCAAAAGGAAAAAGTTAAAATCACACAAGAAAAATATCCAAAGTGAGAGGCAACATACATAAGAGTGTATAGGTTTAGATTCCCAGCAATTTCATATAGGACATTCTAAAAAAGATTGCACAATATGTATATTTGAAGTGACTAAAGAGATGAAAGAAGGATTAGAAAACTTAGACATTTTTTATTACCTTTCTATTACATCTTACATTTGGACACTTAGCATCAAGCTGTTTTATGGACCTTCCTGCTCAGAAGAATCTTACCATATTAGGGAACTAAAGTTAAAACAAAAACTAAATTTCTTTAATCTTTGCCTTTCCCTGGACTAATCCCAAAACAGCCAATGATGATGATTCTGGCAGTAGTCAATGAAAAGTCTCAGGACTGACATTATTACATCAACTTTCTCAGGGTTTCACATTGATAGCAAATTTACTCTATCAGGGACAATCCCAATTGTTTTGAAAGCACATTAACCTTGAAATCCTTAGAAGTGAATTGATTGTAAATCTAATCTAAAATAGTTAATTTAAAACACATTCAACAGATAGTGAATGTGTTTTCATTTAGTGTTTGGCTTCAGCACCCTGTAAAAGGATGAGAAAAAAAAAAAGAGGAAGAAAGACTTGTTTTCTAGTTCTTAGGCAATCTGCTGGTTCCTTCAGATTTTTTCTGTTAAACCATTATCAGCTCAACACAGTCCACAGATTCTAATCATGAGTCCCCTGACAAATCAGGAGGAATGTGGCCTGATTTACCCTTATAGATATAAAGCTATTTCCACCTCATCTTCAAATATAGCCTGGGGGCTAATTTTTTGGTAGAGGTAACAAGATACAGTAAGTCCCCTACATACAAACGAGTTCCGTTCCGAGAGCGCGTTCGTAAGACCAATTTGTTCGTAAGTCCGGCAGAGTTAGCCTAGGTACCCAACTAACACAAGCAGCTTTATAGTACTGTACTGTAAGAGGTTTATAGTACTTCTCACATAAATAATGAATAAAAAACAAACACAAAAAATAAAGAAAACATTTTTAATCTTACAGTACAGAACCTTGAAAAGTAGAGTACTACAGTACAACAGCTGGCATACAGGGGCTGGCATCGAGTGAACAGGCAAGAAGAGTTACTGAGTGGAGGAGGGAGAGGAGGTGGGAGATGGCAGAGATGAAGGATTGTCACAGTAGGAGATGGACAAGCTGCAGTTTCACTCACGCCTGAAATTGATGGAATGTAGGTTCTCTTCTTTAGAAGTTCTCAACTTGAAGGTTCATATGTAGGGGACTTACTACTTCAAAGTTTAGTGTTTCAAAAATTTGTCACAATAACCAAAAATAAATAAAAGTGACAGTACAGTGCTGCCTACCTTCCTCTGCAAAAGCCTCAATTGGCAAATGTCTCAACCAGGCACATAACAATCAGTGGTTGCTCATTTAATTAGTACTAGTGTAGACTTTTAGTGGGAAATTTTCACAATGGTGAAATTTCACAATGATTTTCCTGCTAACTCTAACTTTTTACTTTTGGTTGAGATCTTAGTTTAGAGAGCCTTTTGAACCAACTATAATTCCTTCATAATTTGGCAGAACGTGGAAGGAGGACATCTAATAAAACACCTTTGCCTAATCCCTGGAGGTGAGGACATAAGGGTAAGACACAGGGGTAGGGAGAGGGGAGGTCTTCCAGTATTCTGCTGGAAAGGAGATTTGATTATGAAGACATCTTTGTATTCAAAGTATTGTCAGTAACCACAAGCCACTGCTAAATTTGTAGGGAGTATCATCAACAATGTTATTACAGAAGCTTATCTTTTCACTTTTACATTGTGTTGATTTTCTTCATCCTCTGAGTGGGTGTGAGCAGATAATCTTGGGTGAATTCCAAGGAATGCATTGAAAGATAAACTGAAAATACATGTGGGATCCATATTTGAAAGTCCTTGAGGGCCATGTTAAGGCATTTGACCTAGATTTCATAAGCATGGGGATCAGGACTTAGGGAAAATATTAAAGCATATTTACAGTTATGGCTTAAGAAGAGCGGTTTGTCAGATTGGAACAGAAGCAGTGCTAAACATAGGAAAATATCTAGGCAGCTACCACAAAACACAAGATGAGAAGTAGTAGGTCAGAGCTTTACTTCTGAACTCTTGTACCTTCAGCAAATCTCTTTCCAGGAGCTCCCATTTCTAAAAAACAGTAACACCTGAATATAACATTTACACCGGAGGTTCTCACTCTTAAGTGTGTACAGAGATCATCCTGGGATCTTTTGAAAAAGACATATTCAGGATCTTTCCATCAGAAATTTGAATCAAGAATTCTAGGCTAGGACTCATGGAGGTTTCAACAATTCCCCAAGCAATTTTGATGTCGGTGACACTGGGATCATAATCTGAAAAAAATAGTGCTTTAAAGAATCTAAGCGTTTTCAAAAAAATTCCTCGGTTCATCCTCTTCCATATAGGAAGCATTCCAAAAACAACCAATTGCAAAAAGTTCTCAATAATGGAAGTTCAGATCTACTCTACTTTAAAGGAACATGAAGTTATGCTAATATGAACAAATTGTTAACTCAACCATTACATATAATAAACAAGTAAGAAAATATGCATAAATTGCAAAGGTTTGACATTATATATAACATTTATATACGTATAAATTCCACTTAGAATTTGCTTGTTCTAAATAGAAAAACAGATTTTCTTTTCTCTTTTTTTAAAATTTTTCTTTCTTTTCTTTTTTAATTCTTCTATCAGGAACACATAGAAAAACATAAAGCCTTGATGTAAGTTGTAAATACATGGTGTATGCTTGGCAAAAAAAAACCCAATGAATGCTTTTTGTACTTAATTTTAAAGCAATTCTAACATGAAATGTCCCTGGTACCCCATTGAATCTTTTTTTTATTTTAACATTTTTACTGGAGTATAATTGGTTTGCAATGGTGTGTTAGTTTCTGCTGTATCACAGAGTGAATCAGCTATACACATATATATATATATATATATATATATATATATATATATATATCCCCATATCCCCTCCCTCTTGCATCTCCCTCCCACCTTGCCTATCCCACCCCTCTAGGTGGTAACAAAGCCCTGAGCTGATCTCCCTGTGCTATGTGGCTGCTTCCCACTTCTATCCTGTTCCATTGATCTATATTTATGTTTTTGTGCCAGTACCATACTATCTAATATACATTTGATAGTGTATATATGTCCATGCCACTCTCTCACTTCATCCCAGCTTAACATTCCCCCTCCCCTTATCCTCAAGTCCATTCTCTACGTCTGCATCTTTATTCCTGTCCTGCCCCTAGGTTCTTCAGAACTTTTTTTTTTCTTTTTCATATATATGTGATAGCATACAGTATTTGTTTTTATTTTTCTGACTTACTTCACTCTGCATGACAGACTCTAGGTCCATCCACCTTACTACAAATAACTCAATTTCATTTTGTTATGGCTGAGTAATATTCTACTGTATATAAGTGCCACATCTTCTTTATCCATTCATCTGTTGATGGACACTTAGGTTGCTTCCATGTCCTGGCTAATGTAAATAGTGCTGCAATGAATATTGTGGTACATGACTCTTTTTGAATTAGGGTATTCTCAGTGTATATGTGCAGTAGTGGGATTGCTGGGTCGTATGGTAGTTCTATTTTTAGTTTTTTAAGGAACCTCGATACTGTTCTCCATAGTGGCTCTATCAATTTACATTCCCACTAACAGTGCAAGAGGGTTCCCTTTTCTCCACACCCTCTCCAGCATTTATTGTTTGTAGATTTTTTGATGATGGCCATTCAGACTAGTATAAGGTGATACCTCATTGCAGTTTTGATTTGCATTTCTCTAATGATTAGTGAAGTTGAGCATCCTTTCATGTTTTTTGTTGGCAGTCTGTATGTCATCATAGGAGAAATGTCTATTTCGGTCTTCTGCCCATTTTTGGATTGGGTTGTTTGTTTTTTTGATATTGAGCTGCTTGTATATTATGGAGATTAATCCTTTGTCAGTTGCTTCTTTTGCAAATATTTTCTCCCTTTCTGAGGGTTGTCTTTTCGTCTTGTTTATGGTTTCCTTTGTTGTGCAAAAGCTTTTAAGTTTCATTAGGTCCCATTTGTTTATTTTTGTTTTTATTTCCATTTCTCTAGGAGATGGGTCAAAAAGGATCTTGCTGTGATTTATGTCATACAGTGTTCTGCCTATGTTTTTCTCTAAGAGTTTGATAGTGTCTGGCCTGACATTTAGGTGTTTAATCTATTTTGAGTTTATTTTCGTGTATGGTGTTAGGAAGTGTTCTAATTTTATTCTTTTACATGTAGCTGTCCAGTTTTCACACAACCATTTATTGAAGAGGCTGTCTTTTCTCCATTGTATATTCTTGCCTCCTTTATCAAAGATAAGGTGACCATATGTGCGTGGGTTTATCTCTGGGCTTTCTATCCTGTTCCATTGAACTATATTTATGTTTTTGTGCCAGTACCATACTGTCTTGGTTACTGTAGCTTTGTAGTATAGTCTGAGGTCTGGGAGCCTGATACCTCCAGCTCTGTTTTTCTTTCTCAATATTGCTTGTGCTATTCGGGATCTTTTGTGTTTCCATACAAATTGTGAAATCTTTTGTTCTACTTCTGTGAAAAATGCCATTGGTAGTTTGATAGGGATTGCATTGAATCTGTAGATTGCTTTGTGTAGTAGAGTCATTTTCACAATGTTGATTCTTCCAATCCAAGAACGTGGTATATCTCTCCATCTATTTGTATCACCTTTAATTTCTTTCTTCAGTGTCTTATAGCTTCTGCGTACAGGTCTTTTGTCTCCTTAGGTAGGTATATTCCTAGGTGTTTTATTTTTTTGTTGCAGTGGTAAATGGGAGCGTTTCCTTAATTTCTCTTTCAGATATTTCATCATTAGTGTATAGGAATGCAAGAGATTTCTGTGCATTAATTTTGTATCCTTCTACTTTACCAAATCCATTGATTAGCTCTAGTAGTTTTCTGGTAGCATCTTCAGGATTCTCTATGTATAGTATCATGTCATCTGCAAACGGTGACAGCTTTACTTCTTCTTTTCCAATTTGGATTCCTTTTATTTCTTTTTCTTCTCTGACTGCTGTGGCTAAAACTTCCAAAAGTATGTTGAATAAGAGTGGTGAGAGTGGGCAACCTTGTCTTGTTCCTGATCTTAGTGGAAATGGTTTCAGTTTTTCATCATTGAGAATTACGTTGGCTGTGGGTTTGTCATATATGGCCTTCATTATGTTGAGGTAAGTTCCCTCTATGCCTACTTTCTGGAGGGTTTTTATCATGAATGAGTGTGGAATTTTGTCCAAAGCTTTTTCTGTGTCTATTGAGATGATCATATGGTTTTTCTCCTTCAATTTGTTAATATGGTGTATCACATTGATTGATTTGAGTATATTGAAGACTTATTGCATTCCTGGGATAAACCCCACTTGATCACGGTGTATGATCCTTTTAATGTGCTCTTGGATTCTGTTTGCTAGTGTTTTGTTGAGGATTTTTGCATCTATGTTCATCAGTGATATTGGCCTGTAGCTTTCTTTTTTTGTGACATCTTTGTCTGGTTTTGGTATCAGGGTGATGGTGGCCTCATGGAATGAATTTGGGAGTGTTCCTTTCTCTACTATATTTTGAATGAGTTTGAGAAGGATAGGTGTTAGGTCTTCTCTAAATGTTTCATAGAATTCACTGTGAAGCCGTCTGATCCTGAGCTTTTGTTTGTTGGAAGATTTTTAATCACAGTCTCAATTTCAGTTCTTGTGATTGATCTGTTTATATTTTTTATTTCTTCCTGTTTCACTCTCAGAAGGTTGTGGTTTTCTAAGAATTTTTCCATTTCTACCAGGTTGTCCATTTTATTGGCATATAGTTGTCTGTAGTAATCTCTTATGATCCTTTATATTTCTGCAGTGTCAGTTGTTACTTTTCCTTTTTCATTTCTACTTCTGTTGATTTGAGTCTTTTCCCTTTTTTTCTTGGTGAGTCTGGCTAATGGTTTATCAATTTTGTTTATCTTCTCAAAGAACCAGCTTTTATTTCTATTGATCTTGGCTATTGTTTCCTTCATTTCTTTTTCATTTATTTCTGATCTGATCTTTATGATTTCTTTCCTTCTGCTATCTTTGCATTTTTTTTGTTCTCCTTTCTCTAATTGCTTTCGGTGTGAGGTTAGGCTGTTTATTTGAGATTTCTCTTGTTTCTTGAAGTAGGATTGTATTGCTATAAACTTCCCTCCTACAACTGCTTTTGCTGCATCCCATAGGTTTTGGGTCATCATGTTTTCATTGTCATTTGTTTCTAGGTATTTTTTGATTTCCTCTTTGATTTCCTCAGTGATCTCTTTGTTGTTTAATAGTGTATTGATTAGCCTCCATGTGGTTGCATTTTTTACAGTTTTTTTCCTGTAATTGATGTCTCATCCTGTAGTGTGGTGGTCAGAAAAAAATACTTGAGATGACTTCAGTTTTCTTAATTTATCAAGGCTTGTTTTGTGACCCAAGATAAGATCTATCCTGGACAATGTTCCATGAGCACTTGAGAAGATCGTGTATTCTGTTGTTTTTGGATGGAATGTCCTATAAATATAAAAAAGTCCATCTTGTTTAATGTGTCATTTAAAGCTTGTGTTTCCTTATTTATTTTCATTCGGGATGATCTGTCCATTGGTGAAAGTGAGGTGTTAAAGTCCCCTACTATGATTGTGTTACTGTCAATTTCCCCTTTTATGGCTGTTGGCATTTGCCTTATGTATTGAGGTGCTCCTATGTTAGGTGCATAAATATTTACAATTGTTATATCTTCTTCTTGCATTGATCCCTTGATCATTATGTATTGTCCTTCTTTATCTCTTGTAATAGTCTTTATTTTAAAGGGTATTCTGTCTGATATAAGTATTGTTACTCCAGCTTTCTTTTGATTTCAATTTGCATGGAATACCTTTTTCCATCCCACCACGTTCAATCTGTACATTTCCCTAGGTCTGAAGTGGGTCTCTTGTAGGCAGCATATATACAGCTCTTTTTTTTGTATTCATTCAGCCAAGTCTATGTTTTGGTTGGAGCACTTAATCCATTTACACTTAAGGTAATTATTGATATGTATGTTCCTATTACCATTTTCCTAATTCTTTTGGGTTTGTTTTTGCAGGCCTTTTCTTTCTCTTGTGTTTCCTGACTAGAGAAGTTCCTTTAGCATTTGTTGTAAAGCTGGTTTGGTAATGCTTAATTCTCTTAGCTTTTGCTTGTCTGTAAAGGTTTTAATTTCTCTGTCAAATCTGAATGAGATCCTTCCTGTGTAGAGTAATCTTGGTTGTAGGTTTTTCCCTTTCATCACTTTAAATATGTCTGCCACACCCTTCTGGCTTGCAGTGTTTCTGCTGAAAGATCAGCTGTTAACTTTATGTGGATTCCATTGTATGTTATTAGTTGCTTTTCCCTTGCTGCTTTTAATATTTTTTCTTTGTATTTAATTTTTGATAGTTTGATTAATATGTGTCTTGGCATGTTTCTCCTTAGATTTATCCTGTACCAGACTCTCTGTGCTACCTGGACTTTATCGATTATTTCGTTTCCCATAATAGCAAAGTTTTCAACTATAATCTCTTGAAATATTTTCTCAGTCCCTTTCTTTTTCTCTTCTTCTTCTGGGACCCCTATAATTCGAATGTTGGTGCATTTAATGTTGGCCCAGAGGTCTCTGAGACTGTCCTCAATTCTTTTCATTCTTTTTTCTTTATTCTGCTCTGTGGTAGTTATTTCCACTATTTTATCTTCCAGGTCACTTATCCTTTCTTCTGCCTCAGTTATTCTGCTATTGATTCTTTCTGGAGAATTTTTAGTTTCATTTACTGTGTTGTTCATCATTGTTTGTTTGCTCGTTAGTTCTTCTAAGTCCTTGTTAAACGTTTCTTTTATTTTCTCCATTCTATTTCCAAGATTTTGGATCATCTTTACTCTCATTACTCTGAATTCTTCTTCAGGTAGACTGCCTATTCCCTCTTCATTTGTTTCATCTGATGGATTTTTAACTTGCTCCTTCTTCTGCTGTGTGTTTCTATGTCTTCTCATTTTACTTAACTTACTGTGTTTGGGGTCTCCTTTTCACAGGCTGTAGGTTTTGTAGTTCCCATTGTTTTTGGTATCTGCCCCCAGTGGGTAAGGTTATTTCAGTGGGTTATATAGGCTTCCTGTTGGAGGGGACAGGTGCCTGTGTTCTGATTGATGTGGCTGGATCTTGTCTTTCTGGTGGGCAGGACCACATCTGGTGGTGTGTTTTGGGGTGTCTGTGAAATTATGATTTTAGGCAGCCTTTCTGCTATTGGGTTGTGTTGTGTTCCTGTCTTGCTAGTTATTTGGCTTGTGGTGTCCAGCACTGGAGCTTGCTGGTTGTTGAGTGGAGCTGAGTCTTAGCATTGAGATGGAGATCTCTGGGAGATCTCTTGCTGATTGATGTAATGAGGAGCCAGGAGGTCTCTGGTGGACCAATGTCCTGAACTCAGCTCTGCTACCTCAGACACTCTGGCCTGACACCTGATGGGGGCACCAAGACCCTGTCAGCCGCATGGCTCAGAATAAGAAGGAGAATGAACGAACGAATGAAAGAAAGAAAGAAAGAAAGAAAGAAAGAAAGAAAGAAAGAAAGAAGGAGAGAAAGAAAGGAAGGAAGGAAGAAAGAGAGAAAGAAAATAAAATGAATAAAATTATTAAAATAAAAAAATTAATATTATTAAAATATAAAAAATAATTTAAAAAAAGGAAGAGAGCAACCAAACCAATAAGCAAATCCACCAATTATAACAAGCCCTAAAAACTATACAAAAAAACCCCAGACAGACGGAACCCTAGGACAAGTGGTAAAAGCAAAGATATACAGACAAAATCATGCAAAGAAGCATACACATACACACTGAGAAAAAGAGAAAATGGGAAAAAAATGTATATATATATTTTTTTTAAATGTAGAGAGCAACAAAATCATTAAACAAATCTACCAATGATAATAAGCTCTAAATACTAAACTAAGATAAACATATAAATCAGAAACTTGTCAGTCGCATACAGCATACCCCAAGTCTACAGTTGCTCCCGAAGTCCACCACCTCAACTTTGGGATGGTGCATTGTCTATTCAGGTATTCTACAGATGCAGGGTACATCAAGTTGATTGTGGAGAATTAATCCGCTGCTCCTGAGGCTGCTGGAAGAGATTTCCCTTTCTCTTCTATGTTCACACAGCTCCTGGGGTTCAGCTTTGGATTTGGCCCAGCCTCTGTGTTTAGGTCTCTTGAGGGCATCTGTTCTTGGCTGAGGCAGAGTGGGGTTAAAGGAGTAGCTTTTTAGGGGGCTCTGGCTCACTCAGGCCAGTGGAAGGAAGAGGTATGGAATGCGGGGCGAGCCTGCAGCGGCAGAGGCCAGCGTAACGTTGCAACAGCCTGAGTCGTGCTGTGTGTTCTCCTGGGGAAGTTTTCCCTGGATCACGGGACCCTGGCAGTTGTGGGCTGCACAGGCTCCCAGGAGGGGAGGTGTGGATAGTGACCTGTGCTTGCACACAGGCTTCTTGGTGGCTGCAGTAGCAGCATTAGCGTTTCATGCCTGTCTCTGGTGTCCGAGCTGATAGCCGTGGCTCACACCTGTCTCTGGAGCTCGTTTAGGTGGTGCTCTGAACCCCCTCTCCTCATGCACCCTCATGCACCTCATGCACAATGGTCACTTGCCTCTTAGGCAGTTCCAGACTTTTTCCTGGACTCCCTCCAGGCTAGCTGTGGTGCACTAGCCCCCTTCAGGCTGTGTTCACACAGCCAACCCCAGTCCTCTCCCTGGGGTCTGACCTCTGAAGCCCGAGCCTCAGCTCCCAGACCCCACCTGCCACCTCGGGTGATCTATCAAGCCTCTCAGGCTGGTGAATGCTGATTGGCACTTATCCTCTGTGTGGGAATCTCTCCGTTTTGCCCTCTGCATCCCTGTTGCTGCGCTCTCCTCCATGGCTCAGAAGCTTTCCCCCTGCCCAACCCCATCCCCACCAGTGAAGGGGCTTCCTAGTGTGTGGAAACTCTTCCTCTTTCACAGCTCCCTCCCAGAGATGCAGGTCCCATCCCTATTCTTTTATCTCTGTTTTTCCTTTTTTCTTTTGCCCTGCCTAGGTATGTGGGGAATTTCTTTCCTTTTGGAAAGTCTGAGGTCTTCTTCCAGCGTTCACTATGTGTTCTGTAGGAGTTGTTCCACATGTAGATGTATTTTTGATGTATTTGTGGGGAGGAAAGTGATCTCCACGTCTTACTCCTCCACCACTGAATCTTGAATGGCCCCATGTAATTTGCAAAAACCATATGTATTAGTGCCCAGACTGGATTCCTATCTACTCAACTTCTGGTTGCTTTGATTTCTTCAGCCTACACCTTCAACTTTCTTTGTAGGAATGTCCTTGGGCTGCCAAAGATGCTTTGCCCACAAGCACAGGGAGCAAAAAGGTAACTGGAAATTTATGTCCCTCCACTATAGCCCTTTGCCAATGACTGACTCATATGGAATTGTGACATTCCAGCTCCCTTGACTGAACTTGGGACAAATTCTGGGGCTTGATGTACACCCCAGAGTTTCTCTGAGGAATCAAGCTGAGACTGGGACTTTGTACTTTCCCCTCTCCCATGTGGATTTCTTCTGGGAGTACTTTCTTAGTAAATAACATGTAGCTGATTCTTCATCTCAGGGTGTGAGTCTAGGGAACCCAGCATAAGGCACGATGTTAACCACACTTCCAACTAATGACCCTTCCAGGAGGAAAACAACAAATAAAAAAACAAGTGAAACACAATACAATGTAAACTTTACAAGTGTAAACACAATAAATAAAAACACATTTTGGTGTTTTATTGTAAGCAAGGAAGTCTTAGAAAAGTCTTTGGTCTTACATGGAAAGGGCAAGGATTTATTAATGAAGTTTAAATAGGAATGTATGTTATTATACCTACTTACCTCCAGATTTTTCTCACCAGATTCAAAATCCTCCCATTATTCACTCCTACATTTTAATACTAAACACAGACATTGTTTGTTGCTTACAGTTCAAGACCAGTATTTCCTAAAGCAGGATCTGTGAAATGCTAGTACTTGAGGCTAATTGTAGGTAGTATGTGAAAGGAAAAAATGTTGGGTAAATGATCCCAATATACAAAGCATTTGAGAAATGATAGTTTAAACAAAGTAAAACAGGCTATTTGATTTAGGGTATTTCAAACATTTAATACAATAATGCTCATTGGAAATGTTTGATAAAGGGCTAGCC
The DNA here is from genome assembly GCF_005190385.1 of Monodon monoceros. NCBI lineage: Eukaryota > Metazoa > Chordata > Mammalia > Artiodactyla > Monodontidae > Monodon > Monodon monoceros. Next base: position 43,491,550 of record NW_021703765.1, read on the forward strand.
TTTATTTAAGCCTTACTTACATATCTTATTCAATAATCAAACTCTTTTTCCTTATCTTTTCATAGCTTTATTGAGGTATAATTGACATATAATAAAATGTACATATGTATACACCCATAAAATCATTGCCACAATCAATTTACTTAACCTATCCATTACCCCAAAAGTTTCCTTTTACCCCTTTATAATATATTCCTCCCAGCCCTTCTGCCCTGATTCTTCTTTCTGATACTATTGATTAATATGCATTTTCTCAAATTTTGTAAAAATAGAATCATATGGTAGATAATCTTTTGTGTTTGGCTTCTTTCACTCAGCATAATTGTTTAGAGACTCATCCATGTTTATGTGTGTATCAATAGTCCCTTCCTGTTTATTACTGTATAGTATTTCATTGTGTGGATATACCACAAATATTTACTCACATGTTGATGATCATTTGGGTACTTTCCAGTTTTAGGTTATTTTTAAAAAGCTGTTTTGTGTATAAGTTTTATGTGGACATTTACTTTCATGTCTCATGAATAGAGTGAAATAGATAGGTAACAGTAGGTGTATATTTAATATTCTAAGAAACTGCCAAACTATTTTCCAAAATAATTGTAACCTTTTACAGGAGGAAAATGTGAGAGTTCTAATTGTCCTACAACCTTGCAAATACTCGGTATCATCAGTCTGTTTAATTTTAGACATTATAGTAAGTGTATAGTGGTATATCACTGTGATCTTAATTTGCATGTATCTAGTGATGTACTATTCAACATCTTTCCATGTGCTCACTTGCCATTTATACGTCTTATTTCATAAAGTATATGCTCAAATCTTCTGCTGTTTTTTAATTTTACTTTTTGTTATCTTATTGAGTTTTAAGCGTTCTTTATATATCCTGGATGAAAGTCCTTTGTCAGATATATCATTTGAATATATTTCCTCTGTCTGTAGTTTGTCTTCTTATTCTCTGAAAAGTGTCTTTGGAAGAACAGAAATCCTTAATTATGATAAAGTCCTATTCATCAATTTGTTTTTTTCATTGATTCTGCTTTTGGTGTTATAGCTAAGAAACCTTTGTCTAAACCAGTGGTTCTCAACCAAGGTCAATGTTCTACCCACAGGACATTTTGCAATGTTTGGAGAAACTTGATTGTCACAGTAGGAGGTGGGTAAGGTGAGACACTACTGGTATTTACTGGGTAGAGCCCAAGGATGGTACTAAATATCCTATGATGCACTGGAGAGCTCCCCTCCCCCTCCCCACAAAGAATTATACATTTCAATAGTGAGAAAGTGGAGAAACTCTGGCCTAATTCTAAGTCATAAAGATCTTACATTTTCTTCTACAAATTTCATACTTTTAGTTTTTACATTTATATCTGTGATCCATTTTGAGTTATTCTTGTTTATCTTGAGAGGTATGGCTCATATTTTTGCACATGAATATCCAAGTTTTTGCGACACTACTAATTAAAATGACTATGCTTTCTTCACTGAATTATCTTTGCACATTTGTTGAAAATCAGTTGGCCATATGTGTGATGATCTATTTCTGAACTCTATTCTATTTCTTTGATCTATTTGGCTATCTGAACACAATGTCTTAATTACTGAAGGTTTACAGTAAGTCTTGAAATTAGGAGTTTACATTTCTCTTTTCAAAGTTGTTTAGCTATTTATCCCCAAGTAGTTCATATTTCTTAATGCTAACGTACATGGGTATTATTTATATTATTTATTGTGACAAAATATACATAACATAAAATTTACCATTTTAAGCATTTTTAAGTGTGCAAGTCAGTGTCATTAAAGTACATTCACATTGTGGTGCAACCATCACCACTCCAACTATAGAATGTTTTTTATCTTCCCAAACTGAAAATCTGTATCCATTAAACAATAACTTCTCCCTCCCTCCAGCCCCGAGAAACCACCGTTTTACCTTCTGTCTCTATAGATTTGACTCCTCTAGGTACCTCATATAAATGGAATCAGAGTATTTGCCCTTACAAATAAAGATGCTTCAGGAATTCACATGTCATCCTTGTGCAGGGGCCATGCTAATCATCTCTGCATTGTTCCAATTTTATTGTATGTATTGATGAAGTAAGCATTATTTTTTATTTCAACTTCTGATTTTATTCATTTCTAGTATATAGAAATACAGTTCTTTTCATTTATTGATCTTGTATCCTCTAACCTTGCTAAGCTTAACCAATCACACAGATAAAATTACAATTACAAGAATTTTATTTATTAAAGTGGAGACTGACATTTAGAAGGCTGAAGAACAGGGCATACTAGTAAATTTGACCCTATCTGAGCCTCCGAGTCACACCTAATTTGTAGGAGTCAGGGAATAGATTCACAGAAACAGCTTGTTGGGTGGAGCTGAGGAAAACATGGAGGTTCGTAGATTCCACGTTGCCTCCTAGAGAGAGGAACACTACTTTATCTGTCTTTGCGCTGCCAATGTACACTTAAAGAGATTGTTTCTAAAAAGGAAAAACTCTCTGCTCCAAAACTATTTCTCTCTGCCAAAAGCCAAACATTTTCCAGCAAATTTAATGTTTAACATTAAAAAAGAGATTTTACAATGTATCTAAATACTTATACTTGTCCTTAAAACTAAATGAATTGATCAGTAATAACAATATTGTTTAAGGTCCCAACTCTCTACTAGAGCTAATACATGTAAGTCTCTCTATAAAAGTGTAAGAAGAAAAGGGGAAAAAATCCAGAAATAAAAGCACTTAGCATCAAAAAGAATAGGACAAAATGAGAATTGAGAGCAAATGATGCTTTGTAAAAAAAGTCATTACAAGAAGAGGATTCTTTTGCAGAAAATTAGAATGCATGTTGCATTGGTAAATCTAAAGCAGGCTTTTATGAAAATGGAGTAATATCAAAATGAGGGAGTTCTTGCAAATGCAAATCATGATTGCAAGGCTTTTTTTTTTAAAAGCAGTGAATAATACATTGAATAAGGCAGAAAAGCAAATTATTGAACTAAAAGAGAATCCTAGGAAATTCTCTGAACTCCAAGGCATAATATAAGGCAAAGACATAGAAGTTAACAAGAAAAAAAAAGAAAGAGATGGGGAGGGGTAATTTGGGAAATCTTATATATAGGAATCCATATGGAAAGAATAGAAAAAAGAAGAAATAATCAGAGAAGAATATATTTTTTTTAATGTCCAAGTATAAGACACAAATCTTTTCATAAAATAATTCACTAAGTATCTGGCAAATAAGTCATCACCTTGTAACATTTCTAAATCATAAGTGTAAGAAGAATTATTATATAATCATCCATGTTAAAGAATTGGGTTATCTATGAAGAAAAAATACTTGAAGACTAATTATCTACAAAATTAAATTCTAGAAGAAATGGGGCAATTTCAAACATGTATTGATTCAGAAAATGTATCATTCACATTCTCTTTATGAAAAAAAAAGTATGTATAAGAAAATAATTATGTCTGCATTTCCCTGAATAATACCTCACATACTTGTGGCCCAACTGGACAGTCTCTAATACAAAGTGCCTGTACAAAATGCTTACCATATTACTATTAGATTTTTTATTTTTTCATGTATAGATTCATAGAAGTTCTTTATATACCCTGAAAATGCTTTATATGTGTTGCAAATGTGGAATGTCTTTACATTGCTTTTATTGTATATTTTAATACACAGAAATTCTTTAAGGAAGTTGAATTTAGCAATTTTTGTCTTTTTGATTTCTTGTTTGTTTACCAGTTAAAAAACATTTCTTTTTGTGAGGTCGTGACAGTGTTCTCCTATATTGTCTCTTAAAATTGTATACATTTTCCTTTCATATTTAGATTTTTAACCACATGGAGTTTCTATTTCTGTATGGTATAAAGAAGAAATTTAATCACCCTCTTCTTTATTACATAGAGATAATCACTCATTCCAGCACAACAGGATAAATAGTCTTTTTCCACATTGACCCACTTATCTAAAATGTGTGTGTATGTGTGTGTGTTTGTGTGTCTATCTCTGAGGTCTGATTTATGCTCCATTTGTTTGTGTATTTCTGCACCAATATCACACTCTCTTGGTTACTAGAGCTTTATCATAAAAATTCATACCTGGTAGGGCAAGTCTTCCCAATGTGTTCTTTAAAATTACCTTAGTTACTCTTGGTTCTTTTCACTATGTCTAAACTTTAGGCTAAAATAATCAGTGTAAACACACACACACACAAATGGATTTTGATTAGAATTGCATTTCATCTATAGATCAATTTTGAGAGATTTTATATTTTTGATTATTGACTATTTCAAGCTATGAAATATCCCTCATTTAGTTTCTAAAATTTTTAATCAGATTAAAAATAATTTTCAAAGAAATTTTGCATAGGAATTTGTATGATAAATTCCTAGACAGCTTTCATTTTTATAATTTAAAATGGGGTTTATTTTTTTAATATTTTAAACATTCATGTAAATGTATATGTAATACTTTCATTTTTTAACTGTTATACTTAAGTTCAGCCGTCTTAATAACTTGATAAATTATTAATAAGTTAACAAGTAATTTATTACTTATGTTCTATCAAATTGCCTTCATTCACAGGGATGTGATTTGCAACTATTGGCAGGTTTTTGTTTGTTGACTTTTTGTTTCCAAATTGCATATAATTTTTTTCTTTGTCTCTCTGCACTGAACACCCCAAATTGTAAAAAAGTTGTAATAACAGTAACATTTCTTGTTCAAAAAACTTTAAAGGGAATACTTTCAGCATTTCACTATAAAATATTGTGTTTACTGTATTTTATGTGGATAACCTTTATCAGATTAAAGAACAAAATAGTAAAACATTTCTTTCAAGTAACATCGAAGCCAAAAAAATAAAAATGACCAGTGAATTATGAACAATCCTGTTTCTGCCAGAGGAGAAAAAAAACCCCACAAAACTATAGAGTTGCTATAGTTACTAACTTTAAATAATAGATTATTGCTAAGTATTCTTATAGCTCTCATTAACTGGTTTTAAGGAATGGAGTTGGCATATCTCTAGAGGACATATCTGTTAAGGATAAGTTACAATCACTTGAATAGGATTTCCAGAAAATGCCTTGCCAAAGTCTCACAGAGATTGATTTATTTGTGCTTAAAGTCAGATCATTTAATCTCTACCATTTCAAATTCTCATTCTTACATAGGTGGGTCCTACCACCCCAATAAAGGTTGGAAACGGGCAGAGAAACATCACTGTATGCTACCCCTCTTCTCAGTATTGTATTGAAAGTGCCTTCTTTAAATTAACAGTACCTCATTAGCTAAAGTTCCAGGTGTTCACTCCACTTCCTTTATTGAGTTCAAGCAACCAATATTGACAATTATCTTTTTTTTTTCTCTCACTGAGAGTTCTACATAATCTTCTCAAGTACCAACTTATATTGGATTTCTCCTGACTCCTGTCAACTCCTCTGTGACCCTCACTCTTCTCAAATAAGTTATCAGTATTTTCTTCCATTCTAATAAAAGTTAATGTCCTATAGGCTCAGAGATGACCTATTTGAACTTGCAGATCACAAAGAGACCCATGACTTCCTCACTGAAAACCCTATTCCATGAGCTTATACTACTCATTAATAATGAATAAATTAATTAAAACTCATACAGTTTTTGAATTAAATTTAATTCCCCTTGAATTTCTGTGTATTGGTCCTAGTTATAGTCTCTAGAATTGCATAGTAGGCTAAATAATCCCTTTCTCACCTGACATATCTTCCTTTATTTAAAGACAGCCATCATGGGACCTCTGAATCTTCTCTTCTCCAATCTAAACACCGACAGTACATATGTATTTTCTCATTGCTTGTGAGAGATAAAATTGACAAGCCAAAAATTTTTCATATTATCTGCTTTCAAAAAAATGGAACTCCTGCAGATATCTGAAGAGTGGATTTCCTCAATCAGTGTCATATCTTATCTCTGCTTCTTCTCTGTTAGGGAAGCAGCATGCATGTTCTTGCTTCTAGCCTATTAGTTTGTAACTTGCTCCCACATTCATATTCATTTCACCCTCACTGGAATTCTCTCTACTTGCTTCTACTTGCTTGGATTTTTAAACAGTATTCAGACTTCTTAGCAGTCTTCTCTCTACTATATTCTACTGAAAACTATTAGTCTCCTTTTCCATTACAGCCCTTCTTTAAATTTTTAGTCAAATACATATTTTTCCAATATGTCTTTTGTTTTGAATTTAATGCTATTTATTTCTTTCCTCTCTCCTTTTCCATTTACATGTAAAACTTTCAATTGACTGGCAAGTTATTTTTCAAATACATTCTTCTTCAAGGTATGTTATGATTCTTAGTTATTATGGAAATTCTGATATTTTGCAGGTCAAACCTTGTTTTCTGAAATGCAATATGTGAAGTCAACTAAAGCATGATTGAGCAACAAAAGCATCTAAGGTGATAGTATTTCACTTTACCAATACCAGAGTTATAAATGCTTTCCGCAGAAAAGATAGTATTTGTAAACTCAGCTGTAAACATCAGACGAAATCATAAGTATGGTATTAGTAATTTGAGTCATGCAGGTGTGCTGCATTTCAAAACAACCAAATGTAAGAAACTTTGAAGCTGCAAATAAGTTGATTTTTTTTTTATATTTAGGTTTGAATTATTTGTTTGGAATCTGATATGAATTCCTCCCAAAGGAACCATTCTTGTATGTGGCAGCTTGATTCTGCAAATCAGCCCACAATTTGCATTTAACCTATTTTATAAATGAAACACTGTACAATTCCGATGAGCAATAATAAAACTTTTTAAAAAATTGTCTAGTTACAAATTTAGTGAATAAGCTTAGCCAAAAGGACGAGTAATTCTTTTATTTCTCTCAAAGGCTAATATTGAAGGAAAAGATTGAAAGGAGGTCCACTTTGCTGGTGACTACATATAGTATAAAAATATTTTAAGCCATAAAGCCTATACGTGACGTGTGCTTATTGAATATGGAAGTCCTTGAGTCAAGCAGGGCAGCTTAGCAATGAAAATCTATGGGCCCATCTAAAACCAGGGTGTAGCACAGTCCTAGTATTCCTAGTATAAACTTTGTTTTAGATACTAAAATTAGATACTAAGTATTAGCTGCAAGTATTATATTACTGTATCCAACTCTCCCAGAGCTAGGCTCCATCGGACACTCTACTTGCAGGTCAATTTGGACTCAGTTTCTGAACTATTTCTGACTAAGTCAAGAAGGGGCTCCAGTACATAAATAGCTCATGGCAAGGGCTTGGCATTCCCTCACCTTCCTTCCTTGGCTGGCCAGGAGCATCGTCTGTGTGTTTTTTAAGCACAATGCTCCCAGGGGCCTCCTCCTGGCTCTCCAGACCTGAGGATCTCATCTCTCATTCGCTGGGGCTTTCTCTCAATCCGTGTTTGAAATGCTGTCTTGATTATCTTCATCCAACACAACTTACATGGTACTAAGCTCTCAATAACCGCCAACTTGCTTCCCATTCTCTACCTCACCTCTGACAAGGACTAAAACCTGCCTTGTTGCCAAACACTCTCTCTAGGGACTAAGATGTTATATCAAAGCCTAAGCTTTAGTCTTGTTATCCTTGTACAAATTTCTTCTTGGGCCTGTTTACCTGGAAGGCAATAACTGATAACACAACCTAGATTTTTGATGCTATGTAAAATCCCTGTTTTTCCATTAGACTTACATAGTTAATATTTTCTTTTACATTGGGCAGACTTCCTAAAAATTAGACTTCATTCCTGTGTCCTCTTGTTTGAAACGGTACCGTCAGCATCTGTTTCAATTCCCACAATCTCTTGGCAGATCTAATGCCAACCCCTCCAACCTACCCTCCTAGACTTTTCAGACAAATGACCATGCTTCTACAAGTCATTAGATATAATAACTACATCCAATCTAATGATATAGATATACACACATCTATATGTATATATACTCATACATATTTATACATGCATTAATTCTATACATATATACAAAATATGTACATGTACATATATGCCTGTATTTTATATTTGCATATACATATTCTTTTCTTTCCTTACACACTTAGAACTCAGAGGATATCATATGATGTATTGTAATTACTATTTAAGAGAAACACAAATTTAAAAATAAATATTTAAAAATCTGCTGACCCTTAGAAGAGTTATTCTTGGAAAGGGACTGAGTACAAGACCACACTTGGCTGGGCAATAACTAATGCTATCTGCCTGTCATTTTAAAAATAACTAGAACTGATTGAATGTACCCTTGCAAGGAAACAATACAATGGCACATTTTCACAAAGGGTAAATTCATGTAAAATTGTTAGTGCAAAAATTAATGAATTCGGTTCTTCATTTTATATGAGATACACATAAAAATGTGGACATGTCATAGTTTCTCTTCTGAAAGTGCATTAATAGGAACACTTAACTGTTTTGCTATCTGTCTGACAAATGTAATATAACAATAAAAGCCTTCTGAATATTTTACATAGATTTAGCCATCTGTTGCATAGAACCCAAGATCTCTATTAGCCTGTGTATTTAATCCGAATTGTTTTAAAAATAAATGCCATAAATTTTAGCTGTAAGTTCAGCAGTGAAAACTAGCAGGAACATTGTTGAGAACGCTAAAACCAGTGTGTCTCGACTAGGCAATGGCAGTGATTTATTAAAAGGCCCTATCGCTCTGGAGATCACTTAAGATGCAGTCAAAACTCATCTGTCTTCTTGGATGATAAAATGTGAAGCAGTTCAGAATAAGGCAATAGAGAGTGGCAGGGTCTGTGGTGAACTGGAGACTGTCTGCCCTAAGAGCAGTTTACAAATATTTATTTATTTGTACATTTATATATATATAAACATAAATGCAGAGACACACATCAATTGTTTTGACCAAAATACATCTGTGAGCCAGATCTAAACATATGTGCAGTAAAAGTAAGCAGCAGAGTCACCAAAATCAAGTGGAAAAAACAGTAATATCTATTATAAAGGCATACATCCTTTTTTTAAAATTGGTTTGTTAAGATGTAGATGGAGCAATAAGATCTTTCAGATTGTGATGTGGAAGTAACGATGAAAAATGCTGACATTTTCCCCTACAGAAATTTTTAAAAGTCAAAGAAAATATGGGAAAAATGAACATCAAGAATGTCATTTTGTGATTTGATTGAGAAGCAGATATGTTTTAGATTTGAATCTAAACACATTTTCTCCTTAGGAATAATTTCTGAATTATCAAAACAGCATTATAAAGTTACTATAAAGTCGTTATGTGTCTTTGCTTGAAGTTACTGTAAGAACAATTGCATTATGAAAGAAGTATGCATGTGTGTATGTGTATATGTTTGCACACACACCTGTATGCATATATATTCTGCAATTCCAAGGAAAGATTTAAACATATAAAAGGTAGCTATTATTTGTATCCCTCAAATAAGAATGTGAATTATTTGCTAGCTTAAATCGATGATAAAACCTTTGTAAAGTTGAAACTATGGTACTTTATTTGAAACAGTTCATCTTAAAATTTATAATAAGAATTATTTTTCTGAGTAACTCTTATAAGCCAAGCCATTTCTATAAGTTTTAGCAAATTAAACATTCAACATTATCCTATTTCACAGATGAAGAAAGTGAGCTTTTGAAAAAATAAGAAACATTTCAAAAATCACCTCATAAGTAGGAGAAATGTTCTGAATTTAAAACTTGATTTTCTTGATTTCTAAGTGTATGCTCTTTACCTATTCTGACTACCTTATAATATTTTGTTTGATATTCAACATATTAACCGATTTTTGTGGTGCACTTTTTTTTCTTTCCTAGGTTGACCTAAACTAGCGATCATTAGCTAGACAATAAGAACCTTTTTTGGTTGTTATGTGTATTGTATTCTAGATCTAATTAATTGGACTTGATTTGACTCAATATCTTGTCATATTTGATCATTGTTTAAGCTTTATAGAGTTCATGCATTTCTGAAATAATTAAAATAGAAATAATTAAATTTGGAAACCTGAAACCAATGTTTAGTGATAGGGTTATATGGAGGCTGTTGAGAAATGGAAAGATTGCTTTCTCTAGGGACAGATAGGTCAAATTCAATGCAAAAGTCCTCCTCTCATTTGCGTGTAAGCAAAGCACAAATCTTAAGACAAATTTATTTGTACTAATTTTATAGTTAGTTCAGAATGTTGGAACCAGCTGCCCCTCTCTGATTACTTTTATATTTAGAATTCATATTTTGGGCAAGATAAAAAGAAATCATTTTCTTTTTTCCAGTACTCTGAACATAATCACCCCAGGGTCTATTCCTTTTTATAATACGGCTGCTGATTTCGGTGATTAAAAGAGAAAGAGCGGTCCTTCAACATTACTGGCGAACGTTTTTTGCTGCTGCTTAAAATTATATCTTAAGAACTTTTTGAGATGGGTTTTTACAAACGAAAATTAGCCTTATTGGGCAAATGCGACCTTCTCTCTCAGAAGAACTGGCTGTCAAGGGGGAAAAGTGTATATTCAGGTTAGCAGAATATCAAAGTTTTAAAGCTCCCTAGGAGTTTATGAATTTTGAATATAAGCAATATGACCTAGTGTATGAGGGAAAGACTTTGCATATAAATCAATATATTATATTGCAGTTTTGAGTAAACAAATATCACCGAGTTAAGCTAACTTTTCTATTTTTTTCTTACATTCATTTAATCAAGAAATGAATAGCCACACTTACACTCCCCACACCCCAAAACAGAAATGTTCAAAATATACACCATGAACTTTATCACAGCAGATCAAAAACAATTGATGAATTATGGTTATTTCTTTGCATTTCTGCTAATTATCTCAGAGTTTTAAAAATGGTCTCAGAATCTGTCTTCCAATAGTTCCCGAGTGAAGAGTTAGAAATTTAAGAGAAAAAAAAATCCTCCAAAGCCTCTTGACGACTATTCTCTGAAGAATAACTTCAGGTTTAATCTCCAAAGTACTAAAACAGATGTAAACACTTAATATTTTCCACAGATAATAATCACATAATTTTAGAATGAATATTTAAAAAATAGTCACAATCTAATCGAATTACATCTTTCTCTCTTGTGTCAGTATAATTTAAACAGAATGAAGGGAGGGAGTAAATAGGTTCAGTTCTCACATTAAAAAACCACTTTCTAGTGCCCACTCAGGTGTGGAATTTCCTAATTAGTCAAGGAGCTCCAAGCTCAGTTTACCCCTATAAAAAGAAGTAAGATGGACATTATATATTTCATTATGTTTATTGTTTCCATAATCTTATATTGGAAGGCTATATGAACTTTGAGGCTTGAGTTTGATACATTTGTTAATGTGTAATTAATTAAATTTAAATCTCATTCTACTTGCCTTTCAAATTAATAAATGTCTCTATATAATAACTTTCTTTTGCAGAGACTAGAGTCTGCTTACAAAAACTTATGTTATCAATGGGTATATTTTATACATTTAAAATCATTTCTTTTTTTAAACATTCAATATTTTTCTTCCTAAACAAATTATTTTAGCATAAGGTTTTCATATTCTTAATTATATTGTAGTTTCAACATAGTTAAATGTTTTATCTTACTCATTTGAAGATAATTTTTCCTAATGTATACCACATGAGTAATCATTATTTCTCATCTAAAATATAAAAAGTGAATAATCTTACCTTAACAAACTAACTAAAACAGAAGAAAACCTTTCTACAAGTATCATTTAAATCAATAGGCTAAAGAAATACACCCTTAAAAATTAGAAAGTTAATATTTGTTAGTTATTTTAATAAATATCCATGTGTAATTTATGGAAGTACTATTTATACTTTATAAAATGTTGATTTGTAAACGATTTGGAGAAAGAAAGTGTTCATTTATTATTTATTTATCAATGATAGAGCCAGTGTAGCATTTTACACATTTCAGAAATGGTTTTCCACTTGAATGGTAATGGCAGTGGATGAAATTCTTGATTATATTTTCCTGCTTTCTGGCACTATGTGCTGTATTTATCTTTTGACACATAGAAATGTAACAGCATAACAGCTTCGACTCACCAATCATTTTTGTGACCTGTAATGCAGTAGTACATTTTAATATGTAGGAAGGTTAGGAACTGGGGTCAATAATTCACATGCCTGTATGATTCAGCCATTCCTTTGAAAAAGGCAGCATTAATACAAATATAATTTAAGAAGCTAGTGAATAACACAACAAAAGGGAGAAGGAAAGGATTCAAGAAATAGGATTGGAAATGACCCGTAGTGAAAGAAAGCAAATTAAAGTTGAACTTGAGCAGGGACAGAGGTTAATTTAGTCCTGATTAAAGGCCTTTAATTTCTAGGAACTCTCCTCCTATCATATATCTGAATACTGTCATCAATTTATTAAGGTAGATCAGCTAGCTAGTTAGCTAGCTAGTTAGATAGATAGACACACATATATATATCTTCATACTCTTAACCAATATATTTTGAGCTCCTATTATGCATGAGACATTATCCTAAGCACTGGAGATATATTAGATTAAATCACTGAGTAATTAAAATAGATGAACAGTAAAAACCTGAAGACATGAAGAGGAAATGAGTGATAACTCTTCCAAGGATATCCACTTAACCTAGACAAAAATTTTAAAGCACTGTGCGGAGTTAGGGAGTGATTTAGGTATATAACTTTTTTATTATTTAATTTCTACTTGCTCTTTCAGTTAGAGGTACAAATACCATAATAAAAGCTTCCATCTTAATAATTCATCTGTACTGGAGTCTACAAAAAAATTATAGTCCCTCACCTACTGTTCTCTAGAGGACGTTGTTTCTTTTATACCATAAACAGAGAATTGCTTCTTCATTGCTAGAGCTCAAAAGAAAAAGAAACTGGTCTTTCTAAGGTCATGGTGTAATAATAGTCAAAGAGAAAATATTAGCTAAAAAAACTTACTGCTTGGGTCTTCCCTGGTGGTGCAGTGGTTGAGAGTCCGCCTGCTGATGCAGGGGACACGGGTTCGTGACCCGGTCCGGGAAGATCCCACATGCCGTGGAGTGGCTGGGCCCGTGAGCCATGGCTGCTGAGCCTGCGCGTCCAGAGCCTGTGCTCCACAACGGGAGAGGCCACAACAGTGAGAGGCCCGTGTACTGCCAAAAAAAAAAAAAAAAAAGTCTTTTAACTACCACCTAAATCTGGAAAATGTTTTAAAGAAGTCTAAGAATGTCCAATTGCTATAAGTTTGGAAGGTCCAAAGAATTCATTGTAGGTCTTCTTTATATGAACAGATAAACTCAACTGTGTTTGGTTACTTAAAAACATTCTTTAAAAATCTTTAAGCTTAATGTTCAATAAGGAGAGAAATTAATTAAAGTTTTATCTATGATTTTAGTATCAACTCAAATAAGGTTAAAAAAATCTGTGTTAGTCTTTTCTGACTTACTAGTGACTGGTTCATGCCAATAAATAATGATTTGTGTAAATTTCTGAAAAGTTTTAATTTTACAAGTTTGTATATTATATGGCCAATCACATACAGACAATGTTTTTTCCAGAGTAAAATTTGTAACTCAGAGATAAAATCAGTGGTGTTCTGGTAACAATTTAACAATCAGTTCTCAGGGAGGGGGCGCCGATTTTTAATGTTTGCTGATTTATGTGGTGTTAAAACTCCCACCATGGCTAACTTCAAGTTATCAACTTGACATGACTGAGCATGGAGTTGGGAAGAGATGCTCACACTCTACTTCACAAGCCGGGAGGAGTTGACTTCAGCACATCACGGCTGATTTGATTAAATACAAGCTGCTGTCCATTACATAACATCAGTGTAGGTACCACTAAGAAGGAAGTAGGGCTGGCAATTAAATTGTGACAAAATGTTTTCTTATCATTCGATTGATTGATTTTTATTTTGCACATATTACAAAAACCCTTTCAAAGATCCTCTGCCCCAGAAAGGCTCCCTATCATCTATTCAACTTGAGAAAATGAGAGAGAGAAAAGATATACAGAGATAGAAACAGAGAGTTCTGGCAACCAACACAGTTTTTAGCTAAGTTTTCACGTGACGAGCAACATACCTTGCCTTTTGAACAATATCCCTTCTATGTGTTCACAGGAAACGATCATGAAAAGGAAAAAATAGGGCACATTTCTTTCGCTTATTTCTCTTTTTTTTAACACCTTTATTGGAGTATAACTGCTTTACAATGGTGTGTTAGTTTCTGCTTTATAACAAAGTGAATCAGTTATACATATACATATGTTCCCATATCTCTTCCCTCTTGCGTCTCCCTCCCTCCCACTCTCCCAATCCCACCCCTCTAGGTGGTCACAAAGCACCGAGCTGATCTCCCTCTGCTTCCCTCTGCGGCTGCTTCCCACTACCTATTTATTTTACGTTTGGTAGTGTATATATGTCCATGCCACTCTCTCACTTTGTCACAACTTACCCTTCCCCCTCCCCATATCCTCAAGTCCATTCTCTAGTAAGTCTCCGTCTTTATTCCCATCTTGCCCCTAAGTTCTTCATGACCTTTCTTTTTTTTTTTTTAGATTCCATATATATGTGTTAACGTATGGAATTTGTTTTTCTCTTTCTGACTTACTTCATTCTGTATGACAGACTCTAGGTTCATCCACCTCACTACAAATAACTCAATTTCATTTCTTTTTATGGCTGAGTAATATTCCATTGTATATATGTGCCACATCTTCTTTATCCATTCATCTGTTGATGGACACTTAGGTTGCTTCCATGTCCTGGCTCTTGTAAATAGAGCTGCAATGAACATTTTGGTACATGACTCTTTTTGAATTATGGTTTTCACAGGGTATATGCCAAGTAGTGGGATTGCTGGGTCGTATGGTAGTTCTATTTGTACTTTTTTAAGGAACCTCCATACTGTTCTCCATAGTGGCTATATCAATTTACATTCCCACCAACAGTGCAAGAGTGTTCCCTTTTCTCCACACCCTCTCCAACATTTATTGTTTTTAGATTTTTTGATGATGACCATTCTGACCGGTGTGAGATGATATCTCATTGTAGTTTTGATTTGCATTTCTCTAATGATTAATGATGTTGAGCATTCTTTCATGTGTTTGTTGGAAATCTGTATATCTTCTTTGGAGAAATGTCTATTTAGGTCTTCTGCCCATGTTTGGATTGGGTTGTTTGTTTTTTTGTTATTGAGCTGCATGAGCTGCTTGTAAATTTTGGAGATTAATCCTTTGTAGTTGCTTCATTTGCAAATATTTTCTCCCATTCTGAGGGTTGTCTTTTCATCTTGTTTATGGTTTCCTTTGCTGTGCAAAAGCTTTGAAGTTTCATTAGGTCCCATTTGTTTATTTTTGTTTTTATTTCCATTTCTCTAGGAGGTGGGTCAAAAGGATCTTGCTGTGATTTATGTCATACAGTGTTCTGCCTGTGTTTTCTTCTAAGAGTTTGAGAGTGTCTGGCCTTACATTTAGGTCTTTAATCCATTTTGAATTTATTTTTGTGTATGGTGTTAGGGAGTGTTCTAATTTCATACTTTTACATGTACCTGTCCAGTTTTCCCAGCACCACTTATTGAAAAGGCTGTCTTTTCTCCACTGTATCTTCTTGCCTACTTTATCAAAGATAACATGACCATATATGTGTGGGTTTATCTCTGGGCTTTCTATCCTGTTCCATTGATCTATATTTCTGTTTTTGTGCCAGTACCATACTGTCTTGATTACTGTAGCCTTGTAGTATAGTCAGAAGTCAGGAGCATGATTCCTCCAGCTCCATTTTTCGTTCTCAAGATTGCTTTGGCTATTCGGGGTCTTCTGTGTTTCCATACAAATTGTGAAAATTTTTTGTTCTAGTTCTGTGAAAAATGCCAGTGGTAGTTTGATAGGGATTGCATTAAATCTGTGTAGATTGCTTTGGGTACTCTAGTCATTTTCACAATGTTGATTCTTCCAATCCAAGAACATGGTATATCTCTCCATTTATTTGTATTACCTATAATTTCTTTCATCAGTGTCTTATACTTTTCTGCATACAGATCTTTTGTCTCCTCAGGTAGGTTTATTCCTAAATATTTTATTCTTTTTGTTGCAATGGTAAATGGGGGTGTTTTCTTAATTTCACTTTCAAATTTTTCATCATTAGTATATAGGAATGCCAGAGATTTCTGTTCATTAATTTTGTATGCTGCTACTTTACCAAATTCATTGATTAGTTCTAGTAGTTTTCTGGTAGCATCTTTAGGATTCTCTATATGGAGTATCATGTCATCTCCAAACAGTAACAGTTTTACTTCTTCTTTTCCAATTTGGATTCCTTTTTCTTCTCTGATTGCTGTGGCTAAAACTTCCAAAAGTATGTTGAATGATAGTGGTGAGAGTGGGCAACCTTGTCTTTTTCCTGATCTTAGTGGAAATGGTTTCAGTTTTTCACCATTGAGGATGATGATGATTGTGGGTTTGTCATATATGGCCTTTATTATGTTGAGGAAAGTTCCCTCTATGCCTACTTTCTGCAGGGTTTTTATCATAAATGGGTGTTGAATTTTCTCGAAAGCTTTCACTGCATCGATTGAGATGATCATATGGGTTTTTCCTTCAATTTGTTAATATGGTGTATCATGTTGATTGATTTGCATATATTGAAGAATCCTTGCATTCCTCAAATAAACCCTCCTTGAACATGGTGTATGATCCTTTTAATGTGCTGTTGGATTCTGTTTGCTAGTATTTTGTTGAGGATTTTTGCATCTATGTTCATCAGTGATATTGGCCTGTAGTTTTCTTTCTTTGTGACATCTTTGTCTGGTTTTGGTATTAGGGTGATGGTGGCCTCGTAGAATGAGCTTAGGAGTGTTCCTCCATCTGCTATATTTTGGAAGAGTTTGAGAAGGATAGGTGTTAGCTCTTCTCTAAATGTTTGATAGAATTTGCCTGTGAACCCATTAGGTCCTGGGCTTTTGTTTGTTGGAAGATTTTTAATAACAGTCTCAATTTCAGTTCTTGTGATTGGTCTGTTCATATTTTCTATTTCTTCATGGTTCAGTCTTGGAAGGTTGTGGTTTTCTAAGAATTTGTCCATTTCTTCCAGGTTGTCCATTTTATTGGCATAGTGTTGCTTGTAGTAATCTCTCATGATCCTTTGTATTTCTGCAGTGTCAGTTGTTACTTCTCCTTTTTCATTTCTAATTCTATTGATTTGAATCTTTTCCCTTTTTTTCTTGATGAGTCTGGCTAATGGTTTATCAATTTTGTTTATCTTCTCAAAGAACCAGCTTTTCGTTTTATTGATCTTTGCTATCGTTTCCTTCATTTCTTTTTCATTTATTTCTGGTCTGATCTTTATGATTTCTTTCCTTCTGCTAACTCTGGGGATTTTTTGTTCTTCTTTCTCTAATTGCTTTAGGTGCAAGGTTAGGTTGTTTATTTGAGATATTTCCTGTTTCTTAAGGTAGAATTGTATTGCTATAAACTTGCCTCTTAGAACTGCTTTTGCTGCATCCCATATGTTTTGGGTCGTCGTGTCTCCATTGTCATTTGTTTCTAGGTATTTTTTGATTTCCTCTTTGATTTCTTCAGTGATCACTTGGTTATTAAGTAGTGTATTATTTAGCCTCCATGTGTTTGTATTTTTTACAGATCTTTTCCTGTAATTGATATCTAGTCTCATAGTGTTGTGGTCCAAAAAGATACTTGATGTGATTTCAATTTTCTTAAGTTTACCAAGGTTTCATTTCTGACCCAAGATATGATCTATCCTGGAGAATGTTCCATGAGCACTTGAGAAGAATGTGTATTCTGTTGTTTTTAGATGAATGTCCTATAAATATCAATTAAGTCCATCTTGTTTAATGTATCATTTAAAGCTTGTGTTTCCTTATTTATTTTCATTTTGGATGATCTGTCCATTGGTGAAAGTGGGGTGTTAAAGTCCCCTACTATGATTGTGTTACTGTCAATTTCCCCTTTAATGGCTGTTAGTATTTGCCTTATGTATTGAGGTACTCCTATGTTGGGTGCATAAATATTTACAATTGTTATATCTTCTTCTTGGATCGATCCCTTGATCATTATGTAGTCTCCTTTGTCTCTTGCAATAGTCTTTATTTTAAAGTCTGTTTTGTGATATGAAGATTGCTACTCCAGCTTTCTTCGATTTCCATTTGCATGGAATATCGTTTTCCATCCCCTCACTTTTAGTCTTTATGTTTCCCTAGGTCTGAAGTGGGTCTCTTGTAGACAGCATATAAACGGGTCTTGTTTTTGTATCCATTCAGCCAGTCTGTGTCTTTTGGTGGGAGCCTTTAGTCCATTCACATTTAAGGTAATTATGAATATGTATGTTCCTATTCCCATTTTCTTAATTGTGTTGGGTTTGTTATTGTAGGTCTTTTCCTTCTCTTGTGTTTCTTGCCTAGAGAAGTTCCTTTAGCATTTGTTGTAAAACTGGTTTGGTGGTGCCGAACTCTCTCAGCTTTTGCTTGTCTGTAAAGGTTTTAATTTCTCCATCAAATCTGAATGAGATTCTTGCCGGATAGGTTTTTTTTGGTTGTAGGTTTTTCCCCATCACTTTAAATATGTCCTGCCATTCCCTTCTGGCTTGCAGAGTTTCTGCTGAAAGATCAGCTGTTAACCTTATGGGGATTCCCTTGTGTGTTATTTCTTGTTTTTCCCTTGCTGCTTTTAATATGTTTTTTTGTATTTAATTTTTGATAGTTTGATTATTGTGTGTCTTGGCATGTTTCTTCTTGGATTTATCCTGTATGGGACTCTCTGTGCTTCCTGGACTTGATTAACTATTTCCTTCCCCATATTAGGGAAGTTTTCAACCATAATCTCTTCAAATATTTTCTCAGTCCTTTTCTTTTTCTCTTCTTCTTCTGGGACCCCTATAATGCAAATGTTGGTGCATTTAATTTTGTTCCAGAGGTCTCTGAGACTGTCCTCTGTTCTTTTCATTCCCCTATTTCTATTGTTACCAACATCTATGTGCTTCAGATTGTGAAACAAAAAGTGATCACTAGGTAAATAGCAAGATTTTTGTCTTCATTGCTTTTACAGCTTTGAGACTTAAATCAGCATCTGAGAGAATGAAATTATAAAAGAGAAACAGAAACACCCACTCTGACTCTGTAAAATCAGAGAACTCTGGAGCACAATTTACTCTGAAGAACATTTAGAATCTTAAAAAAAGTCGCCATTTACTGCCAGGCACAGATATCATTATATCAATTAGTCCAGGTTCACCATCAGCCACATCAGAACAACACAGCCTTCAGAGAAATTTTAAGAGACTTATCCAGTTATGTCCCAAAACAGTTTCAACACCTAGACTTCAAAATCATGGTGATGAATATATGAAAAGGGAAAAAGTGTAGAGCACATTGAAGGAAGAGTTCAGATATTGTTGTCAGCTTCAAACCAATGAGGAGAGACAAACTGCAGTGCTCCAAAGGATTGTTAAAATAGCAGATAAAGGAAGGAGGAAGTTTGCAGAAAAAAAATTTTTTTCTTGAAAAAATTTTTAGTTTTATTGTTATGTTTATATCTTTTGCACTATTGTTTGATTTTTTAAAGTGCATTAAAAATGTTGTAGGTTTCTTTTTTTTTGTTTTTGTTTTTTACCTTTTTAATAGTTCTTTTTTCAAAATGTAATATGCCTCCAGGAAAAAAGTACACAAATATATGAGTGCTCACTATATAGCCCTACATCGTGCCCCTTTGTTAATTAGATAGAATTTAAAACAACAAAATATAGAGATAAATATGTCTCATTAGTGTTTGGATATACACCTGCTTCCAAATATATCATAAAATTAATTACTTCAAGTTAGCAGATGGAATAAGTTAAAGTAATAATTTAAAGGCTAATGTCTAAAAGGCAAGGGAAGAAGAACAGAGCATTATGTCTTAAGAAACAGATATTATAAAATAAAACACAATAGACTGTTGAAATCAGGTTAAATACACATAATTGATAGTCTAAATCAGACTTTTCCAAGCACAGCTTTCTAAAACCATATTTATAAAAAATGATTAAACACTTATTATCTAAATATGTTACTTTCAAAGTCTATATTAAATAGACTGGCAGCCAAGATGTGAAAAATAAAGGGCTACACCTCGCTCACTAAAAAATGTGGTGCCAGTGCTGGCTACAGGCATCATACTGTGCAGAAATGGCGCCCATCACTGCCACATCTGAACATAGAAAACAAACAAATAAATAGATTCACTAGGCTGGATGGAGTCTTGATAGCCCATGTACTCCTACCATGCCTCACCCTTACCCAGCTGCACTGTCACAATGCCAGAGAAGTAAATGAATTTTAAAATCCATAATACAAGACTTGAGAAAACAAAGCAATCTACTGCCTCTCCTAGGGGCAGACAGGAAGAAAGACGCAGACGTAGAGAATGGACTTGAGGACACAGGGAGGGGGAAGGGTAAGCTTGGACGAAGTGAGAGAGTGGCATGGACATATATACACTACCAAATGTAAAATAGATAGCTAGTGGGAAGCAGCTGCATAGCACAGGGAGATCAGCTCAGTGCTTTGTGACCACCTAGAGGACTGGGATAGGGAGGGTCTGAGGAAGACGCAAGAGGGAGGAGATATGGGGATATATGTATATGTATAGCTGACTCACTTTGTCATAAAGCAGAAACTAACACACCAATGTAAAGCAATTATACTCCAATAAAGATGTTTAAAAAAAAAAAGAAATCACAGCAACACTGTATCTTGGTTATTGAGTTGGAAAAACATTAGCCTTGTTTGTTGGAAATCTGAGTAGAAATATTTCCTCAGAGAAAGGAAAAAAACAAGGTTATTTCAGAAACAAGTCAGAAAGGATTCTCCTTCAACGAATAAAGCAACCAAGAGCTGCTGTTAGCAGAGGTAATATGGAAATACTATAAGTACTCATTACATCAGAGCAGCACTGATCAATATAGATGGCGTCCCTGTTGGAACATGTGAGTCTACCAGTGGGCACCAGCTGACTTTCAGGCTAGATCGTTAGTTCCAGGATAACCCAGTCAGTCCTCTGGATGGGAACAAACACCAGCCCACCCAACATCGAAGGAAAGTGGGACAGATGGGCACTCTGGGATACAATGAAACCACTACATGAGGGTTTTTCACAAATCCTGGTTCCTGGACTACTCACCTAAAAGTCATTTGAGATATTTGTTTAAATGTGCAGATTCCTGAGTTTCAGAGAGACCTTTAGAATGAGAAAGTATGGAGTTTCTTTGGGGAATTGGAAACTTTACTACACATTCTGGATGATTTTTATATTCACTAAAGTTAGAGAATCAGTGTACTTGTATATATGAATCAACTTAATGGAAGCATTTAGGGACAAAGTTTCCAGGTAAATTATCTCTGTAGAGAGGAGTAATTGGAATTGTAACCTAAGGTGATTAGAACCATGTCATAGCCAAAGGGGCAAGCACTATATAAGTCTAAGAATGAGTCTTCACATTAGAGTGAGAATGAAATTATATAGTGCTCCCTGAGTTTTTCAAGATAAGAGACACCTTTATAAACTCTCTGCTTAGTATATGTTTCCTAAATTTCTACGTAGGAACTTAAGCCAGTTAAAGTATGACTACTTAATCAATTACAAGGATATAACCAGTGCATGTAATTTAAGCTCATTCCCTTTTCAATCTTCTATAAGAACTGAAAATATATACTTATCTCCATTCATTAATAATCCTTCTACTCCTTCCTGCCACACCTGGCAGACAAGAACTTTATAGCCACTGGAGATACATGCTCTGTTATAGCAGTGGGTAATTCATTCTAGGTAGAAAAAAAAAAACTCTAAAAGTTCTACTTCCTTTGTTCTGATTTCATATATACCAAAAAACTCCATAGTTACAAATTCAACTTTTCTAAATTCTTTGATACGTGGCAAATCTGTGTAGTAATGTAAACTATTCATTGGTATTGTTTTATATGTGAGTCTCCTGTGAGATTAGTTTGTGTTAATTCCATTACATTAAACAACTTTCAACAGCTGAATGATAATCATGTTTCTAGACTTCTAAAATATCAACTCCATTTGATGACCCAAGGAGTATAGGGCTCAGAAATGATTTACAATATTCACTTACTATCTCTAGATGACGTCATGACATCACTAACTCTTCACTTCTTAAATGCATTACCTCTTCTGTTGTTCAAGAAATTGTTAAGGGCTTTATTGGTAAAAGCCTTTAACAGTACAAGATCAAAACAACACTGTGAAAATACTCTTACATGAGTCTCCATGCTAAGGAACCACTAATAATAAAATGAGCCTTTTCAAGAGGTAACAACTCCTTTTCTCTCTTACCTTTACTTTAGAAATGTGATAGTACCTATATTTTATAATCTATTCTAATCTTAATTTGTGCAACATTACTGTAATATATATGGAAGTTTTGAAATGCATTATTTTATTATTATCTTACTTATCTAGCAATAGAAACAAAACGTGCTTCTTAAAGAATATGTTTCATATGTTCATACAGAGTGTAATTTTCATGTCCCATCATGATGCACTTTAATATTTAGAATCTAGGGGCAATTTTTATTTATTCATTCATTGATTTTTTTTCCCAGTAAGCATTCATTCATCCAGGAAATAGACTTAAGCACTTACCAGAATACCAGGCTCTGAGGACTGAGTCAACTACTGATGAAAACTCCCTTCTATGTTGTAATTCACAAAAGAAATAATACTGACATTTAAAAACTAAAGGCTAAATGTATTAATTTCCTCATCTGAAAACATTTGTCCTGTACTTACTAGGCTTCAGGCTGTGTTCTAGGTCTTAGATGTGTTTTAAATGATAAGGTCATGCAACCTAGGTATATCCATACCCACCTCTCTTTCCTCAACAAATGATAGATTCTGATTATTTCTAGAGAAATCAGAAGATTTGATCTCCTGCATGTGTCCGGTCTCTTTGATATATAATATTGCACATAGTATATACAATATTTATATAGTACTTATATACAGTATACTTTTGGAGTGTGGCCTTTCTGATATTTTGCCAGTGAAGACCCCTGAAGTGTACTTTCTCATATAGGACAATTCACTGCCCTTAGAGTTAAAGTATGAGCTAGTTAGGCCAAAGGATACCATCGTGTCTATGTGTCAAAGTAAACAACAGACATTATAACAAGGTGTCCTTGTTCCTTTTTGTTCCTAATCCTTCCTTCTCATGTTTGCACATTGACCATATTCCAGACAAAATGCCATATCTGTCTATGAGCCTTTGTGTTCCACAAGCCCTACTGCTTCTCTGGGGAAGATCAACTTCTTCCCAACAACAGGAAGCCTTTCTTTTTGTTTCTTTCCTGAGCTTAGGCCTGAAGTTGAATTCAGGACTTAAGTTGAACAGGTATATATGGTCAATTCTGCCCAGACTTATAGGTTGTAAGGGGAGCATGGGCTTCAAACTATGAGCAGAGCTTCCTGAAGGGATGAGTTATTAAATAACATACCTCTTATAGATAAATATTTTTCAGAGACTACAAAGTCTAATCTCATATCAGAGACTCTAGTCATATAATATGGTTACAGTGGTCCTCCACTATTGTACAAAGCCTTGTTGGGCTCTTTCCTGCTCATCTTAGGGTCTAGCACACCACAAAAATGGAACTCATTCTCACTTTCTGGTGCTTTGCTCATTTACTCAATCATACATTGAACAAATAGAAATTGACTGTTTACTGAATGTCAGACATTGTTCTAGGCTCTGGGTGTCATCAATATCTAAAACATCAAAGCCATAGTCTTAGAAGAAACTTTTTTGGCTATCAAACAACAAGAGATATAGGTCTTAGATCATGCCATGAAGAAATCTAAGATTTAAAGGCGATAGAAGAGGCTGAGCTTGGAAAAGAGGGTACAGATAGGTGAGAGGAACACCAGGGGAGTGTTGGGGCATAGAGACAAAGGGAAGAGAATGTTTTAACATTTTTTAAATGTAGTTGAAAAGTCTAGCAAGTAGAGAAATGGAAAACGCTCATTAGATTGAATGACATAGAGATTATCAGTGACCTTGGCGAGAACTGTCTGGTGGTGTGACGGGAATGATAGTGAATCCAGACTGAAATGTTTTGAAGAGTAAAGGGAGAGATGAAGAAGTAGACATAATGAGTATAGACAGCTCATGGGCAAGGGAGGGAGAGAGCAGGACTATGTGGGGATGGGTTGATGACTTCACTTTGTGTTTGTTTCTATAAGGGAAGATTTGCACATGTTTAAAAACTAAATGATAGGTTTTTCTCTTTATACTTTTGGGAGGGAGTGAATGCAGCTGTCATCAATTTAGCCATTTTGATTCAGGGTCTCCCTATTTATTCTACCAAAAATCTTTGATTAAGTTGTTTTGATTTAATAATGTTTTCTGAGATTAAGGGAGTAGGAGGGGGACCATTCCTGTAAGACAGATTCATACTCTCAAGAAGAGTATTGGGGAGAAATATCCTTAAGTCCAAATGACTGTTTCAATGGTGAGTTACAGAAATAGATATCACACCATGAGATCAGAGAGGAGGGAGTAACAATTCAAATTGGGTCAAGAAAGCTTCCCAGAGATACTTCCCTTTGAAAGACAAGTAAATTCTATAGCCAAGAATACAGCAATTCTGGGAGAAAGATAGTATGCATGAGGGTAGTGAGAATTCTAAATATATTGTATATTCAGAAACTGGAAATATGTGGATTTAACTCATGCAAAATCCTTTTATATGGTGTGGGGGAAGGAAAACTTTGGAAGGAAAGGAGGCAAAACCCTGTTAATGCAGGCCTTTGTGGCATGAGCCATGGAGTTTGACCTCTATCTTGAAAAATCTGGGAATTCATTGAAGGATTTCAGAAGAATGACCCTATCATCATCGCCATTATCTCCATAAAAGTTAATTTACATTGAGGATTTATACTGTGTCATGCACACTTCTAAGCACTGTATATGCATTATCTCATTTAATCCTTCTAACCACCCACAGAGGCAAGGATGAATTTTATCCCCAAGTTAGTAATTTGGAAATGAGCCTATTGCATACAGAATTGATGCTTGGAACTGAATGTCAGAATCTTCACCAATGCTTCCCACAAAAGCCAGCCATCTTTACCACCCCATTCTCTCAAAGACGGTTTCTGTGGGGCCTGCCTGCTTCTTTACATTGTTCTCTTCTGCAGCAAAGTCTCATATTTGAGTTTTCGGTTCCTGGATTGTATTCTTGTTCTCAAGTTATTTTCATAAAAGAGTGAAATAATACAAAAAAGCTGTATATTTGGAATCAGAGATCCAAGGTGAGATCCTAGTTCTGCCATGTAGTAACTATGTGACTTTTTTTTTTTTTTTTTTTTGCGGTACGTGGGCCTCTCACTGTTGTGGCCTCTCCCGTTGCGGAGGCCGTGGCTCACGGGTGCAGCCGCTCCGCGGCATGTGGGATCTTCCCGGACCGGGGCACGAACCCGTGTCCCCTACATCGGCAGGCGGACTCCCAACCACTGTGCCACCAGGGAAGCCCAACTATGTGACTTCTAAAAGTCACTTGAAGTTTTATGACTTAACTTCCTCTTCTGTAAAATAATTTATATGCAATGACATGTGGACTAGGTGTGATATATAGATGGGGCAGTGGTTAAATAGTGCTGATTTTTAAAAGGCAACAGTTTCTGCACTCTAGGGTCTAAGCTGAAATCTGCCTTGGGTAGGCCTTTCATGTGAACATTTAGAGGTGCAGAGGTAAGGCCAGGACCTATCTACTGTTCTTTTAGAAAATAGGCATACAGAAAGTGGCACATCTGTATATATGTGAGACTGGACTGTAAGAATTCTATTTAATAAGAGGTAAGATGATTTTTCTTTTCCTTTGAAAAAATCATTATAATTTTTTTTGTTAACTTCTTCTAGTGCCTTAAAAAGAGTTTGTTGAATGTGCCCAGTAAGAGGAAGATTCTTATGTTATTTGAGGCCAAGGGGCTGCTCAGATCTGTAGAACAGGGAGAAAGCCGAGGTGGGTCACTCTAAGGACTGGCAGAACTGTAGTACTTAGGGGCCAGTTAAGTTTTCCTTTTCTGCTTTGTAGTTCTATTATGTTATCTTAAAGATTTACTTAAGTCTATTCACTGCACAACCTTGTGTTATTGTGATGAAAGAGAAAGGCCTGACCCTCGGGGCAGAGCTGACCAGGGAAGCAAGGTTACAGCTTGGAGGAGCAGTTCCCAGATGGTCAGGGGAGCAGACTGGCAAAACCAAAGGAGTCTCCTTGAAGGGACAGGAAACAAGCAACAGCAAGGAAAAGATAGAGCCTTGTTGGGATTCTTCAGAAATAACTGAAGAAGAGCTGGACCTTCTGTTCTCATGCAAGATGGAGTTGTAGCTGACACCATTAGTGCCCTCTGAGCCTCCTGGGACTGGTGGACAATTCCCACAACCACTTCCCAGCTTCAGCGCTCTTTCCAGCTGACTGCTTGTACCCGCTGCTCCCAGAGGCCTGACACTCACCATCATGGAGAGCCGGAAGTGCCAGAAGCGCGGGGAATTTATGCTCCCAGCCCCGCCAGGATACAATGACTGACTAGCATGAGAAGCACAGAATCTTGTCTCCTCTGCCTCTAGTCTGGACAATCCCAGGGTGTTGTTATACTACAGAGATCCTTAAGGGCTTGGGCTGAGTCTAGGTTTCGAGTGAAATCACACAGCTGTTTGTCTGCTTCTTCCCTCTCTGCTTCTGCTTTCTCCTGGGGAAACTTAACAATGTTATCACTTGCAACTGAATCCTTGCCTCAGGGGCTGCTTCTGAGCGGTCTAACAGAAGACCAGGCTCTGCTAGGTGTGATCCCTGATTCCCATCCAGAGAGCAAAGGGAAGTTAGACCCCATTAGCCAGAGAACTTAAGGATCTTGTGTTTAATTACATAAAGATGCCTAACAGACAGTTGACAATTGCTAATGGCATCTCCTTTCACACTCCCCCCACCTCCAAGTTCCCTTGTGGAAGCTTAAATTAATTAATTTCTTGTTCTCCCTCAATAAAATGGTCATAATTTTTGAATTGACTTACTGTTTTATAGGGACAAAAAGAGATTATCTGCAAAAGCCATTGTTTTTAAAGTGCTACTTTTTAAAAACTACAAAAATATACAGATGCAAATATTTGAATCATATACATATAGATTTCAGGTATGACTTAATATTTCAGAAATAGAATTTGGGGTGATGTTTTTCAAAATTAAAAAAATTACAAATTCAAAAGCTCCCTTTTTATGGTATTTCATTGTAATTTTGATTAGAATGGGCTTTCTTTGCATGATGACTATCTGAACATGTAGACATGAAGTTCTTGTTATTTCAAGGAAAGCAAATATGATGTTTGCCAAATAAATAGATGCAACAGTTTATATATCATCTTATACTAAATACAGACATTTTATTTTCTCCCTTCCTGCCATTAAAATGACTAGCTCTTGTATTAATAATATTTGAATATATGTAGGCAGTAATTATATATGTAATTCTTACTTTTTTTTTTACACGTGTTTCTATTAACTATTTTGCAAAGCTGAACTTGAAAGTGGTATCCTTAAAATATCGCTTCCCTCCCCCTTCCTCTCTCTCCCTTTTTTCATGTGTAACACCACAAACCTTTTAAATATACATTTTTATGTGCTATAATATTCTTCTCTTTAATACACTGGCTTACTGTTATTCATATCAATCCAATTACTGACAGAAATGAAGCTTTCATTTCAACCTGATTATTATGCATTGTTTTGTGTAGATTGGTTTGTACCATAAATATTTTTATGTTATCATTATGACAAAATATGGTCCTCTGTTATAAGTTTTCATCATCCCAGAAAAATAGAAATGACTTAAAGCTCTCAAGGTAAAAATAAAAAGTACCGATGGAATTTATATGTGTGTAAATGTTACAGTTAATGTTTAACAAACCCACAAGTGTATCTTACATTTTGAAAGTGGTTTTAAAGGCACATGAGGATTACCTTGGAGTTCCCCTACTTTTTAGGGTGGAGTAAGAAGGAAAGGCACCTATATCACTGTGTGTGGTATTAAATATTTAATATCACTACTATGTGTGATATAAAATTCTTATTATCCCAGGCTGTGGCATTTAATGTTGCTGGCCAATGGTGCTACCACTGAAGTGTATTAGCTGGCTTTAGCAGCAGTTCATGCTGTTCCCAGAAATAACATTTACTGCACTGCCAAAATAGCACATGGCCCAGTGATGGATAGGATGGACTTGACAATTAAGCCATCTGCTTGCTGGCTTCTCCGATTTCTCTGCTTCTTCCTCTGCTTTGCTGCACAGCACAAGCATGGCTGCCATTTAGAAGGATGATTAGACCAGGAGATTAATCTCTACCATATTTCCTGGATGATTTTAACTAATAACTTCCTGGGCTGAAAGGGAAAGATTTGCACATGATATCCTTTTCTAGGTCACTAATGCTTGGAAGACGTTAAATACATCTAAACAAGATGATACTCATAGAAAAACACTGGTCTAGGGATTAAAATAGGGGAGGGTGGGATGAATTGGCAGATTAGGGTTGATGTATATACACTACCATGTGTAAAATAGATAGCTAGTTGGAACCTGTTGTATACCACAGGGAGCTTAGCTCAGTGCCCTGTGATGACATAGATGGGTGGGATGGGGGGGAAGAGAGTGGAAGGGAGGTCCAAGAGGGAGGGGATATATGTATACATATAGCTGATTCACTTCATTGTACGGTAGAAACTAACACAACATTGTAAAGCAACTATACTGCAATTTAAGAAAAAAAAAGATTCTTCTTGTGGGACAAAAACTACTGAGTCACTTAAGTCCAGTTCTACTAATGAAATGTATGTCTGCCTTGTGGAACGGTTTCAAACCAACTATGAGTAGAAGAAACAGAAAGATAACTCCTTTTATTTTCTTCTCTAACTTATTTTTATTTTGTAGACTGAACTCCCACCCAAAATACTAGAAAATATGTTTACTTTGTTATATTGACTTTCTGAGGGTTAGCAATATGATGCCTGAGGGTTGAATTTAATATATCTCATCATTTTGTCTCATGAGGAGGAATTATTTAGCTGATTACCTTCTTTTTCTCCTTTTAATACATTTTTCTAGCCCACTGACCTGTCGCTAATTGTTTCCATTGCAAATGTTGGTAGCCATTGATGCATTCAAGAGTAATACCTATCAATCCATTGGAATTCAGTAATTTGGGGCAATGATTATGTATTGATTTAGAGATTAAGGTAGAATTACCACTTTCTCTTAGACTTTTTCCTATTGGAAAAGGAAAGTTCATGGGTTTTGGAAAAGCACTTTAGCTTTAGTTATTGTTTGAAAATTCAAGAATATTTTGAAAATGTTTACTTACTCTAAAGAGAATAACACGGGTACTTATATTATATAGAACAAAAACTATTTCTGTACTCAGAAATGATAGACTTTTAATGCACTCAAGGCAAAAACCAATATTAATGGCATCATTTTACAGAACAAATGCAAAAATAGAGATTCTGACTAATATTATTGCTTGATTTGGAAAAATGGAAAGGTTGGCATTTTATTAATTTAGACCACACTTAACAAGCACCTACTTTGGCTTAGAAAGTTACTCTAAGTTTGAGAAATAAAGAAATAAATCAGACACAGATGTCTCCCCACAGAGACACAGTCAAGCAGTAGAAATAAAATTGATATCCATTCAAAACGCAAGTTAGAAAAAGAAGAGAATGAATAAATACTAATCTGGAATTAGCATAACATATAGTCTATTTAACTTTCCTTCTACAATTCAAAAGTCACATATATGAAATTCTTTTATTTTCTGCCCCACATATGCAGTATGCCTTATTATTCACTTCAGGAGAGAAACTCTATTCTGTGCAGTCTCTAAGATACAGTTTGCACCCTGAAAATGAAAGCCAGGGAAAGAGAAGCCTTGTTGCATTTGGTTGAGGTTAGATTATTCTCCGATTATACATCATTTACTTTCAGCTAGACTTTGTTAAATTAGGATAGAAGATCCTGCATGAGATGGAATAATATGTAATAGTGAAGAACAGATGTTTGTACAACACTTGTAAGAACATGTTTTCCCTAAACAGTTCAACTACTATTTTTGACTGTTGACTATCAAAAGATAGCATTAACATTTATTTGCAAACTCCCGGACAAATTAAAAAACAAATGGTTGAGCTGGAGACACAACAGAGGGCATGCGCTATGATTTTGTTTTTATAGTTTAAAATCAGGCAGACTTCTCTGATATCTGTTGTCATGATGGAGATCACCCTTGGAGGAGGACTGTGACAGGGAGCAACCCTGACAGGGTTTTCTAAGGTCCTGGTAATCTATTTTCTGATATGGTTATAGGAGTGCATTCACTATGTGAAGATTCATAGAACTGTGTACTTGTGATTTGTGCCATTTTCAGGAAAAGGGAAGAGAGAAAAAAGCAAAAGCCAAATATTTCCAAAAATTTTTGCTAAATTAACATTGCAAGTCTTTAAAAGGAAATCACACTAAATTTATGGTTTTAATAATTTAGCGTACTTATGACCAAGTTTTACTACCTAAAGTTCTAAAAGGAAAAAAAAATTGCTAAGTTTTGTATTCACAAAAATCCACAAAGCAATAAATATGGAAAGTCATGTATTTTGAGAAAACACACTCCATGTTTCCCATAAAATGTGTGCAATGAACTTTTTCAGAGACAACTGAAAATTTCGTAACGAAACTGTAAATTATAAAGAAGCAAATTTGTTTTTTAATTTGTAGAGTAATATGGGAAGGATAATTGAACACCTTAGAAAGGTTTACGAGTTCTCTAAATTCTTTCAGGTTTCTAAGGAAACTAATTGCTTGAAACACCAGTGATAGCTCACTGGGCCTGAAAGCCTCTTGGGTTAGAATAAAAGAATCCTAGTCACAAATAGGCAAATACTATTCAATGGAAACAAGCATGAGGGTATTTATGCATGCAGTAAGCAATACCCTCTAAACATTCAGCTCAAGCAGATGGTGTGAGATTTAGAGATTGAAAGAGCATATTATTCCAGGGCATACTGTATAAAAGTATTATGTTATAATCACTCAACAATAGTAATAAATAATAATTAATCTGTTATATTTTAACTACTTGAAAAGAGAAGCATTATATAGCGTGTACATCACCAATTCAAATGTTAGGCCTTTATTTATTTTATTATTATTTTTTTAATTAATTAATTTTTTTGCGGTACGTGGGCCTCTCACTGTTGTGGCCTCTCCCGTTGTGGAGCACAGGCTCCGGACGCGCAGGCGCAGCAGCCATGGCTCACGGGCCCAGCCGCTCCGCGGCATGTGGGATCCTCCCGGACCGGGGCACGAATCCGTGTTCCCTGCATCGGCAGGTGTACTCTCAACCACTGTGCCACCAGGGAAGCCCAGGCCTTTATTTAGATTCAGTCTTCCTAAGTGCCACCTCTTTTTGCTATATTTTTAAATCCAGGTGGGTTGCTTGGATCAATGTGCCACCCGTTCCCTTGTTGTTCTTATCATTTTTTTATGATATAAATTAATGATAAGAATAAATAACAATTTCTCATGAAAATTTTTTGATTTGTTACTGGCAGTTTTCACTAATCTCTTACTAAAGTTATATAAGCTATTTTTAATATCTGAACTAAAGTAAATAAGAACTCAAAAACTTAATTAAATCCTAAATTATACCCCCAAAATTTGATACCCAAAAAGTTAAATCCAGGTCACAATCGCATCATAGATACACACAGTAAGTGTGTTCTTAGAAGTTTCCCAAAAAAGTTTGCTGAATCTTCTCAAGGTCTGGCAAGTTCTGTAAAAAAGCCAAAGCCATATTCTGAAGCACTTTTTATAGACTCAGATGCCATCAAGATATATTAAAATTCTATATTAAAATACCATTATTTTATCTTGGTAAACTGCTGTGACTCACCTGATTCAAACATAAATAAGGCTGATAACTTAAAGTTTTTCCACTGTTGCAGAAAATGCTGTTATGTGGTAAGCAAATTCCAAGACCTCGCACCTTTCTTTGTATTTTTATTCTAATTAGGTTTTAGAAGATCGTTTATTGTATCTATTTGGAGGAACGTGTCTCATGCTGTGTCCTTCATTAAAAGGATTAAGTACTTGATCAATCCTTAACCTCTTAGTGTGTCTCATTAGTTTGGTAATTTATTCATCAAAAATACACTCTGAGATGTGTTGGAATTGAGGCTCTGGTGTTGATCCAAGAAAGCGTGCTGTGGAGTACTGTGAACCTCATCACTTGAGTAATGTGCCTGCATAAGGAGAAGGCACGGGATTCCTTTATAATATGAGAAGTATAGAAATGTTTACGTCTTCTGCTTCCAATCCAAATGAATGCTTTTGAGATTTGCCTATCTGTAAATCTTTTTGAGGTAAAAATACAGTAGAGCTGTAGCACAAGGATAAATTTATAAAAAATAACACGAATTCTAGTAGCTATTTGAATCAGCATTTTTTTCCAATGGATTCTTTTATAGACTAAAGGACTATAAAACAATAATTCTAGAGAAACTTCTTTAAAACTGAAACCATCTTAAAATTTTTAATATATTGATTTGCCCCTCAACTTGATAAAGGAGTAATATATATATATATGACTGTGTACATTCTGCACACACACACATATAGACAGATAGAAGAGGAATTATATATTTCAAATTCAGTGGAAACAAATTAAAATTCATACACACAAACACATACACACACACACACACAGCTTTTAATTAAGTTGCACTATTTTGGCCTCTTTAATCTGAGGGACCTAACAGTCAGAAATACATATGTATCACACTCACACACATTCACATTATATTTTTTATTTAAGTTGACAACTTTGAATCTCAATTATTTGGAGGGACTTATAATCAGGAATCTCAAATCCAAGTTTTCCTAATGATGAATCCAAATTTAACTCTTCTATCATAACTGAGTGCTATGTGTTCCTTAAAATGCTATTCAGCTCAGAAGCATTATCTTTTTAGTATGCAATTAATCTTTTCTTTTCTCATTTTGGTATACACATGCCCATCTGCTACTCATCATTCTTACTATTTAGCAAGGCAAGGGAAGTGTCCTCTCGGTGTTTCAAGCCTCACCTTGATAAAACCTGAGAAACCCTGCTGATCATGTGAAAAGTAAAGAGAAAGGATAAAGGGAAATGGAGAGAGGAGAGGAAGAAGAAAGGAAAGCAAGGTCAAAGGCAAGGACCAAACAAGTAAGGACATTGATTTTATTCAGGCTATTGCAACAGGGAGATCCAAACAACAGGGTCTGAACAGCACAGTTTTGCCTTAGACTTTTAGAGGGAGAGAAGACAAGTTAAAAGTAGAGTGGTTCATATATACAATGGAATATGACTCAGCCATAAAAAGAAACGAAAGTTATTTGCAATGAGGTAGATGGACCTAGAGTCTGTCATACAGAGTGAAGTAAGTCAGAAAGAGGAAAACAAATACCATATGCCGACACATATATATGGAATCTAGAAAAAAAAATGGTTCTGAAGAACCTAGGGGCAGGACAGGAATAAAGACACAGACGTAGAGAATGGACTTGAGGACACGGGGAGGGGGGAAGTGTAAGCTGGGACGAAGTGAGAGAGTGGCATTGATACATATACACTACCAAATGTAAAATAGCTAGTGGGAAGCAGCTGCATCACACAGGGAGATCAGCTCAGTGCTTTGTGACCACCTAGAGGGGTGGGACAGGGAGGGTGGGAGGGAGACGCAAGACGGAGGAGATATGGGGATGTATGTATACATATAGCTGATTCACTTTGTTATAAAGCAGAAACTAACACAACACTGTAAAGCAATTATACTCCAATAAAGATGTTTAAAACAAAAGTGGGCTGATTACAGGGGTGATCGTTACACAATCAGGGAAATCTCGCTCAGTTACCTAAAGAGGAAATGTTTATCCCCGTGTCTAGCTAGTTTCAAGAGGGAAGAACATTTCTAATCTCTGCTAATCGTTCATGAGAAAAGGAATGGGAAGTCGGAGAGTCATTATGTCTGGCTTTTTCTGTAGATTCAGGCAAAAAGGGGAAAGGTCTGTGTTTGGCCTTGTTACAGGGAAGCAAGGGAGTCATCTGGGACTCTTACAGGAGTCATGAGAAAGTGTGGACAGCAGGTCTTATCCAAATCGTGTAGAAGGAGGGTTCTTTGAGGTAAGCTATTTCCCATAGTACAAAAGGGGGATTTTCAACAACAAAAACTTAGAAGGATCTCTTAACCATGATAGTTTTCCAGAGCATGAGGCTCAGGTAACATTCAACATTGTCAGCAGAAGGACAAGAAAAAAGACAGTAAAAAATACCTAGATTTCAATTTAGGAACATTACTTTTTTCCTCTAT
This sequence comes from Monodon monoceros, assembly GCF_005190385.1. Lineage (NCBI taxonomy): Eukaryota > Metazoa > Chordata > Mammalia > Artiodactyla > Monodontidae > Monodon > Monodon monoceros. The sequence goes on from NW_021703765.1 coordinate 43,526,024, forward strand.
GTTAAATTTGCTCAAAGTTACATCTGTTTTACAAACTAAAGCTTTTTCTCAAAAGTGTTCTTGTAAATATTTAGATGTCTATTAAATCTTTAATTTGATTTTTAAATTTAATTTTAATTTGACCTTTGATTTCACTTTCATATGTTACATGTAAATCCATTCCACACCCTATAACCAACAATACACTAAAAACATCGTGTTTGAACCTGTTTCCTTAACATCCCTTTCCACATACAATCTAATTTACTATGGATATTTTATAATTAAAACTAAATTAAGCCTTCAGAGACATGGGAAAATTTTATTAATAAAATAGCTCAATACCTTCATTTGTTCAAATAAAGACTTTAGACCCATAGGGCTTTCCTATATTTATACAATTATATGCTTTGAGAACCAAGACTAGAGCTCAGATTAACTGACTCCTACTGTAGTTTTATTTCATTGCAGTACACTTGTAGTCACATTTTTAAAATGAATGTCAATTGTCTCTTCTAACCATTAGAACAGATTAAAACTAGAATAGACAGGGCATAAAACTATCAAAAAGTTATTTCTGATTAAAGGATTTAGAGCAAAACCTAAAAATCAGCAACACTACTGAAAATATGCAAAAAAGAAAAAATACAATTAAATGGTGCAGTCCATGAAAAATAGTGACAAAATAAGATCAAGTAAAAAGTTTTAGCACTCTTACCAGATTAATATCAGCTTCAATTTCCTAAATTCTTTGTTTTTAAAGTTCTTGTAACCCAGCCTAATATCAACAATTGCTCATCTAGAGTAGCACAAGTATCCGAATCTCAAGGGAAGCTGCTTCCACAAGAGTTGGAAGGCAACCAGAGTTGATCCAGTTTGCTTATCAGCTTTGAGTACCTAGTGCTGATTTGTTTTGTGTTAAGTAAAGGAAGGGAAAGGGTGTTTGTGGGACAGCAGTTTCAGCTCCAGGGCAGCCTCTGGGTAATTTTCTAAAGCTGAGAGTCTGAGGCAAAGAAACTTGAAATCTTTATATTCCTTATTTACAGGAAGTCATTCTTAGGGCAGGATCATACCTGGTCAAAAGCAGAAAACCAAAGTTAATTGACAACTCCCAGAGTTCTCAAGATTATCTTCTTTATTATTGAAAATATTATTCCTTCACACGTAGGTTTTCTGGAAGTCAAGACATTTAAGAAAAAAAGAGATTGTTTTAAAAAATCAATGTATAGAAATATGAAATTTCAGTATAGCTTGTAGAAATAGAAAATTCCATTATTCAATTGTGTAGGCATTATGTTTTCATATAAATGGTAAGAGGCTTAGGCTCTTGTTTCCTTTCTTATTAAATGAACTAAATAATAAATAGCTAAATAACTTGCAACTTCCCTGCAAAGGTGATTTTTTGAAAGAAAAAAAAATCGGGGTTCAGCTAAGAACTGAAACCACCATACTTACCTGGTCCCATGCTGATCAATTCTGGGACAAAGCATCCACTCCTGATTTTGTGCTAAACAATCTAAACAACACAGGAATCAGGTAAAAATTATCTAGCTACTTTCTCCAAGAAATACTTGCTTTGGAAGCTATGAGAGTGAAGTACTAACATAGCTCACGCATCAGTACACACTTGAAAACCCTTTTCTCTCTCTGCCCACCAGTCCAAAGCTACTATATCACAAACTCTGCCAATCCCAACCAGTATTCCATCTTGCAAATCACCCAGCCCAGGTCCTAAGCCCCATAAAAGTATCCAGCCGAGTCCATAATCATGATAAATACCCTCCTCAGGGTTCTCACTTCTGAAACACTATAAAGATGCTATTAAGGGAGCCTTCACCCTTAAGCCTAACCAACTTAGCTTTTACGTATCAATAGGTTTTCATGGTGATAATTTTGAAGAATTATTAATCAACCCAGCAGCCCTATTTACCATATTTAAAATATTTTAACCTCAATTTTCTAACCGAATATTGGGTACTGTGATCATTCTTTGCTCAAATAACTCATGGCTTTGCACATTTTAAACAATGATTAAGGAAGGCATGATCAAGATGGTGGAGTAGGAAGATCCTGAGTTCACCTCCTCCCACAAACACCCCCAAACTACAACAATATAGAACAACCTTCTCTGAGAACTACCTGAAGATTAGCAGAACAGCTCTTTTATTAATTTTTTATTTTTATTTTTTCTTGTGGTATGCGGGCCACTCACTGTTGTGGCCTCTCCCGTTGCGGAGCACAGGCTCCGGACGCGCAGGCTCAGCGCCCATGGCTCACGGGCCCAGCCGCTCCGCGGCATGTGGGATCTTCCCGGACCGGGTCACGAACCCGTGTCCCCTGCATCGGCAGGCGGACTCTCAACCACTGCGCCACCAGGGAAGCCCCAGAACAACTCCTTTATAACTAAGGATATAATGAGAAAAAAAAAAAAATTGACATTGGAAGATGGAGCAGATCCCACCCTCCTGGCATGGTGCTTCACACGTGTGAGGAAATATCACAAAAACAGCAGTCCTCTTTAAGAATGGAGTTGGAGCCCCGCATCGGGCATTGAAGCTCTGGGGACTTACACCAAGGGGAAGAGCTCCCTTAATATCTGGCTTTGAAAACCAGTGGGTCTTTCATTCCGAAGAGCTGGAGACCTGCAGGAAACCAAGACTCTGCTTTTAAAGGGGTTGCACACAAACTCACTCTCTCTGAATCCCATTGCAGAAGCAGCAGTATTCAAAGGGCCTGAGTCATTCATGAAGGCGATTCATTGACTAATTTTAGGATGAGTGCTGAATGGGTAGGGAATCTGTTGAAGCATTCTCCAGGGACTGACACTGGTGGGCTCCATTTTTTTTTTTTTTTAATTCTCCATCTACAGAGCTGACCCACTGCTGGAGGGTTTCATTTCTGACACTCACTGTCTACTTTGCCAACAGGGCTCACTCCACTGTGGCATTCCCCTGTGGACCAGGCCCTTCTGGCTCTTGTCAGTAGCAGCTCCTAGCCCACCACAGCCAGCAGGCAGCCTCAGCTGAACCCACCGCCCTCTCAAAGTGGGCAGATCTAGCTCCCCGACAAAGTGCATACCAGAATATCATCTAATTACTTAGAAAAAGAGCAAGCCACTCTATCTCTAATGACTGCTTATGTGATCCTAAATGGAGTGAAGCTGTAGACCTGGTCTGAGATGCTGCTATTAATTAACCTCTGAATAGTCTGTTCAGTGACTGAGTTTTTATTTTGTTGGGTATGAAACTACAAAAGACCCCAAATAGTTAAAGCAACCTTGAGAAAGAACAAAACTGGAAATATCACACTCCCTGACTTCACACTGTGCTACAAAGCTATAGTAATCAAAACAGTATGGTACTGACACAGAAACAGATACATAGATTAATAGAATAGAATAGAAACCCCAAAATAAAACCATGCACATATGGTTAATTAATTTACGATAACAGAGGTAGGAATATATAATGGGAAAAAATATAGTTTCTTAATAAACTGTATTGGGAAAACTGGACAGCTACATGCATAACAAATCTGGACCACTATCTTGAATCATATACAAAAATAAACTCAAAATGTGCTTAATATAATTCACTTAGTATTTCTGAAAATTTCCAGGTTTTATATATTCTCTTTTAGAAACACTGAAGAATACAGAATCCTCAGAATGTTAAATACATGATTCTCTTTTCTCCCCAAACACTTATCCTTCTTCTACCTGCTGCTCGTGTCAGTCATATTTCACTCAATTTAGATGCTAAACTAAACTTTCCTGAGGTCCCCTTATAATATGTTATAATATAATAATATAATACACAATGTATATTATATAAGTTATAAATATATATGTTATAGAGCATAATAAAATAATATATATTACTTTTTATAATGTTACAATAATATAATAATAAGTATATCTTACAGAACATCTTTGCTTAAGTAAACTTGGATTTTTCTTCCCATAAAAAGATCCATATAACCTGACACAGTGTTGAGTACTTAGATATTCAAGTATTAAGTAGATTCAGATTGAATCTCTATAATTTAAAATTAACTATGAAGTCATAGCCTTAATTTTATAAAAACTGCCCACAAATCTTTAAAACTTCCACATCTTTTAAAGGTGAGTATCTGGGACTTCCCTGGCAGTACAGTGGTTAAGACTTCACCTTCCAATGCAGGGGGTGCGGGTTCGATCCCTGGTCAGGGAGCTAAGATTCCCACATGCCTCGCAGCCAAAAAACCAAATATAAAACAGAAGCAATATTGTAACAAATTCAAAAGACTTTAAAAATGGTCCACATCAAAAAAATCTTTAAAAAATAAAGGTGAGTATCAGTGTTTCCCATTTTCACCACTTGGAAGAAAAGTAAAACCTTATTATGCTTTAGTGACTCAAAAAATGTGCTTATGTTTTCTGCACAATATAATATATCCTGTAATCTGCTTTGGGGAATCTCATTAATTGATTTACAAATATTTACTAAATACCATGATATATACTTACCAATCACACATATGGGTTTAATGGATTCTAATTCATGTTATATAACCAATACCACATTTAAGGAATCTGAACATTTTGGGAGAAATAGAACATACATATCTAGAATTAATAACCCAAGAATCAATTGTTATTGTTTTCAAGATTTTTAAGTACATCTTTTAACTGCTTATTTCTAGTGTTAAAATTGTCAACAAATTCTTTTTGGGGGGCAGATTCATGCTTCTAATAAGTAGAATAGAATCCTCATTGATAACATCTCTGACTTAGAGAAGGTTTTGTATTTGTAGACACATATATTTGACTTGAGGATGTGAACATGAGATGCGTTTCTTACCAAGGTTCTAAAGTTATTCATTCCAATACTTTAAAAATGCCATTTATAAAGGTATAATTAACATTGAATGTGGAAATATCTATTCTGGAATAATTAGTTTAAAATACTTTTGAATAAGTAAATGTTGCTTATGTCTAGAGGAATATTTTAGATTCTGAAAATAATTCATGTGTCACAATTTCTGTTTATTCTATTTTAACACAGATGTGTCTGAAGTAAAACTTGAAGAGAGGCACACATACCATCAGCAGCACACACAATCTGGGCTCTTCCAAATATAAGATAACTGCTTCAGCAGCCTGTAATTTCTAGTTCATAAGTCAAAATGCAAGGAGTCTTTAGATCTGTGAAGCAATATATTGTCAGTGATATAGGACTAGCATGAGTCTATTCGTTTCAATTCTCTCATTAAACCATCTGTTCATAACATTCTAAATAATTGACTCACAAAAGTGATATTATTAGAAACTAAATATTTCCATTTATTCCCAAGGGCATTATCATACTGAGAAATAAATTAGTACAGATAAAAAGAATCTAAAATTTTGACAAAGGAAATTGTAGTAGAAATGACTTGAGCTTTCATTAATGATTAGGCTATTCTAATATTACTCTTGAAATAAAACAAAACTATGTTGCTTAGTAAAAAGCCAAAGTTTCCAACAATCCTTTAACATTGCCATATGCAACTTATTCTTTTGCATGTGGCATATTTTTAGATCTGTCTTCAGCAGGTGTAATAATGACTAAAGAAACAAAAATCATTCAAATTTTTACATAAAAATCTAGTTTTCCCTAAGAGGTGGCTGAACTTTTTTAAACTAGTTGAGGCTATTCATATTGAAGATGTGTATAAATAGATTCTAAAACCTCTTTTTCCATCAGGATGCTCTAAGAGCTGTAACAGTCAATAAGGCAATAAGTGGAAAAGCACTGTAAATTGTAAAAATTTAATAAATTAAATTGATATTCAGTTCACTGCTCACAATTTAATCCAAAATGTTATTCATTTTATGAGATACTGTGAACAGTTTTGTTTGACTTCATCCTTCATCCCTTTGATAATCATAAAATGTAGTTATGTTGTTTTCTGTTTTCCTAAGGTCAAACCTGTAATGGCCTTCTAAGTGAGCAGATTAGAACCAATAGGCCCTTTTATGTTCCTAAATTTTTTAGAAAAAGTTAAGTTTTACAAACATTAAATTATAATAAAATTACACCTACAAATTTACAGTGAAATAAGGGAATTTATTTTATTAAGCATGCATTAATTCCCTACCGCATACTGTTGTTGGCTTCTTACAATAGATTCATAAACCTTTTCAAATCAAACAGCAGATCTGTGTTGGTGTCCTCACTCCTTTGTACAGCTCAGAGACATCTTGTCATTAGTGACTGCCAGTGATGGGCGGCTATTGGTGCTATAACACCAGATTTACAAAAATATTTGTCCATGCCTTAAGCTTTGCTGATGGAAAACCGCCACTGAATTTATTAAAGTATTTTGCATTACATGTTTTTAACAGTTTTAGGCTAGGAAATTCTGCATCTGAAGTGCTTTCTCCCTCACTACATTCAGCTCTTGGCTTAGTTGTCAACTTCTCAGAGAGACCTTCTTTGGCATCTGATCTAAAATAGCATCCATTCATTCCTGTCTCCACTAGTGTCCATACCCCTACCTGTTTTATTTTTTCTTATAACACTTGTTACAATCCAAACTATTATCTTTTTATTTGTTGTATTTGTTTACTCCTTTATTTCTCAACTAGAATGAACACTCCATGAGATCTGTCTCAATAAATATTTGTTGAATAAATGAACTCATAAGCTCTATGAAATATTTATTTTTTGATTTTTGTTTCTCAGTAAAGCAAAGAATTAGCCACATAAAAGTTTACCTTTTATTTTTGAAGTAGGTGATCTTATGTTCATAAGCCATATACCGTCAGCACTGACTGGTTATATCTCAAAGTCTCCCTGAAAATAACAGGGAAGTTTTGATTACAAATGACTAAAGTGTTGAAAAATGCAGATATCTTAACATTATTTTGCCAGTTTACATTCCCTGATTCAATTATGCTTGAAATACAATACTGCATCTGAAAATATCAAAAGAAGTAATTGTGGTATACACTCTAGTGAATGCTGTTGGTGATCGGCCCCTTATCAGTGGGTACACTGGTCCCTTAGCTGCTGTGCATGTTGGCTGACAGCAAGTCAGACACTCCTCCAGAGAACTGCACTCAGCGAAACAGAATCTCAGGAGACTTTCCCTCTCCCACAAGTCCAAAAGTTGGTCACCCTTGCCTCAAGATGGGTCTATCTCTGCCTTATAATTTGGTCTCTAAAGTGTCCCTTATAGGATGAGACTAAAGCTAGTCTCCTGCTGAGACCACATTCTTGCTTGTTATTTTTCCTCTGCTATGTCATGCTTTCCTCAACTCCTCTCTCCTAAGAGTAGCCCCTAATAAATAAATCACTGGAACAAGAATCACGTGGAAAACCCTGCTTCTGAGGAACCTGATGCCGAACATCCCCAGTCTCAATGTTTCTGACTGATTTTAAGTCCCTTGTATGTTGGTCTAAAGTTTCTATGTTCTCTTGATTAAGTCCTACTATGATCAGAAAGGATTCAAAGTACCTGTTGGGGTTAGATCTATAGGATAGATACAGATGGGCAATGAATCAGGCCTGCTGATAAATCCAGGACAGTTAGTGTAGCACTGTATACTAACGATTGACCGAAAATTGCCCAAGGAAGTCTTCTCTGATGCTAAAAGTGGATTAACTAGCTTTCTAGTAAGTTGGCACAATGCCTGGACCCATATAGAATTATATCAAAATTTTAACTACCTGTTCATCAAAGAATACCTTGGTTAATCTGTAAATTTCCTTTATTCAGTTTGTTTGAATAATCATCCAGTTGGGATATAGATTCCAGGTGCTGTAAACACTGGAGCAGTGCCCTGAAGCACTTCATCCCCTGCACCTTCTGTCTACCATACAATTCCTGTGGCCATGTGAATAATCAGACAGGAATCCAGGTGTGCTAAACCCCTGCACATCTTCCGGGGCTTGATTCTGGTGGATGTTTAAGGACAATTACTTTAGATTAGTACATTTTAGATTGTTATTTATTTAGAATCCCATGGGGAATGCCTCAAAAATAAAAATGTCTGGGTCCACCACCAAAATTTCTGATATAATTTTTCTAGATTGTGGCTTAGGCTTCAGTAATTTTTTTTTTTTTTTTTTTAGATCCCACAGATGATTCTAATTGTGCACCTGCAGTTGAGATTCACTTCCTAGGATGGTACGCCAATCAAAATGTGTGCAAGTCAAGTTCTTACAGAACAGTGAGGTTAGCCCTTTTTAGGTGGGTAGAACTTCATCCTTTTAACTTATCTGGCGATACTCTGCATTGTGTTCTGGTAATTCCGTTGTCCAGGATTCCCTCTTTTGTCTATAATACTTGTTCTCAACCAGGGACCTTCTGTGCAGCTCCTCCCCTGCCCCCAGCCACACACACCTGGGACATCTGACAATGTCTGCAGATATTATTTTTATTGTCACAACTGGAAGGGTACTACTAGAATTTAATGAGTAGAGGCCGGGGATTCTAGTATACATCCCACAATGCACAGGACAGACTCTATACACTGAGCAAAAAATATCTATCCCAAAACATGAATTGTGCCAAGGTTGAGAAATCCTGATTTACACAAAACATTTATTTCAGAGGCTTATTGTTAAATTCAAGGTCTTTCTTAAGGCATTATAAACATCAAAGTAATTCAAATAAAAGGCATGCCAACACTATTAAAACAGATGGCACTAATTTAACAGTAATTTAACATTCAACTCTTTTCATGACTTAAATTTCTGTGCCATGACCGATGGTATTTTAAGAAGTGTACCTTTGAAAGTCCCTATTTGACCGAGTGAAAAACAATATTTGGATCCCCCAGATTCTCTGGAGCATACTTCTATTCAGGGTCATCTCTTTGATTTGACTCAAGATAGAAAGTGTAAAATCCACTTAAAATGAATCCTAGCTATAAAGTTACCAACATTAAGACCCTTCAATGTGCCCTCAAGTAATCTTTAAAGCAGATAATATGTTCAGGTTCCAGCAAGAAATCAATGCCTTCGTTATTGTAGGAGTGAATTTACACTGCCTGCTGCTGCCTCCTCCCAAGAGACCAGGTCTCAAATGTACATGTGATGTTTGTATCCTCGTATCCTTTCCCTTGAGGAGCTCTGCTCCTCCAACTCTATGTATTTGCAATGAGCCTTTAAATCAACAGACTTCCACCCTTCTTCCCCCTCCCAACCACCAGCCCAGAAGTAGGCATGTGACCCAAGCTAGACCCATCCACTGCCCCTACAGACTTTGTGAATGAAACTCATGGGACAAAACTGGACGCATCTGAAGACATTCCCTAGGGAGCCAAGTCCCTTGTGTCATGATGAGTGAGTTTTGTGCCTCCTCTCAATTCCTAATTTCTGTGATTAATACCATCTTCCCAATAAAACATATTTTTATGTTAACAAGAGTCAGAATCCTGGTGGATTTTTATCTTGTTTCTAGGAGAAAACATTTTTATGTACTGTTTATGTACCACTTACCAGGTATATGACCTTGGAAAGGTCAATTTATTTTCTTTATGCCTCACTTTTCTCATCTACAAAGTGAGAATAGTAACAACATCATAATGCTGCTGTGAGATGTCCATGTAAAGTATTTTGAAAAGTCCTCAATACAGTAAGAGCTAATCAATTTTTATCATTACTATATGAATAATATATAATTTTTAAAGTATTTTGAGACTGGCCTTTTTACTGAACCATCATTAACTGAAGTATTTTTAGACTTAATTCTCTTGAAGTTTCTAAATAGAAAATCATACTGTCTATAATTAATGGTAACTTAATTCTCTTCTTTTCTCTTGTGTCCTATATTTTTCTTTTCTTAAAGTATTTTTTGATAATTTTAAAGTTCAGAACTTTTACCAATTTTTAAAATTATTTTTGCTTAGTAGTTTGTGAAATCTAAATTAATGTCAAATATTTCAAGTTTTTCTTAAAGTCTTTAAACTTTTAAATTGTGATTATTTTTATTTGTTAATTATTGCTTCTTTCCCGTATACTTTAATATCCCCCTCCTCCATGGAAATTATAGTAAATGCATAACCCATTTCCCATTTTGCCTCTTGGGTTTTTTTTTTTTTCTTGTTGTTCATTTTTTTTTAAAGTTTTTTTAAATCCATTTCCTCTTTGCTCTAAATTTTCTTAAGTATATCTTCAAATCTAATGAGTTTCATGTAGTGTCCAGTTGAATCCTCCACTAGAATAAGATTTTTATTTTTAAAACTGTGTTATATATTTTTTAAATGTTTTAATTTAATTTAATTTATTTTTTTATACAGCAGGTTCTTATTAGTTATCCATTTTATACGTATTAGTGTATATATATGTCAATTCCAATCTCCCAATTCATCACATCACCACCACCCCCCTGCCACTTTCCCCCCTTGGTGTCCATATGTTTGTTCTCTACATCTATGTCTCTATTTCTGCCCTGCAAACCGGTTCATCTGTACCATTTTTCTAGGTTCCACATATATGTGTTAATATACGATATATGTTTTTCTCTTTCTGACTTACTTCACTCTGTATGACAGTCTGTAGATCCATCCATGTCTCTACAAATGACCCAGTTTTGTTCCTTTTTATGGCTGAGTAATATTCCATTGTATATATGTACCACATCTTCTTTATGTGTTGTTATCTTAATGCATTCTTTTCTGATAGATTGTTGTTCATGTTCCATTATTGTTTCATTTTTTCATTATATGTGATGTCCTCTAATAGTGAAGAGTAAGACATTCACTACTGGCCAGTGGTAATAGGGCTACACCCCCAAGGGTGTCGGTGGAGGCCATGTGGGGAGCAGCAACGAGGCACTCTAACCCCTCTCAGTCTGGGTTTGGGCCCCAAGAACCAAAAAGATCTCAAAGGAAGATATCAAACTATTACCAACATCAGGAAACAGGGCCGATCATTTCTAGCCTTTGCAGACATCAATAAGGAAATAAGGCAATATGCTGAACAATGCTACACACATTCTTTGGACAACTTAGACAAAACAGATCTATTTCTTGAAAACACAAACAAAAACCCAGCCAATATAAAATAGATGATTTGAATAGATCAGTAACTATTAAAGAAATTGAATTAATAAATTAAAACCTCCAGAAAAAAGAAACAACCAAGCCGAGACGGTTTCAATGGAGAAGACTACCAAATGTTTAAGGAAGAAAGACTGAATGCTTTTCCTCTAAGAATGAGAATACTGCAAGGATGTTTACTCTCACTAATCTTATTCAATATAATAATGGACAATTTTGCAAAGTCAAGAAAAGTAAATAAAAGAAGTATGGATCAGAATTCCTTATTTCATATAACATGATGTTCTATGTAGGAATTTCTAAGAAACCTAAGAAAAAAATTCTTAGAGCTAATAACTGTTATCAGAAATGTTGCAGGATATAAGATCAATATAAAAATCTATTTTGTTTTCTATATACTAGTAATAAACATGGGAACACCAAAATTAAAATATGATGCCACTTATACTTTCTTTAAAAAAAGAGAGAAATAAATGTTGATCCAACAGAACACATACAGTACTTGTATGCTAAAAATTGCTGCAAAATATTGATGAAATAAATTAAAGATTAACTAAATAAATGGAGAGAGACACTGTGTTTTCAAGGATTAGGCACTAACACAGTAAAGATGCCAATTCCCCATAAATGGAAATTTTCACAAAACTCCTATCAAAATCCAAGCAATACTTTTTGTGGATATAGATAAGATTATTCTAAAATGTATGTGGAAAGGCAAATGAACTAGGATAGCTAAAACAATTTTGAGAAAGAATAATACAGGGAGGAACCTACCTAATTTCAAAACTTATTATGGAACTGCAGTATTCAAGACTACGTGGTATTGGTGAGGGATAGACACAAACCTATAGAACAGAAAATACAACTCAGATTTAAGACACAGAAATATGCCCAATTTATTTTTAACAAAAGTAAAAAATTAATTCAATGGAGGAAGGATAACCTTTTCAATAAATGGTATTGAGACATTGAATTTCCTTAAGAAACAAAAACAGAAACAAACAAAAAAAATCAACCTTTACCTCATATGAAAATTAACTCAAGATGTAACTCATAAGGCTGTAAAATTTTTAGAGAGAATATAGGGGAAAATGATTGAGATCTAGGGCTAGGCTAAGAATTCTCAAACTTGACACCAAAAGCATGATCCATAAAAGGAAAAAATGATAAATTGAACTTCACAAAAATTAAAACCTTTTGTTCCACAAAACACCCTGTAAAGTCGATGAAAGGACAAAAGCTACAGAGTGGGAGAAAATATCTGCAAACCACATAGCCAACATAGGACTAGTATTTAGAATCTATAAAGAATTCTCAAAACTCAACTTTAAAAAGATAATCCAGGGAATTCCCTGGCGGTCCATTGGTTAGGACTCTGCAGTCTTGCTGCCGAGGGCCCGGGTTCAAGCCTTGGTCGGGAAACTAAGATCCCACAAGCTGCGCGGAGCAGCCAAATAAATAAATGAATACATAATAAAATCAAATAAATAATCCAATTAGATAAAGGACAAAAAACATGAAGCGACATGCCAGTGAAGAGGATATACGGATGGCAAGTAAGCACATGAAAAGATGTTTAACATCATTAGCCATTAGAGAAATGCAAATTAAAACCACAATGAGACATGACTACACACCTATCCAAATGGTTAAGATAAGCAACACCAAACGCTGGTGAGAACAGAGAAAGTGTACTGCTCATACATTACTGGTGGTGATGTAAAATGGTACAGTCACTCTAAAAACAGTTTGGCAGTGGCTTAAAAATTAGGCATTCAACTATTGTATGAGCCAGCAATTACAATGCTGGGCATTTATCCCAGAAAAATGAAAACTTATGTTAATGCAACAACCTTGATAAATCTGTAACAAATTATGCTGAGTGAAAAAAGCCATTCCCAAAAGTATCTCACACTGTAGGATTCCATTAACATTTTGGAAATGATGATTTATAGAGATGCAGAACAGATTAGTGATTGCCAGTGTTTAAGACTAGGGGGTAATTGTGGCTATGAAAGGGCAACAAGAGGGATTGTTGTAGTGATGGAAATGTGTATCTTGACTGCACCAATGTCAATATCTGCTTATGATATTGTACTAAGTTTTGCAAGATATTACCATTGGAGGTAACTTGATAAAGGATACATGAAATATTTGTCTTATTTCACACAGTTGGTTGTGAATCTATAATTACCTCAAAATAAAAAGTTTAATTAACAAATAGGGATGGTCTTTAAAGAATCTGAATTATAAATGATAATGAAAATGATAACTGCCTTAGATAAAGACTCAGTGTTAGATAAAAAATATTTATCATTTACATCAGATTAGTGAAAACACAATTTCATATATTGTCTAAAAATTCCCAATCTAATGAGTGTTATTAGTAGTTTACTCTATAATAAGCTAAATTTATATCATAGCCCCTAGTAATTGACTTTGCTAATTTGGTTACAGTGAAAAATTCTTTACTACACATTCAGTGACACCATCCATGTAAATGTATACCTGATTATATACTATATATATTTAATCAGAGAAGAGAAAATCATTGTCCCAGTATTTTTAATATTCCTCGTAGCTTTGTGTCTGAACTTTCAGTAGATTTTTCCAAAAACAAAGTGGCAGAACCCAAATCAGTAAGTTGGTATTTGGGAGAGAATAAGGGTAAGGTTGTTAAGTGTGAAAGTGTTTTATTCTTCTCTTTCTCGTATAGGTTTCAAAACTTCTTTTAAATTTCTACTTTATTACAGCAAGCTAGACATCAGTTCTGTTTCATTTACTATTACAGAAAACATGACTTTGTCTAAGAGTATTACTAATGAAAAAATGATATTGCTGTCTCATGGGACTTATAAATTAGCTACATAAGCTATAGCTAACAAAATTAATAAATTATAGCTAATTTTTGCTAAGTTAATAAAAAACTATAGTATTCTTTAGTTTTCAAAAGAACATTACCTACAACTTATTTACTCAAAATGACTGGTGCCCCATGAATGTACAGGATTAAAACAAATACTAATCCAGTACAGAAAGACATGGGAGAGAGCAGGATTTATAAAGAACTATGTTTAAAAAATGAATATATGTATATTCTTTTCAGATTCTTTTCCCATGTATGCCATTACAGAGTATTGAGTAGAGTTCCCTGTGCTATACAGTAGGTCCTTGTTGTTTATCTATTTTATACATAGTAGTGTGTACCTGTTAATCCCAAACTCCTAATTTATCTCCCCCTCCACCCCACTATCCCCTTTGGTAACCATAAGTTTGTTTTCTATGTCTGCAAGTCTATTTCTGTTTTGTAAATAAGTTCATTTGTATCATTTTTTTATTCCACATATAAGTGATATTTGTCTTTCTCTGTCTGACTTACTGCACTTAATATGATAATCTCTAGGTCCATTCATGTTGCTGCAAATGGCATTATTTCATTCTTTTTTATGGCTGAGTAATATTCCATTGTATATATGTACCACATCTTCTTTATCCATTCATCTGTTGATGGACATTTAGGTTGCTTCCAAGTCCTGGCTATTGTAAATAGTGCTGAAATGAATATTGGGGTTCATGTACCTTTTCGAATTATGGTTATCTCTGGGTATATGCCCAGGAGTAGGATTTCTGAATCATATGGTATCTCTATTTTTAGTTTTTTAAGGAACCTCCATACTGTTCTCCATACTGGCTATACCAGTTTACATTCCCACCAACAGTGTAGGAGGGTTCCTTTTGCTCCACATCCTCTCCAGCATTTATTATTTGTAGACTTTTTAATGATGGCCATTCTGACTGGTGTGAGGTGATACCTCATTGTAGTTTTGATTTGCATTTATCTTCTAATTAGCTATGTGGAGCATCTTTCCATGTGCCTGTTAGCCATCTAAATGTCTTCATAGGAGAAATGTCTATTTAGGTCTTCTGCCCATTTTTTGATTGGGTTGTTTGTTTTTTTTGATATTGAGCTGTATAAGCTGTTTGTATATTTTGGAAATTAGTCCCTTGTCAGTAGCATCATTGGCAAATATTTTCATAAATATTTAACTCATTTTAAATGATCAGCATATCAGTTATAAATCAAACATTTCCTTCAAAGACCCATTTTCATTATCTCTATTCCAAAATTTTATCATATATTTTTCTTAAAATCTTTCCTGTGAGATCAACCAACAAGAAAACTCAGAAATTTTTCATAATGATGCATTATTTTCTTATTTTTATACAAAGTTTTATTCCCTTTACTAGAGTAATTTTAATATTGTAAAACTGTTTGAAATGTTCTCCATTTTCAAATAATATCTTTTTCAGGTTTTTTTAGCTTTGGTTTTTAAATAAGTCAGCATCTTCACTTCAGTGTTCAAGTTTGCATATGTATTTTTTAAATACTATTATATTTTGCTGAACAATCTCTAAACACTAGTACATAAATCTAATTTATGAATTCTATGAAATTGTATTCAAAATAGCTAGAAAAACATATAAGGATTTAGTGCTTAATCAGAGAAGGATAATTTTTTCCAAGTTATCCATTCACATGGATCTACTAAAAAATACACCTATTTTCACAAATCTTCATAATAATGTAAGGTTCTTTTATTTTTCTCCCTACTTTAACCTTTCATTTTTCCAACAAATGAAGTATTTTGTATGCCTCTCATTCTATCCCTGACTTGTATTTGTAGAACACACATTAAGGGAATTGTCACTGCAATCCCCTTAATCATCTTTAAACCCAGTCCTAAAGAACATCAGTAGTCAGTTTTTTCTCCAGTTATAGGAAATGTAAGGTAAATTAGATGAGGCTGTTAGCAGGAGAGTACATCATTTTTCAGCTGGTTCTTACGAATCTCTTACCAGATCATTCACCCAGCATTAGTATGTATACAGTCTCTACTTGATGGAAGAAATGCTGTCTACAAGGAGGTGAAATGCCGTTTATGAAATATAATCTTTTTTCTTCCCCACTGGCCAGAAGACAAAGCTCCAACTGGAAGTTTAAAGCTAAGGTATTATCTCTGCTTCTTAAAATGCTGAATAATAACTAGGTTTTCCTACTGAAAGATAAGTCCAGAACAACTGAAATTCACTTTTTCAGTGGAAAATGCTCAAAGAACAAAGCATGCACATACAGGGAGAAATTGAGCCTGATTATACCCTCCAAAGTGAAAGGGAAAAAAATTCCAAATCCCGCACAAAGAGAGTATGTGGTCAGATAAGTATAACTGCTGGCCAAAACAATTTAATCAACCATTCTTCCTAAGATGTTTATGTGACTTCTGAGAAACAGGGTACTTTTGTAACAAAGATTAAATTGCTTCCACTGTGAGTGGTACCAGCTAGTCATATCCTGATGTGTCATAGAGGACAGACAGCGACTAAGTCCAATACAAAAGGAGGAAGAAAAAAAAAAAAGGAAGCATTGCTGATCAAACAGCTAGTTGTTCACAGCAGTGATTTAAAAAAAAACAAAAAAACAAAAAACCATCTACATCTAAGCAAGAGGATGACTTCTAACAATGTGCAACAAAAACACAGCAGAAAATTGTTTACCTTAAAACAAACAAAAAAAAAGATCATTCATTTCAAAGCAAAACTGCAGTGCACAGCATTCTGCAGCAAAACTCAAATAACCATGTAAGCATTAAAGACGAATTCCTTTTCACAATAGGAAGAAAAAATACTAGCTAGAGAGTTCTACTTTTGGCCTACTAAGGCAAAGCATGTATTAAAGGAAAGAGGAGAAGAAAACTTAAAAAGCAGACACCAGCAATATTTGACAAGGCTAAATTTTTTAATCCAGTTCCAGTAAGATAGTGTTTAGATTTCCACATGAGACATAAACAGCCTTGGAAATGGTTTTCAAAAATCATTAGGTCTACAAAATTTATGTACAGCTTGCAAAAGTTACATTGACCAAGTCCACATGCATCAATTCACGTTTGCCTCTTTCATCCCTCCCAGCCAATTCTAACTTTTGTGGTTTCCATGTTGTTAAAGAATATTCATATACAGGACTTCCCTGGTGGCTCAGTGGTTAAGAATCTACCTGCCAATACTGGGGACACGGGTTTGAGCCCTGGTCTGGGAAGATCCCACATGCCGTGGAGCAACTAAGCCTGCGCGCCACAACTACTGAGCCTGTGCTCTACAGCCTGTGAGCCACAATTACTGAGCCCATGTGCTGCAACTAATGAAGCCCGCACACCTAGAGCCCTTGCTCTACAACAAGAGAAGCCACCGCAATGAGAAGCCCATGCACTGCAACGAAGAGCCCACTTGCCGCAACTAGAGAAAAGCCTGCGCACAGCAATGAAGACCCAATGCAACCAAAAAATAAGATAAATTAATTTAAAAAAAAAGAACATTCACATACAGATTATATGCTGGTAGACAGAGGATTAAAACTTTTATTAGTTGAACATAAACAAAACATGGATTTATAAGAACATATATGTATATACAAATGTGTATATGTATGTAAACACTAAAGTATCCAAATTTGTTCTTCAGTGCAATGTAAAAATCACATTATATGTACGAAGTTTGCATAGCTATGTCTCTATGTGTTTATATAAGGAAATATATATGAAGTTTGTATGCGTGAGAGGGAGAGAGAGACACAGTGAATAAGACAAATATGTTTATTTCTTTAGGTAAGGTGCCCCTTATTATTCTCTATAGACAATTATCCTAGAAATATAAACATTTAAATTTTCAAGTGGTGACTTGCAACTATAGATATTTGTTCTCTTGCTTCCTTATTGGTTATATATTATAAATAAAGATTTGTGTTATTTATAGATTACCTCTTCTAATAGTAGACAATGAAAAATACTAGGGCAAATTAGGAATAAAAATAATAAAACAATATTTTGAACTAGGTTTGGTTAATTTTTCTGGATTAATTTTCCTTCTTTCATTCCATTGTGAGTAGATGTGGTATATCTTCATGAAGTAAAATCAAACTGTAGCCAGATAGTTATTGACTACCTTGAGGGGTTCTAAGGTCGGTTTAATTTATGCCAAAAATTGTTTGATATTTGAAACTTCTATAAGTGGAAAGGTAATAAAGTAAATAGAATCTCAAAGACATTTTATAGCAATAAAAGGAATGTACTACTGATATATAATGTAAAAGATATAGTCTTCAGACTCTTAGGTACATTCAGAATATTACAATATTAATTTGAAGAGACAGATAATGAAGACCACTGTCAACCAAGTGGACATTGCTGGACAAAGAGGTGAAGGTGAAAAATTCTTTAAAATGTTTATTACAAATATTTAAAAATAACTATGGATGCATAAAGGAACCAATTCTGACCAAAAATAATGTCTAGAGTTTGAGGACTGACTTACCTCATGCCAGCTAATATTCTAAACACCAATTTGATCCTTACATTTACTCAGTTGAATTTTTGTTGTTTAACAGATTTGGTGGCAGTGTTGGGACACAATGTAAACTTCTGATGGTATTTGAGGACAATGAGAAACACAGGTGTGGTACCTGCGAACCGTTTTTTGAGTTCACTGCCTTTCTTGCTGTTTCCCAGGGCTGTGGGCAAGTGCCTCTTGGTTCTGAGCTCCACTCTCTTTACATTGAGCTTCTGATCTAATTGCTTCTCCAGTACAAGGCAGGCAAGCTTGAGCTGGCAGACCATTCGCCTGGTGCCCAACTGAGCTGGCAGACGGTTCTACCTGAAGCTAAACCCCTAGCCTTTCAGACTGCAATTCCTAGGCTTTGGAGTGGAAAACCCTCTGCCCTTGATTCTATCTGAAGATTCACGTGGGAACTGTATTCAGTTCATTCATGTGGACCTCCCAGTCTTGAGTCCCCACTTGTAGAGGTCTGCTGGTTTATTCCTTGCCCCAATCCAAGGTTCCATGGGAATTGTTGGTGAAGCACACAGGGCCTTCTCTTTGCCAGGGCTCAGTAATATCTTTTGGTTACTGCTGGTATGTTAAGGTGCACATGCCTGTTGTGTTTTGTGTAGATAAAGACTATTTCTAATGGGGATCTCAAAGGCCAGAAAGCCACAAAAGTTGGTGGGTATGGATTGAGCACTCTCTTCAGCTTGGCGGAACTTTTTTCTGTTTGCTAAATGGGATGCCATCCAATTCATGAATCATTTAATAAAGCCAGTTTGATCCTTAAATTTACTCAGTTGAATTTTTGTTGTTTAACAATTCACAGTGAGGGGTATATGAATGTGAATTACATATGAATTTCAAAGACACACAACTAGTCTATCTGAAACTGCAGAAATTCATCTCAGGGGGCTTCGAAGAGCTCTGGTTCTTTATGTCTCAGCGCAGAAAGAATCCATTGAGAGGCAAAGTGATAAATAAGAAGTGATTTATTAGAATAGGACACTTGTAAGGTTTACGAGTGGGCAGGCGGGCAAGAGGGTGCCATGCCAAGAACTTAGTGGGCTATTTATAATCAAAGGAAAAGTGGGGAGGGGGAGAAAACCACCTTCTTCCTCATTCTTGAGTAGACATGAAGCTTCCATCATCAGTTCCTTCTCCACATCAGGTGGGGGAGTTTTCTTGTCCCTACATGGTCAAACCAGGACTGTCATGGCACTATTTAAGTTAGCAGGAGGGTGGTAATATATGCTAAAAATGGTAAATCATCTCAAGTTTTAGTATAATGTCACCTTTTCCTTATATATTTTTTTAGTGATGCAGAGGGACATGTCCTAGGAATCAGTAACTTACTGACCTCACTGGGCAGGATATGGGTCTCATTCTAACATTGTTTTACTGTTTGGGGGCATGTCTCATGCTTCTGTTGCATGGTTTTGTTGCTAAGCAAGCCTGCTCAGTTTTGTTGTTAGGCAAGACTGCTTTCTTGAGTGATCATTAACTTACATGCATTTCCCATACTTTTTTGTTTATGTATGATCCCTTAGTAGTATTAACTATTTAATCACCTACTTTGTCCCTTTAATCTGTCCTTATCAGATCCACAACTCTATCATTTATCTACCTATCTCTCTGCTTATCTATCTATATATCTACCTATTTTTCTATTTTCTCTGTTTGATGCCAGACTCCCAGTTTTGAAACACATTCACATTGCTATTAGCTGTGGACCTTTCTGGATCCTTTATAGATGTGACTTGATTTCTTTGTGCTTCTGTTTTCTCATTGGAGAATATGAGAAAAATAATCATTTCTCTTTGTAGCTCTTTGTAGAGTAAAAGAGAGAATCTATGGAACCCCATTCCTCTCCATAAAGGAAAAGGGCCAAATATCGAGGTTCCATGGACTTTCTCCTCAGTAAGTGTTATTTATTAATTTTTGCTTCTGTTGAAATCTTGATTTACTCATTTCTCATTATCTGTGCCTTTTCTCTCTGCACTTTGTTAATCCATCACTGAAGCACAGGTGTTTTTGTTTTGTTTGTTTGTTTTTTTATACTGGACTTCTTTTTCTTTTTTTAAATTTTTAAATTTATTTATTTTTTTATACAGCAGGTTCTTATTAGTTATCCATTTTATACATATTAGTGTATACATGTCAATCCCAATCTCCCAATTCGTCACACCACCAGCAACCCTGCCGCTTTCCCCCCTTGGTGTCCATCTGTTTGTTTTCTACATCTGTGTCTCTATTTCTGTCCTGCAAACTGGTTCATCTGTACCATTTTTCTAGGTTCCACATATATGTGTTAATATACGATATTTGTTTTTCTCTTTCTGACTTACTTCACTCTGTATGACAGTCTCTAGATCCATCTTTTACTACAAAATGACCCAATTTCATTCCTTTTCATGGCTGAGTAATATTCCATTGTATATATGTACCACATCTTCCTTATCCATTCGTCTGTCAACGGGCATTAGGTTGCTTCCATGACCTGGCTATTGTAACTAGTGCTACAATGGACATTAGGGTGCATGTGCCTTTTTGAATTATGGTTTTCTCTGGGTAGATGCCCAGGAGTGGGATTGCTGGATCATATGGTAGTTCTATTTTTAGTTTTTTAAGGAACTTCCATACTGTTCTCCATAGTGGCTGTACCAATTAACATTCCCACCAGCAGTGCAAGAGGGTTCCCTTTTCTCCACACCCTCTCCAGCATTTGTTGTTTGTGCATTTTCTGATGATGCCCATTCTAACTGGTGTGAGGTGATACCTCACTGTAGTTTTGATTTGCATTTCTCTAATAATTAGTGATGTTGAGCAGCTTTTCATGTGTTTCTTAGCCATCTGTATGTCTTCTTTGGAGAAATGTCTATTTAGATCTTCTGCCCATTTTTGAATTGGGTTTTGTTTTTTTTTTAATATTGAGCTGCATGAGCTGTTTATATATTTTGAAGATTAATCCTTTGTCAGTTGATTCGTTTGCAAATATTTTCTCCCATTCTGAGGGTTGTCTTTTCATCTCGTTTGTACTTTCCTTTGCTTTGCAAAAGCTTTTAAGTTTCATTAGGTCCCATTTGTTTAGTTTTGTTTTTATTTCCATTACTCAAGGAGGCGGATCAAAAAAGATCTTGCTGTGATTTATGTCAAAGAGTGTACTTCCTATGTTTTCCTCTAAGAGTTTTATAGTGTCCAGTCTTACATTTAGGTCTCTAATACATTTTGAGGTTATTTTTGTGTATGGTGTTAGGGAGTGTTCTAATTTCATTCTTTTACATGTAGCTGTCCAGTTTTCACACAACCACTTATTGAAGAGGCTGTCTTTTCTCCATTGCATATCCTCGCCTCCTTTGTCATAGATTAGTTGACCATAGGTGCGTGAGTTTATCTCTGGGCTTTCTATCCTGTTCCATTGATCTATATTTCTGTTTTTGTGCCAGTATCATACTATCTTGATTACTGCAGCTTTGTACTATTGTCTGAGATCCAGGAGCGTAATTCCTCCAGCTCTGTTTTTCTTTCTCAAGATTGCTTTGGCTATTCGGGGTCTTTTGTGTTACCATACAAATTGTGAAATTTTTTGTTCTAGTTCTGTGAAAAACACCATTGGTAGTTTGATAGGGATTGCATTGAATCTGTAGTTTGCTTTGGGTAGTAGAGTCATTTTCACAGTGTTTATTCTTCCAATTCAAGAACATGGTATATCTCTCCATCTGTTTGTATCATCTTTAATTTCTTTCATCAGTGTCTTATATTCTCTGCATACAGCTTTTTGTCTCCTTAGGTAGGTTTATTCCTAGGTATTTCATTCTTTTTGGTGCATTGGTAAATGGGAGTGTTTCCTTAATTTCTCTTTCAGATTTTTCATCATTAGTGTATAGGAATGCAAGAGATTTCTGTGCATTAATTTTGTATCCTGCAAATTTACCAAATCCATTGATTAGCTCTAGTAGTTTTCTGGTGGCATCTTTAGGATTTTCTATGTATAGTATCATGGCATCTGCAAATAGTGACAGCTTTACTTCTTCTTTTCCAGTTTGGATTCCTTTTATTTCTAATTCTTCTCTGATTGCTGTGGCTAAAACTTCCAAAACTATGTTGAATAATAATGGTGAGAGTGGACATCCTTGTCTCATTCCTGATCTTAGAGGAAATGCTTTCAGTTTTTCACCATTGAGAATGACATTTGCTGTGGGTTTGTTGTATATGGCCTTTATTATGTTGGGGAAAGTTCCCTCTATGCCCACTTTCTGGAGAGTTTTTATCATAAATAGGTGTTGAATTTTGTCAAAAGCTTTTTTTGCATCTATTGAGATCATCATATGGTTTTTCTTCTTCAATTTGTTACTATTGTAGATCACATTGATTGATTTGCATATATTGAAGAATCCTTGCATCCCTAGGATAAAGCCCACTTGATCATGGTGTATGATCCTTTTAATGTGTTGTTGGATTCTGTTTGCTAGTATTTTGTTGAGTATTTCTGTATATATATTCATCAGTGATATTTGTCTGTAATTTTCTTTTTTTGTAGTATCTTTGTCTGGTTTTGGTATTAGGGTGATGGTGGCCTCATAGAATGAGTTTGGAAGTATTCCTTCCTCTGCCATTTTCTGGAAGAGTTTGAGAAAGATGGGTGTTAGCTCTTCTGTAAATGTTTGATAGAATTCACCTGTGGAGCCATCTGGTCCTGGACTTTTGTTTGTTTGAAGATTTTTAATCACAGTTTCAATTTCAGTGCTTGGGATTGGTCTGCTCATATTTTCTATTTCTTCCTGGTTCAGTCTTGGAAGGTTATACCTTTCTAAGAATTTGTCCATTTCTTCCAGGTTGTCCATTTTATTGGCATAGAGTTGCTTGTAGTAGTCTCTTAGGATGCCTTGTATTTCTGCGGTGTCTGTTGTAACTTCTCCTTTTTCATTTCTAATTTTATTGATTTGAGTCCTCTCCATCTTTTTCTTGATGAGTCTGGCTAATGATTTATCAATTTTGTTTTCTCAAAGAACCATCTTTTAGTTTTATTTTTCTTTGCTATTGTTTTCTTTGTTTCTATTTCATTTATTTCTGCACTTATCTTTATGATTTCTTTCCTTGTACTAACTTTGGGTTTTGTTTGTTTTTCTTTCTCTAGTTCCTTTAGGTGTAAGTTTAGGTTGTTTATTTGAGATGTTTGTTGTTTCTTGAGGTAGGCTTGTATTGCTATAAACTTCCCTGTTAGAAATGCTTTTGCTGCATCCCATAGGTTTTGGATTTTCGTGTTTTCATTGTAATTTGTCTCGAGGTATTTTTTGATTTCTTCAGTGATCTCTTGGCTATTTAGTAACGTATTGTTTAGCCTCCATGAGTTTGTGTTTTTTACTTTTTTTTTTTTTACCTGTAATTGATTTCTAATTTCATAGCCTTGTGGTCAGAAAAGATGTTTGATATGATTTCAATTTTCTTGAATGTACTGAGGCTTGATTTGTGACCCAAGATGTGATCTATCCTGGAGAATGTTCCATGTGCACATGAGAAGAAAGTGTAATCTCCTGATTTTGGATGGAATGTCCTATAAATATCAATTAAATCTAACTGGCCTATTGTGTTATTTAAAGCTTGTGTTTCCTTATTAAGTTTCTATTTGGTATAAGTGAGGTGTTAAAGTCCTCCACTATTATTGTCTTACTGTCAATTTACTCTTTTACAGCTGTTAGTAGTTGCCTTATGTATTGAGGTGCTCCTATGTTTGCTGCATATATATTTATAATTGTTATATCTTCTTCTTGGATTGATCCCTTGATCATTATGTAGTGTCCTTCCTTGTCTCTTGTAATATTCCTTATTTTAAAGTCTATTTTATCTGCTATGAGTATTGCTACTCCAGCTTTCTTTTGATTTCCATTTGCATGGAATATCTTTTTCTGTCCTGTCACTTTCAGTCTATATGTGTCCATAGATTTTTAGTGGGTCTCTGGTAGACAGCATATATATGGGTCTTGTTTGTATCCATTCAGTGAGCCTGTGTCTTTTGGTTGGAGCATTTAATCCATTCACGTTTAAGGTAATTATCGATATGTATGTTCCTTTTACTATTTTCTTAATTGTTATGGGTTTGTTTTTGTAGGTCCTTTTTTTCTCTTGTGTTTCCCACTTAGAGAAGTTCCTTTAGAATTTGTTGTAGATCTGGTTTCGTGGTGCTGAATTCTCTTAGATTTGCTTGTCTGTAAAGCTTTTGATTTATTCATAGAATCTGAATGAGATCCTTGCCAGGTAGAGTAATCTTGGCTGTTGATTCTTTCTTTTCATCACTTTAAATATATCATGCCACTCACTTCTGGCTTGTAGAGTTTCAGCTAAGGAATCAGCTCTTGACCTTATGGGAGTTCCCTTGTATGTTATTTGTTGTTTTTCCCTTGTTGCCTTCAATAATTTTTCTTTGTCTTTAATTTTTGTCAATTTGATTACTATATGATTTGGTGTGCTTCTCCTTGGGTTTTTTCTGCCTGGGACCCCCTACACTTCCTAGAATTTGGTGGCTATTTCCTTTCCCATATTAGGGAAGTTTTGACTATAATCTCCTCAAATATTTTCTTGGATCCTTTATCTCTATCTTCTCCTTCTGCGACCCCTATAATGCAAATGTTGTTGCATTTAATGTTGTCCCAGAGGTCTCTTAGTCTGTCTTCATTTCTTTTCACTCTTTTTTCTTTATTCTGTTCTGTGGCACTGAATTCCACCATTCTATCTTCCAGGTCTTTTATCTGTTCTTCTGTCTCAGTTATTCTGCTCTTGATTCCTTCCAGTGTATTTTTCATTTCAGTTATTGTATTGTTTATCTCTGTTTGTTCTTTAATTCTTCTAGGTCTTTGTTAAACATGTCTTGCATCTTCTCGATCTTTGCATCCATTCTTCTTCCAGGTCCTGAATCATCTTAACTATTATTATTCTGAATTCTTTTTCTGGAAGGTAGCTTATCTCCACTTCATTTAGTTGTTTTTCTGGGGTTTTATCTTGTTCCTTCATGTGGTACATAGCCCTCTGCCTTTTCATCTTGTCTATCTTTCTGTGAATGTGGTTTTTTGTTCCACAGGCTGCAGGATTGTAGTTCTTCTTGCTTCTGCTGTCTGCCCTCTGGTGGATGAGGCTTTTCATCTAGTCTATCTTTCTGTGAATGTGGTTTTTTGTTCCACAGGCTGCAGGATTGTAGTTCTTCTTGCTTCTGCTGTCTGCCCTCTGGTGGATGAGGCTATCTAAGCGGCTTGTGCAAGATTCCTGATGCGAGGGACTGGTGGTGGGTAGAGCTGTGTGTTGCTCTGGTGGGCAGAGCTCAGTAAAACTTTAATCTGCTTGTCTGCTGATGGGTGGGGTTGGGTTCCCTCCCTATTAGTTTTTTGGCCTGAGGTGACTTTTTTGGCCTGGAGCTTACCCGGCTCTTTGGTGGGGCTAATGCCAGACTCTGGGAAGGCTCACGCCAAGGAGTACTTCCCAGAACTTCTGCTGTCAGTGTCCTTGTCCTCACGGTGAGCCACAGCCACACCCCACCTCTGCAGGAGACCCTCCAACGCTAGCAGCTGGGTCTGGTTCTGTCTCCTATGGCATCACTACTCCTTCCCCTGGGTCCCAGTGCACACACTACTTTGTGTGTGCCCTCCAAGAGTGGAGTCTCTGTTTCTCCCAGTCCTTTCGAAGTCCTGCAATCAAATCCCACTAGCCTTCAAAGTCTGATTCTCTGGGAATTCCTCCTCCTGTTGCCAGACCCCCAGGTTTGGAAGCCTGATGAGGGGCTCAGAACCTACACTCCAGTGGGTGGACTTCTGTGATATAATTGTTCTCTAGTTTGTGAGTCACCCACCCAGCAGTTATGGGATTTGATTTTATTGTGATTGCACCCCTCCTACCGTCCCATTGTAGCTTCTCCTCTGTCTTTGGATGTGGGGTATCATTTTGGTGAGTTCCAGTGTCTTCCTGTCGATGATTGTTCAGCAGTTAGTTGTGATTCTGTTGCTCTTGAAAGAGGGAGTGAGTACACGTCCTTCTACTCCGCCATCTTGAACAAATCACTTCTCTGAAGCACAGGTTTTTGTTTGTTTTATCTTAACCCCACTTAACACAAGATGATTTCATATGAGCATAGTTTATCATAAAGTCTTGAGGCGTAAAGAAAAAGGCATTGAACAATAGTGCTGCCCAGTAAATATTTTTTAAAAATTGAAATACCAGTGCTCATAAACTATTGTAATTATTGCAGCCTCTGGAAATCCTTCACAGGTAGATAGTTCAAAGGAAATGCTCAGGTTCCCCCCCCATCTCCCACCTGACCATACCCACACACAAATCCTGTTACAATCTTACATACAGCAATCTAGCCCCAACCAGCTGTCTCTCTACAGCCTCATATTCTTGACTAAATATCTTTATTAGGTGTCTTTCTAAACAATTCCTGAGCTGAATTCTGTTGTTAGCTTTTAACTAGTTTTTATTTTGCACAGAAGAAGGAAGGAGGGAAGAGGGAGAGGGAGAGGGAGGGAGGGGGAACAGAATAAAGGAAAGAAGAATGGGAGGGAAGAGAAGGAAATCTTAAGAAGCCAGCCTACTTAGGTATAAACAAGAACATTTTAAGGAAATCTCTTCATTTGACACAATATAAGTGTTGTGTCCTCATGCAAAAGGCACCTAGCTCAAAATGATCTTTTTCACTGATTAAAGAATTTTATCTGAAATTCTTACCTCATGAATTGTCAACAATTCAAGTGCCCCAGATGCTGAGCTTTTGCCCAAATTACCAATTGTATGTGAGTTTACAATAGACACAACTTGATAATGTTGCTTTTCCCAAACAAATCAATACAAGGTTATTTTATCTGACCTTTAAGGTCCTTTCCAATCCTGAGATTTGAAAAGGCTGTGATTTCCTCCTGTATATACAAACCTCACAGAAAGTTTAGGGATTTTATTAGGTCCTATTCAAATTCATGGGAAAGGCTAAATGCTGATTTCTGAATGGTTCAGTCAAATGGATTTATATGCTAATATGCTAATGTTACCAGAGATGTAGCCAGCCTGTATTTATTGACTTGATGACTATTATCTATGTAGGCTTTTCTAAAATATTCATTACCATATTATCTAATGAGCTCCAACTCTGAAGGCCATTTAGGTTCAGAATTTATCTATGTGTGGCTGTGTTTGTCCCATTAGATTAGGAAATGATCTTTGGACGGCTTCACATTGCTCTTGGAACACAATGTCTCTCCTTGAATTCACCTCCCAAACATTAAAATAAATATAGTCACCTGGTTTATCTTGCTTTGGTTAGGATTCCATCAACACTGCAGTATTTGTGTACACTACATTTATTTATGTCTTTTCCCAGGGCTTCTTTCACTAACTGTTCATATTTTTCTTCCTTTGTTATTTTGTGCCCTGTAGCATAGCTCAATCAATTATTACAGTCAGGGCTGATGCTGCAGGATTCAAAGGCCCACTAAGAACAAAGAAACGATGGCAAGAGCAAGCTGTAGTCTGTGTGTCACTGGATCAGCTGATCAATCCATGACTGAATTGTTTTTAAATGTATGTCAATTCAAGAACAGGGCTCAGAGATACATTTGAAGCATGAAAGAAAGGGGGAGATGAGATTTCAAAACAGTTTTCTTCATAACAGTGTAGAGCTGACCTTGCATTTAAAGATAGAGGATGGGGGGAAAGCTATAGGAAAGCATGAGCAGTATGAATAAATGGTGTTTATAGGAAGCTCTTTTAATGCCCTTGCTAAAGCTGAACAATAGAAAGAGACAAAGCTCTGAAAAATGTGATCCTTTCTCTGTGATTGATCCTTTTATCTTTCCATTCCTGCCCAGATGATAAAATGCATTTACAAGCATTTACAAGGGCAAACAAGCAATAGTGCCTTTATTTTCTCCAAATATGAGAAATGTTCTTTATTTAGAATTTTGCTATTGAAGCATTTGCTGTAGCACATTCCTCCCACCCACCCCCCACTCCCCACCCACACAAGTTTAAAAACAAAAAAGGATTTGAAGTTTTGAGGTAAAAAGCTAGAATTCCTTATACTAGAAACCCTTTTGTTTTGTTTTGTTTTGCTTTATTTTTTGTAATTAATGAACTCATTCTTGGCACAAAGCTACCTGGAGTGTTGCTAAAAATAAAATAACCTTTGACGAGAGACAAGCCTTGTTTCAAATCTAGATGACACTATTGAAAAAACACCCAGGACAATTGCCAAATATAAGTGCTCAGCCTACCTCAATTCCCTTCACCCCCCTCCCCCCCACACATTTCAACTATGTTATTTCTAGGTTTCTCTAAAAATCCATAATTCCATAATAGCAACAGAGTCTATAAAATAGGAAAATTCACATTTATTTAATATCGACATTTTATCAGACAATGGGATAATTGCTTTCACCTACTGTGTCACTCACTTTTCATAACAATACTTTGAGGTAGTTCCCATGACCTTGCTTAAGGAAACTGTATTCTGGAGTTATTAAAAACATTCTGACTTCATGTGGCTTATAAATGACAAAAGTAAGATGTGAAAACAGATTTGGTTGAATCCAAGGGTCTGGTTTCTCTTTATTAATCGTTCTCAAATGTGAGGGCAAATCAGAATCAATTGGAGGGCTTGTAAAAGCACAGATTGCTGGGCTCCTGCCCTAGAGTTTCTATTTAGTAGGTCTGTGTGCAGTCCCAGAATGTGCAGTTCTTACATGTCCCCAGATGATGATGATGCTGCTGGTCTGGGGACCACACTTTGGATACTGCTCTATACTATGGTGTCTCTCATTAGAAAGACTTACATGGGGTATTTTACATTTTACTACTGACAAGATTTGTTATTCAAGACAAAATACTTGAGAATCATTTGAAAGATGAAATACTACATACTGATGAATTAAATTTTATTAAATTCTCATTTCTTATGCATCTAGAAATTACATGCTATGGGGATTAAGATAATGAATAAAATATAATCCTTGTCCGCCAAGAGTTCATCAAATAGTTGAGATTACGGTCATAGAGACATACTTAAATTTAACATTAACAAGGCAAACACAATAAATTCTTCAGCAGAAGACTCTTAAAAAATGTGCTCTGGGAACATGAGGTAGGAAATTCTGTTTAAAAATACCCAACAAGTCCTCGCCTTCAACTTGCTTTATCCTACAGTCACTTCCTCCCTCTGTCTCTTGCCTTCTGATAAGACTAAATTTACTCTCTTTACTGTGGCTACTTCTTCAAATCCCATTTACACCCGAATCACATAGTAAAGCTTCCACATCAAACATGTCGGTAAAACTGCAGTGGAAAAATTCACCCATAACCTCCTAATTGCAAAACCCAAGGATCTGAAAACAGCCCTTATGTTTCTGCAGCATCAGGCACTACTGATCATTCTCTGCCCTGCACTTGCCCACCTTGGCCCAGCCGACGCCATCCTGTCTCCTGCTTCTCCCTCTCACTGGCTTGGAACTTTAAGCTCACTTCTCTTTGTTGTCTCAAAACCCTTTTTACCTCCATCTGGTCTTTAAAGTTGCTGTTCCTTGATTTTTGCCCTAGGCCTTGTTCTTATACTTCACAAGGCTTTCTTCACCTCACAAAGGGGTGATTTTTATTAAAATGCAAGTCTGTTCACCTTAATCCCCCTTCAAAAACATCTACTGAATCCCATTTGCCTCAAGCAAGCAAGGCTTCTCACCATCTGGTCTGACTAATTTTCCATCTGATCTGGCACTTCTCTTTTCACTGCTCAATTTGCTGTTTGTCTTCATAGGCCCATTATCCTGTTGGCTTTTTCTAACTTAATTACACACGATGAAGCTAATTACATTGTCCACCTTCATGAGTACACAAGAGGCTTCTTATGTAAGAAAAACTTCAGTCTGTCTCTTGTGCTTCTCCTTTTCTTTCACACCACCACTTCACTCACGGGACACTTCGCGTATGGCACTTGTGGTCACCAAATATGTGGAGGCAAGTCTCCAGGACACCAGCTGGGTGTACTACACTTTAACTCAATTCTGACACCGTCTCCCTGGAGACAGTGTCATATCCCACAGGTTAAGGGCTCAGCCTCACGAGAATCTCCCCCAACCCCCACAACACTTATGCTGGGCCTATTGTCTCTTTTTTAACAGAAGGTGGAGAGTTTGGGAGGTAATTAGGGTTAGATGAAGTTATGAGGATGGAGGCCCCAAGAATGAGATTAGGGCTTATATGAAAGTATAGACCAGGCAAAATTAATCTTCAGGGAGAGAAGGAATAATAATGGCTGAGTCTGGAGCAGAGAGTGTGGATGAGAACTAACTGGAAAGGGATGGAGGGGAACTTTTTAGTGTGGTAATAGAGTTCAGTAGTTTGATGGGATACTGGTTAAAGGACTGAGTACATTTGTCCAAACCCATCAAATTATCCTCTCAATATGTGTGCATTTTATTTTTTCTGACTATTAAAAGAACCTATACATCTGAGTCAACCTGACTAGTTTAGATCAAGTTAGCTACATAAGGTGGTAAGAAAGAAAAAAAAATATGTATAAATTCTATTTACATTTCTTACTGAAAAATTCTGACAAAAGGATTTAGTTTTATTTTAGTGTTTGGTTGCATAGTTTCCTAAGTCAAAATGCAAGATGAACAAAATTTTTTAGAATGATCAAATAAATCATAGAATGATATATACTTACTGTTATGTAGCCTTTCTTAATTGCTAATTTCCAGTGGTTTATATCACTAGAAACAAAGAATATGGGTGCACATACGTATACAATTTTTATTTCTGTTGAAAGACTGATGTTTTAGCCTTCAAACAATAGACAGTAAAAAGGCTTGTGAATGAATATAAGCTTCTCTCAAAATGTGGACCTCTTTTTCACGTTTTTTAGGCCTGTGAGGCACAGTAAAAAGAATCAGAAAAAAATTATCCAATTACTGTGACCTACCTGACCCATTATTGCCAAGGGGAATAAAAATGAGTTTTATGCATTTGAAGGTATAGTTAATGAAGAGTTTTTAAAAACTCATAAGTTGATAGCTTTGTGTAATTATACAGAGTAAATATATCAGAAATACAGTTATCATAATTTTTACATTATAAAAATATGTCCATTAGAATTACCAGAATATGTCTGGCATATATTTGTAGAAGAAAATTCAATGCACTATGTGCTAATCTCCATTTACTCATGTGCAACTTTCCAAGACACTCCTCTTGTAGAGCAAAATATGAATGAAAGTGAGCTGTCAGGTAACAGGTGTTGTAAGACAGATCAAGTAGAGATCTGATTTTGTGTCAAAATGAAATAAGAATTAAGGAATGGAACTGCAAGTCTTAATATACTCATATTTCTTATTTTCACAGTAACATATGACTATGATCTGGGTTTCTGTGGCAACAGGCAAGGATATTATCAGACTCATGATGTAGATAAATGGCTCCTTACATATCTTCTTTCTTATAATCATAGAAGGATATGTATCAGAAATGAAGTTATAGCTATAATTGAAGAACAAAGCAAAATCTGTATGTTACCAGCAGACATGTTCTTGTCAGCACAGACAGTGCTATCTACAGGAGCACTTGTATTCTGCAAAGAACAACACAAATGAGTCTATCAATACCATGTGAAAATCGGCTATTTTTCTTGCTTTCTATACCATTGCCTTTCAAGAATTATAGCAAAACTTGAAGGCTTCCACATTGAACCTCATATTGGAATGTGAATTAAGTATATTCATAAGTGAATTTGCACAGAAGAATGAGGTCCACATTTTGCTTTTCATTCTCCATAGATATTTTCAATATCAGAGTGAGTGAAAAGATGCATATATTATATGTATAAGAACATATCCCTATAAGCTTTTATATTATTATAAGGGTAAATAACATAGTTGATTGGATTTTGTATTTTATATACATAAAAATGTAAAATATATTACAAAACATATTTTTATTCATAATTAAAATTATTTGCTTTTCTAAAATACACTTAACTTTTTAAAAGCACATTTAACTTGTAATATATAACACTATGTATCAAAATGTTACTATAAAAGTTCATATATAATTTTGTATGTTTATGTTGTGTTGTTTTAATATTTTTCCTATCATCTTATGACATCAGAGAAACCCAAAGATGGTATTCTAAATTCTAAGCTTTCAAGTAATGCTGTGAAGGAAAAAAATAAGGTGATTCCAAATAGTATTAAAATGTTTTTATTATGCTAATAAAGAAATGGAATACTTCAGAATTAATATTAGTCCATTCTGAATAAACAGTTTCATATCATTTTTATTTATTCACTTATTACTAATTATAAAATCATTATCTTGGGATAAATTAGAAAGGGAGTATAAAATTAAATGCAAATTATTGTGAGAAAAGTTCTTGTAAATACATTAGAAGTCATAGAGGTGAAATATCAAAAATCATGACTGATATTTGATATTTAACCTTATTCAACTTTATACCATTCCAGCAAGTTATTGAACTTGAGGAAGGGGTCATGGGTACTCCCAATTTATAGCTGGTCTATCAGAAGTGAGGGGACAACTTGGGAATTGTGATTAATGTCTGAAGTGGGGAGCAGTCTTATGAGACTGAGCCCTTAACCTGAGGGATCTGCACTAATTCTGGGCATTTAGTGTGAAAATTTAGTTAAATGGTGGGATACCAGGTCTGTGTCCACCAAGAATTGGAGAATTGCTTGGTGTAGAAAACTCTCAATCTGGTGTCAGTAGTGTTGTGATTAGTACAGAGAAAAAGGGTGACTTCTTTTACAGATATTGTGAATTTTACTTCTTTGAGCTCTGATTTATTTTATCCCCATAAATATTCTAGAATTTTTCTCCTGAAATGCAGTTTAGTTGGAAGTAGCTTGATCCATTCTGGTTTTGCTTTTAAGACTTATTAATCAGGACCAGAGCAACATTCAGTCTAGGTCGAATTACGCCCAACACTAAAGTAAGATCCTTCTGAGTTCTGTGTCTGATGCCCAGGGAATTCTGAAGTTTTCTAGACTGGCTGTTGGGATATTGTAGACATTATTGCCTGCTCTCTACGAGCACCAGGTACTATTACCTCTCACCCTTTCCCCAGCCCCTGAAGTTTCCTCACATGTGTGCACTTATCAGTACTCTCCTCTATACCCAAGGTAGATCCTCTGCAGGCATCTGGAGTTCTCTCTCTCTCTCTCTCTCTCTCTCTCTCTCTCTCTCTCTCTCTCTCGGCAGCTTTCTTCTCTCCAGTACTCTCTGCTGCAAACTCCAGCCAGTTTGGCCTCTTGGACTCTCAGCTCCATCACCTCAACTCAGGGAGCCCACGGCGTGATGCTTGGGTTACACCTCCTTGCTCCCTTCCCAGAAACTCTTTCAAGGCAATGCACTGTGACAATCAGAGGACTCACCTTGCTTATTTCCAGTCTCTTGGGAATCACTGTTCATTTGATCATGTCTAGTGTCTTAAAAGCCATTGTTTTATGTATTTTGTCTTATTTTTCCTAGTTGCTTCAGGGGGAAGAGTACATCTACTTCCTGTTTCAACATCTAAGAGTGAGGCAGAATTCATAATCCACTTTTACATTTATCGTATACTGATCTTAAACCAGACTCTTCTTCTCACAAGGTTTTATCTCTATAGTACATTTGAGTGCTTAAATTCCTAGGTTATACAAGTTATGTTTTTCAAATTAGAATATCAAAGTGGATGCAAAATATGAAATATTATCTACATCATCTGGTCTCATTTTACTACTGGGTGGTAAGCAGCCTTCATTTTTCTAGTTTCAACATAAATACTAATCTAATTCTTCTGCTATGCCGGTTTGAATTAGGTGTGTTTAGGAAACCCTTGAGTTATATAATAAATGTCTAATTCAGCTGGGCTGATATGCATCCTTGCTGAAGGCATAGATTTTCCTTCCCTATAAGTGGGTGTACTTGTTAGATGTGATAATCTGTGCAAAATATTATCTATAGTTCTAACTTCTATATGTGTTTTTCACGTATCTCATTCAACATGCATAACTTTTGAGTAAAAATTTATTTTTCATTATTAATGAAATATATTTTCCTAGTCATATAAATCCTGGAGAGGTTGTATACATGTTAAATAAAGAAAAAAGAAGCTAAACAATATGTTTCATTAAGAAAAATTGTACTATCCTCAGGAGACCCTTTTTCTAAATTAAACAACAAAACACAGAGAGGCTCAGAGAGTCCTTGTGAGCAAAATACGAACTTCTTTGAATGCTATGAAAAAAATAGATAAATGTGAAATGCAAAACAGAAACTTATGGAAATAATCTTACATGTTATTTTTCAGACCAATTCAGAAACCCAAACCAATGTTTTATTCCTATAATCTGTCACTATTAATTAGTCATTTAAAAATGATGACTTTTACTTCCGGATGTTCAACTCATGTATCAACTCACATTTTTATTTCTGAATTGTCAGTTACATAAGGTCTTAGTCTTTTCCGGAGAAATAAAAATATCAAGATTTTCATTTCCAGTAATACGGCAGTCTAAATGTTATAATGTTCCTCCTTCAAAAAACAGTTTAGGGGCTTCCCTGGTGGCGCAGTGGTTGAGAGCCCGCCTGCCGATGCAGGAGACACAGGTTCATGCCCCGGTCCAGGAAGATCCCACATCCTGTGCTCCGCAGCGGGAGAGGCCACAACAGTGAGAGGCCTACATACTACAAAACAAAAACAAAAACAAAAACAATTTAAAATGGTGTATAAAATATTCTTCTTGCGTTAGACATGCACCTCTGGCCCAGAATAATAAATGAGGTTTCTAAGTAATTTTAATATGGTTCCTTACACAGAAGTCATTTATGTTACAAAAAAATCTCCACTTTGTACTCCAGAGAGTGTATAGCTTTCATATTCTCCGGGGATTCATGTTCTATAGATTCTGGATCTAATTAATCCTTTACCCAGAGATACCCTGCTAAAGGCATTCAATAGATCAGGTCTCTTCCTCTGAGAATATATCATTAGACATTTAATTGAAGGTCTGACAAGGAGATTAGCTGGGTCACTTTCTTTCCTTTCCCTAGAGACATCTCCTCACCCCTCATAAAGACAGTAAATGCATACAAGCCAACTGTTTAACTTCCTACAATGCATCTACTCAGGAGAAACATGTATCAAATATAGTTTTATCTTCAAAGTGAGTATAGCATAGAATTTTAAAGTCTTTTATAGTTATAATTTTAAAGAATAGTTAGACCCCTTCCATGTAGCTATACAATTAAATCTCGAAAAAGGCTGATACAGTCAATCAGATAAGTGTGGCTTCTTCATGCTTCTCATTAGCTTTCTGGGACATTGTGCCCTCACTGATCTACAAATGTACAAAAAGCTTTCCCAAGTTCTCAAAACATTTACAAAATATTCAAATATTCAACTTCCAGTTATTTGTGTATGCAACAACATCAACACATCATAAATTCTTCCTTCCAGACAACTCAGAAATGAATATTACTCTTTAATGTAAGATCTTGATTGAGTTTTTCTTTTTCTTCCCCAGAAGGCTATATTTCCCTGTATCTTAGCCTTATCGTGTACACAACTGTTAAATATTATTTAGATAATTTTCACAGTCTTTGAAGCTTATCTTTCATAACAAAAATGAATAACCATTAATTAGGAAATTATTAGATACTTTGAAAAGGAGAGAGTTAGAGATATATTCTAGGAGTGGAGACATAACCAAAATCAAAAAGAACAAAAAAAAAAATCTAAGTTTTGTGGAGACACAGAGGATATAATTTTAATCTAGAGATTAAGGAAAGTTTTGAAGAAGAGGAAATGTAAGGTAAAATTTGAAGGATAAGTAGGTTTTTAACAGGAAGAGAAGAACAAAATTCCAGGTAGATTTAAGAACATCCCTGAATGCACAAGGCACGTAGTGCATGGTATGATCTGGGAACCATAGTAGTAAGGTGTGTTTGCGGTGGAAATAAAGTTGTAAAGGGGGTCCTTCTTCATGGTGGGAAATCATGAATATCAATCTAAATAGTCTGGGCTTCATTCTGTAGGTTATATGCATTCACCAAAGTATTTTGGATAGTATGAGCCTTTGACAGTTAAACTGTTGAAGAACATTTAGAACTGCTGTGTAAGGAAAGGAAAGAAATAAAAATAACATTTGTTGAGTACCAATCAATGGTCTTGGCACTTCTGTTTATTCAAACACATTTAATCCTGGCCCTACCTAGTCCAATGCTGGAAGTGTGATATGTAATTTACATCTGGTGAAAAAGCAGTTTTATAATTTATTCCAAGTCACACAAGTAGTAAAGTGGATGGATTTGAGGTTTACTGATGTACTGATGAGGGGAGTGGAAATATGCTGACTGCTTAAGCCAGAAATAGCCCATCCTTAGATCTGAGTGAACTCTCCCATCTAAATGTCAGAATTGGAATATTCAGGGTCTTTTTGAAAGGCGGAAGTGGAACTGGATGCTGGGGATTGCTCTACAATGCACTGTAGCTAGTGAACTTGGACTAGCAATGGCTCATTTCTCCAGTGAGCAAAACTAAAAGCCCCAAAATGTCTCCTCCAAAATTTCTCACTTGTAGAGAGGAGAATGGAAACTTCTGAAACATAAGAGGCTGTGAAGTTTCCTTTTCTAACACATTCAATAATGAATTATATTTTGTCATAAAATGTAAATAGTGATGATATCCTACGTTTTTAAGTAGGAACAAATAAGCTGTTTTGTAGCAGTTATATATTAATGATAGATAATATTATGCATGTATTGTCTTTAGATTTAAAGTTAGAAAGAGCAAAACATTAAGAATTTAAGAAATATAAAGCAATACCACATTGGCTAAGGATCAAAAGTAATAATTTTATTAAGGTAATGTAAGTTTGTTAATCTTTGAAGTAATTCTACATGTCTTCATTAAATTTTCATTGCAATCTTTGTAACATTTATGCTTTATAAATGTCACAAAAAGGTCTTATTTCAATTTGTGCTTGAACTTTCTACGGCCAACAATTTTCTCCACCAACACCTGCTAGAAATAACTTCATCCTTAAATATAACATGCTTTTTCCTTTGGTTTGTATTTTCTTTTATGACCCAATTAACTCTAATTTAACTAGGCTTTATGATGAAAGAACACCATCAAGTTGACATATAAATAATGCTATAAATAGACTCCCAAAGAATGAACAATGAAATCTGTTAATGCAACCCATTTTTAAAAGCCATCTCTTACAACAAGCATGCTATAAATGTTTTTGCTTCCAGAGATTGCCATTTTATTTAAAATAATCCAAATTGTGATAGAAAATGAATTTTACATTTTCCTGAAAAACAGGGACTTTTAAAAAATGATGTCTTGTGTATATTGACCAAGTTTAACTCACACCTCCAGGCATTGTGGTATGAACAATTTCATGAGTCTTTAGCTTTTATTTACGCCATATGCTTACACCTGGATCAGCTAGATTTATAACACCTATTCTGGAAGAAATGTCCTTTACCTTTAGAAAGAAACTTTTCCACACACATTTCTTTTTTAAAGTAAAACATACGTATATATTATTTAAATAAAAGTTTTATTTTAGAACATTTGTAGATTTACAGAAAACATGTTAAAATAGTACAGAGTTCTTGTATACCCCATACCATTTCTCCTATTATTAATGTCTTACTTTAGTATGATACATTTTACACAATTAGTGAACCAATATTTATACATTATTATTAATGTAAGTCCATAGTTTATTAGGATTTCCTTGGTTTTTACCTAACATCTGTTACCTGTTTCGGGATCCTATCCCAGATACCATATTACATTTAGTAATTATGACTCCTTAGATTCCTCTAGGCTATGACCGTTTCTTCAGACTTTTATTATTTTTAACGATCTCACAACTTTGAGGACTATTGGTAGGGTATTTTGTGGGATTCCTCTTTATTTGAATTTGTCTGATAGTTTCCTCATGATTACACTGGGGCTATGGGTTTTGAGGAGGAAAGCCACAGAGGTAAATATTCTATTTTTCATCACATCTCATTAAGGGTACATACTATCTGTATGATATATGACTGTTGATGTTGACCTTGATCACGGGCTGAGACTGATTTGTCATGTTTTTTTTCTTATAAAGGTATTCTTATTTTCCCCTTTTCATACTGTGCACTTGAGGAGGAAGTCACAATGTACACTAAACAAAAGTTTGATTTCTACATTTTCAACTCATTTTCCTTCTTTTTTTTAAAGTCTTATTTTATTGACTATGACCTCAAACAGAAGTAGTGCTAGTGAACACCTTGTGTTGTTCAAAATCTTGGGTAGAAAGCTTTATGTATTTCATGGTTAAATATCATGCTTGCTTTTTTTTCGATACACTTTATAAGATTAAGAAGCCACCTACTATTCTCAAAGTGTCAGGGAGTTTTAAATTATAAATGAATGTTCAATTGTTATCAAATTTTTGTTCTACATTTACAGGTATTCTCATATGATTTTTTTCTCTTTATTCTATATATGCGGTGAATTACATCAATTAAATTTTCAATTGTTAAAAATCATCACCTTATACATCTTAAACTTACATATGTTAAATGTCAATAATATCTCAGTAAAGCTAGGGAGAGAAAAAAGAAATGACAGTTGTGGTTACCCTTAGATGGACTCATTGCCGGAAAGAGGCACACTACGGAGCTTTTAGGAGGCTGGTGCTGTTCTGTTTCCTGATTCGAGGACTGAACAGGTGGGTTCACTTTGTGAAAATGCATGGAGCAATGTGAGCTCTTTTCTCTATGTAGGTTATACTTAGATAAAAAACAAAGCTTAAAAAGTCTTTCATTCTTGACATAATCTCAACTCTGTGATAGATGATCTTTTTGTATATTTCTGAATTCTACTTCTTAAGAATTCAATTTGCTAATTTACTTAGGATTTCCTTAATATCTATGAGAGTAATTGGCCTAAAATTTTCATTTGCTGTTAAAATTGGAGCAACCTTGTAAAACAAGGTGAGTAGTAGTTCCTCCTTTTTAAAGTCTCTGGATAAGTTTGTATAATGTTGTTTTATACATTTCATAAATGTTGGGAAGACCCATTACTGAAGCCATTATGTAGTCTGGAGATTTTATTGTGGGACATTTTTTTAAATTACAGATTCAATTTCTTTAATAGTTAGAAAAATTTTATTTTCTACTTCTTTGTGAGTCCGTTTGGATAAGTTTTGCTCTTCTAGGGATTTGTCCATTTTATCTAAATTGTCAAATTTACAGCCAAAGATAATTTACAATATTTGCACATAGATACGTATGTATATTATATATAAGATTTGTGGTGATATCTCCCTTGTAATTTCCTAATTGCTAATATTTGGTCCATTTCTCATTTTTCTTTTAATATAGTCTTTTTTAATAAATCTATTTATTCATTTATTTAATTTTTGGCTGCTTTGGGTCTTCACTGCTGCACGCAGGTTTTCTCCAGTTGCTGAGAGTGGAGGCTACTCTTTGTTGCAGTGCGCGGGCCTGTCACTGTGGTGGCCTCTCTTGTTGCGGAGCATGAGCTCCAGGCATGCGGGCTTCAGTAGTTGTGGCACGCGGGCTTCAGTAGTTGTGGCTTGCAGGCTCTAGAGTGCAGGCTCAGTAGTTGTGGCGCACGGGCCTAGCTGCTTCATGGCAAGTGGGATCCTCCCAGACCAGGGCTCGAACCCGTGTCTCCTGCATTGGCAGGCCGATTCCCAACCACTGTGCCACCAAGGAAGCCCCATTTCTCATTTTTATCAGGTTTGAAGGAGTTTATAAATTTTTATTAGCCATGTAAATTAAGAAGTGTTTGCCTTTGTTGATTTTCTCTATTTTATATATATTTTGTATTTCAAAGATTAATGCTCTTATTTTTTTTCCTTCCTTATACATTCTTAAATTTTTAAACATAACTTCTTGAGATGAACACCATAGATTCTTGTCCTTTATTCTTTCCTAAAACATCAATTCATGGTTATAAATTCCTTCCAAATTATGTTTTTGCTACATCTCACTCATATTGATATGTAATATTTTTGTTACCATTCACTTTAAAATATTGTCTAAATTCATCTTGATTTCTTTTTCAACCCATAACATATATAGATATATATTGATAAATTTCTAAACATCCAGGAATGTTTAGTAATTTTACATATTGATTACTACCTTAAGTCCACTCTAATCAAAGAAAGATCTGATTTTAATCCTTTGACACTATGGTGGGTTGCTTAATGCAGCATATCATCAAATTTGATGAAAATTTCATGTGTGCTTGGACATAATATGTATTTTGCCGTTGTTGCTTGTAAAATTCTGCATATAAAAATTTTGTAAAAGTTTTTGATTGCATCATTCATATACTGATGTTTTATCTAATTTTCATATCAGTAAATGACAGAATTATACTAAAGTCTCCTAGTTTTGCGATTTGTTAGTTTTTCCTTTAATTCTTTCAAGTTTTGCCTTATATATTTGAAGCAATGTTTGTATTTGCATACAAATATAGAATCATTATGTTTTCTTATTGTGTTGAATATTTTGCTGTTATAAAATATTCCCATTTATCTCCATAAAATATTTGTCTTTAAGTTTATTTTACAGTTAGCTAGTATTAATTTAAATATGTCAGCTTTCTTTTAGCTATTGTTTTTATATCACAACTTTCTTTCTTCAAACAATTTATCTTTTCTTTTTATTTAATGTGTGTCTCTTGTAATCAGAATATATTTCTTATTGTTTATTTTTATTCTAGTCAGATTATCTTTACCTTCTATTTATAGTATTTAGTTCATATATATTTTATTACTGTTTTATTTGGACTTAATTCTAACTTATTATTGATTTTTCCATTTATTCCAAGTTTATTTAATTTCTCTCTCCTTGCCTTTATTAAGTTATTCAGGCATTCCCTGATCCCATTTTTATATTCCATTCCATACTATATTCTATGTATACATTCTTTTACTATTTCTCATGAATTACCCTAGATATTACTACTGGAAACTTGGACTTATGAGACTTTATTATAAACTATTCCTTTTACAACTCCAAAAACACTAAAAGCTTAGAACACTTTAACTCAATTTACCCTCATTCCTTAATTTTTTTTTTTGGATGCATTTTACTTAAACATAAATTTATTTGCCATTTGACTGTATTCTGTTTTTCATTACTTTGTTGACGAGGCAGCTGACATATTTACTTTTCCTTCTTTTAATATAATGTGTCTTTTTACTCTAACTATTAAGATGTTTAAAATTATTTTTATTTAAAATATTTTATTATGATATCACAATATATTATCTTCCTTATATTCATCTTGTTTTATGTTAATAGTGTTTATTGAAATTATGACTTGAATTCTTTCACTAATTTTGGAAAGTTTTCAACCAGTATGTCTTCAAAGATTTATTCTACCCATTCTAACTCCCAGTTCCTCTGGGACTCTACAATACATACATTGGTCATCTGTATCAGGTCTTCCATAATGCTTATGTTTTTTTCCCTCCATTTCCCCTCTGTTTTTCTTAACATTTTCCATCTGGACTTTTCTAGTATCATTAAATTTACAAATTACTTCCTTAGCTGTTTCTCATCTGCTGTAGCACATTGACTAAAATGTATTATATTTTTTCAGATAAGACTTTTGCTTTTTAAGTTGTTATTCCAATTTTTTGATGAAATTCTCTTTCTTGGCATCTGTTATCTTAAATGTAATAATCAGTTATTTCAAAGATTATATCTAATAGCCCTAATATGTGGATCTCATGTTGTTCTGTTTCTATTTACTTTATTTTTTCCTTCCTAGGTCTGGGCCTACTTCCTTGTATACTTTGTATATTTTTATTGAATGTCAGGCATTTTACGTAAAAATTACAGATATCCTACAGCAAAAGTGAGGGTAGATCACCTCCATCAAATCAGGAATGAAAATGACTAGATCCTTGGTTGCAGATTCTGTAAGGTTCATTCTATTTCTGTACTATTTCCACTTTCCAGGAATCCAAGTTGAGGTTGGGCTATTACCTGGGCCATTTATCTTTTTCCTTGGTTGGTCCTGAACTCCAATGTTAATTCTCTAGTTCTATGATGTCCACAACAGCTCAATTCAGATTTCCAACCTCTTTTTACTTGGCTCTTGTTGATTTGTGAATTTGCAATTACCTTGAAGATAAGACCTATGCAGAAAGCATAATGACGTGAACTGACATCTTGTGTTGTCTGACATGATGCCCTGAGAGGGGCACAGCCCCACTTCTTGATATGCATGCTAGAAACACAAACTCTGAATCTAATCCTGAGGAAACAGCATACAAACCCAATCTGAAGCATCTTTTGCAAAAGAACTGTAAGTACTCTTCAAAAATAATAGGGCCATATATGAAAAAGAAAGGCTGCAGAACTGTCCCAGTTTAAAAGGTAATTAAAACTAAATGACAAATGAAGTTAATGCTTGATTTTTGATTAAATCCTGCACCAGGAAAACAAATCTCTAAAAGATAATAATGGCAAATTGACAAACTTTAAATTTGGGCTACAGAGTAGATAATCTATAAACTAAGGACAACAAAAGCAACAACCAAACCCAAGTCCAGCTCAGTTTTTGCATAGAATAACTCAACTCCCAGACTAAAATCTTAGCGGAAGATGAAGAATGACCAATTACATATACTATCAGAGTGAAATTTATTATATGTAAATTATGTCTTCATTTAAGAAAATAAAAACGAAATAAAAGCATTTTCAACAAGATACAAGCTGAAAAATTGTTCTCTCCATTAAACCTGTAATCCAAGTTAAGTTAAAAATTTTAAGATTAAAGGAATCTGATACAAGATAGAAACGTAATTCAGGAGAATGGATCAAAGAACATAAAAGAGTGTAAATATATTTTTTAACATAAGGCCTTTTAAAAGTTATTTTATACATATATGTATATAAATATGCATGTATGTGTGTTTATGCGTATGCATGTGTATCTTTAAATCTCTTTAAAAATTACTGACTAAAGTCAAAATAATAATGTAGTGTGGGCTATATAGCATAAATACAAGAATAAAATACTAAATGACAACGAGAACAGAGAGGAGACATTAGTAATATAAATATGTTATTGTAAAGTTCATACATTGTTCATGAAATAATG
This sequence comes from Monodon monoceros, assembly GCF_005190385.1. Lineage (NCBI taxonomy): Eukaryota > Metazoa > Chordata > Mammalia > Artiodactyla > Monodontidae > Monodon > Monodon monoceros. Next base: position 43,569,580 of record NW_021703765.1, read on the forward strand.
GAATGATTTTTGAAAGTAGATAAGTTAGATAGGTTAAAATTGCATATTTAGCAACCACTAAAAAATAGCAAGAACAGGCATACCTAAAATGGCAATAAAGGATAACAGATGAAGTATGAAAATATTTTTGACTAACCTGCCAAAGAAGGAGAAAGAGAGCAAACAAAAGGCAGATGGGAAAAACAAAATAAAAACAAAAATGTCAAAAGACACCATTAATGAAATAGGCAGGTAAGTGGTAGGCTCGGAGAGTATGTTTGTGACACAAAACACTGACAATAGGACTTGTATTCACAATATAGAAAAACTCCTAAAATTCAATAATAAAATGGCAAAGGACACATTAAAAGGTGGCAAAATTCTTGAGCAGTCACTTCACAAGAGCAGCTACACAGATGACCAATAAGCATGTGAACAAGTGTCTGGCATCATAAGTCATCAATGAAATGGGTCTGCACTTGGGGTTTAGGGTTAGGTTTCTGTGTTTTGCTTGCAGCTCCTTCAGTCCCTAAGCTCTTCAATAACAGAGGCTGCATCTTCTACATCTTTTAACATCAGTGACTTGCACACAGTTGGGGTGCAATAAATACTTGAAGGAATCAATCATACAAAGTCACATAAAGTTAAATTAAAAAAAAAGAAAACAGAGAAAGAAGAGAAGAAACCTAGAATGAGAAAGGGTGTGCTATCTGCTGAGAAGAAAGCTAACACTTCCCCAGGACCTCTAAGGAGCCAAGAGGTTGTCAGGGAGCCGAGAACACAGCCCTCAGCTCTGTTTGGCTTCACGCTGCATATCTGTGCTCTTCTGTTTGATGAGCCACTCAGCACATTTCTTCCAATTTCAAGAAGCTTCTTGCTTTAAATTAGCCTTAAAAAGAGATTTAAATAGTTATAAGGCTCTTCAAAAATTTTGCACAGACACTGAACTCCTTTGAGACCTGCAGGTTCATTTTCAGCTCTACCCCAACACTTTCTATCCTTGCTGAGAACCATAATATCAATAAATTTTGGTACCAATTTTTTTCTTTCAGCTTTCAAAAGACAAGTCTAAAACACCCTCCTCATGAAGAGATCTGTGCCATAGTTTTCTTTTTCCCTCTTGGTAGCAATTTTATTAAATGCTCTCCATGACAATAATCCCCCAACTGAAACTCTTTCTTACACAGTTTTTACAATATTTCAGCTTAGTTTGGCTCTCTTGAAGTACCTCACTGTGTTTGCATTTTTTTACACCAAGAGACCCTGATAAGCTATTATATGAAAGTTGTAAATGACTCCAATTTAGTTTCAAAACATGAGACTTATGAGACTTATTTTGACATGAAACACTGAGGGTAATATGAAAACCTTATCTATTTAATAATTATCATATGTGAGTCAATATATACAAATTCTTTCAGAGCACTTATGAACCCTAATATAAGTGCACTAACATCTTTTTTTCTAAAATTGGATGTCTTTATTTTGCTGATTTATGATTTTCTTCCTTAAAATCTGAAACTTAAAGTCTTTTCCCTCTGCAGTTTTTCCTCTTCAGATCTTCAAACAACTTATTTACTTTAAAATTTAGGCTGCTTGCTAGAAATTACTACAAAAAGAAGTAACTAATCCTTTGTCTTGGTAAGCATAGGTGAAATAAAAGAGTCATTATCTAATGCTAATGTTAACTGACATTTTGTTTTCTGTACTGATTGGAGACTGAAATAGAACAAATAAGTATTATATGGTTAAATTATGGTGATACTGACCAGGGTTCTTGGCCTTCCATAATCAATAGAAGTTGATGAGAGGCCAGACAAGAAATTCAGGCAAGGCTTTGTTGGGGCTCCTTTGCCTGCAGAAGAGAGTGAAAACAACAGATTCCCTTGGTCACTCCCCTAGGAGGGGTGAGCTGGTTCTTTTTATGGGTTGAAGGTAGGGATGGGTCCAGGGGTGGGGCCAGAGAGGTGGCTTAGGTGTTTTGCCCACCCCTTTGGTGGTGTTGAGTGCAGGGAGCATGCGCAGTACCCTGCTTTTACTCCAGAAAACCTGTTTTTCTCCTGGCACTTCAGAATATGAAGAGATATACTGTTCTTGGATTGGAAGAATCAACATTGTGAAAATGTCTATACTACCGAAAGCAATCTACAGATTCAATGCAATCCCTATCAAACTACCAATGTTTTCACAGAACTAAAACAAAAATGTGCACAATTTGTATGGAAACACAAAAGACCCTGAATAGCCAAAACAATCTTGAGAAAGAAAAATGGAGCTGGAGGAATCAGGCTCCCAAACTTCAGACTATACTACAAAGCTACAGTAATCAAGACAGTATGGTACTGGCACAAAAACAGAAATATAGATCAATGGAACAGTATAGACAGCCCAGAGATAAACCCACGCACATATGGTCACCTTATCTTTGGTAAAGGAGGCAAGATTTTACAATGGGGAAAAGACAGCCTCTTCAATAAGTGGTGTTGGGAAAACTGGACAGCTACATGTACAAGAATAAAATTAGAACACTTCCTAACACCATACACAAAAATAAACTCAAAATGGATTAAAGACTTAAATGTAAAACCAGGCACTATAAAACTCTTAGAGGAAAACATAGGCAGAACACTCTATGACATAAATCACAGCAAGATCCTTTTTGACCCACCTTCTAGAGAAATGGAAATAAAAACAAAAATAAACAAATGGGACCTAATGAAACTTAAACGATTTTGCACAGCAAAGGAAACTATCAAAAAGACAGCCCTCAGAATGGGAGACAATATTTACAAATGAAGCAACTAACAAAGGATTATACAAGCAGCTCATGCAGCTCAATATCAAAAAAACAAACAGCCCAATCCAAACATGGGCAGAAGACCTAAATAGACACTTCTTCAAAGAATATATACAGTTTGCCAACAAACACATGAAAAGATGCTCAACATCACTAATTATTAGAGAAATACAGATCAAAACTACAATGAGGTATCACCTCACACCAGTCAGAATGGGCATCGTCAAAAAATCTACAAACAATAAATGCTGGAGAGGGTGTGGAGAAAAGGGAACACTCTTGCACTGTTGGTGGGAATGTAAATTGATACAGCCACTATGGAGAACAGTATGGAGGGTCCTTAAAAAACTAAAAATAGAACTACCATACAACCCAGCAATCCCACTACTGGGCATATACCCTGAGAAAACCATAATTCAAAAAGAGTCATGTTCCCCAATGTTCACTGCAGCACTATTTACAATAGCCAGGACATGGAAGCAACCTAAGTGTCCATTGACAGATGAATGGATAAAGAAGATGTGGCACATATATACAATGGAATATTACTTAGCCATAAAAATAAACGAAATTGAGTTATTTGTAGTGAGGTGGATGGACCTAGAGTCTGTCCTACAGAGTGAAGTAAGTCAGAAAGAGAAAAACAAATACCGTATGCTAACACATATATATGGAATCTAAAAAAAAAAAAAGGGCTGATGAACCTAGGGGCAGGACAGGAATAAAGATGCAGACATAGAGAATGGACTTGAGGACACGGGGAGGGGGAAGGGTAAGCTGGGACGAAGTGAGAGAGCAGCATTGACATATACACCTTACCAAATGTAAAATAGGTAGCTAGTAGGAAGCAGCTGCACAGCACAGGGAGATCAGCTCGCTGCTTCGTGACCACCTAGACAGGTGGGATAAGGAGTGTGGGAGGGAGGTGCAAGAGGGAAGGGATATGGGGATATATGTATGCATATAGCTGATTCACTTTGTTATACAGCAGAAACTAACACAACACTGTAAAGCAATTATACTCCAATAAAGATGTTAAAAAAAAAAAAGGCAGTTGTGGGTTTTTTGGTCTGTTTGTATCTTTTGTCCAAAATTTGCCTCAACTGCACATTCACACAGTTGTGTTTAGTCCCATATAGTTTCTTTATATTTTGTTGCTCAGGGAGACTTTGTCCAGGTGCAAGCATTGCAACAAAGGGTTCCAGTTCCCAGCCTGTCTCAATGATATTTTATTCTTCCTTGTTCCAAGAATAGATTTTAAAAATCATGCTTATGTTATAGATTAAAAAGTGAGATAGTGGGAAAATTGTTTTTCAGGAAACTTTGTAAAAAAGATAGCTTAACCTCAAAAACTCTATTTTTTTACCTCATTTTGGAAGAAGAGTAGAGAACATCAAATATTTCTCCAACTTATGCTGAATGCAAAGTTGAAATCATTATGATATTTTAATAAAATATTCTGTAGCTTTCAAGTAGCAAGAGCTCTTTTCTGACCTCAGGATTTTTACATTTTTCCCATTATGTAGATTGACTGTTTCGATAGACCAAGGTGACTGATGGCTGAGTCTCACAAGGTGGGGACAAACTTGATTGTCTATAAATTGGGAGAGAAATGAATACTCAGAGCAATTGTCAGTTATGTTTTTGGCATCACATTAGTTCCAAATCCAATAAAGCTTTGAAACCTCTAATAATTTTCAAATGGTCTTTGAATGACAATTTTAACAAAATTGGAGTGGTAGAAAGACAAAAATGAAAGTGATAGGAAAATTAAAAGGAGTCTTGCATATTATTTCTGATCCATATCATTTGTATTGCCTCAGTCTACGCTAGAATGTAATGAAATATTTGCCATGCACAGAAAGGGTTTTCCTGCAAATCTATTGGAGAGGTTTTCTATTATGTCTCCTGTGAAAGACGTAAATTTAGCACAACTAATATGAATAATAGTTTCTGAAACATACTTATGCATGTATGTATACTCATAAATTCTTAAATATTCATAAAATTGATGAAAGTATAGATTACTTCGTTTTGTAAAAAAGTAAACTTTTAGTTAATAAGTAGGTTCAAAAATTACAAAATTATACATAAGAGATGACAAGAAAAGTTGCTCTTTATAAACTAGGTTCTCTCCTTTCAGGAATAAGCACTTGGGTAGTAACTAAAATGTGACAACAAAGTTGTATCAGTTTTGGAGGTTCTTTCGAACTCTCCTTGGTTTCTTTTGTGTTCAGTAAGCAACGTTCAGTTTATAATTTGTCTTCAAACATAAATTGGCCAACAAGGAAAGAAGTTCTGATCACTAAACATAAAAGATATAGCTCACTTGGTAACTATAATTATCATTATAAATTAGTTCACTTGCATCTTCATTTATACAGTAGCCTCTGGTGTGTTTGGAAGCCATGGAAGTCTGTTGCTTGAGCATGATGACACAGCCGAGTTTCTAGACATGAAAAATGATGATCACATCTTGGATTGTTGTGATTCCAACCAGGTACTACAGCTCTCTAAGGTTCTGCTAAACAAACATTTGGCATCCCTTGATTTTATCAAGATATTATTGTTGCAAAGTTCTTGTTCCAAATTTTACTTTGAAAATCTGTGTATAATTGAGATAACTCTATCCTCTTAAATATGCCTTTCAAAAATATTTCCTCCATATTCTCACATAAATTATCAAAAGACATTTTAAAAGATTACTCAGTGTGTGTGTGTGTGTGTGTGTGTGTGTGTGTGTGTGTGTGTGAGAGAGAGAGAGAGAGAGAGAGAGAATATGATCTGAAAAACTCTGAATATCTACGCCTTCCAATTGTCAGACGTTCCCACCACCAGAATATCACATAGAACAGATGATAAAAAACAAGATATACTGCCTCAAAAAGACTCCTGATGAAATGAATAATGCTATGGTCTGAATACTTGTGTCCCCCACAAATTCTTATGTTGAAATCCTAACCCCCAAAGATGATGGCATTAGTAGGTGGGGGCCTTTGGGAGGTGCTTACGTCATGAAAACGGAGTCCTGATGAATGGGATTAGTGCCTTAATAAAAGAGGCTCCAGAGAGCTCCTTCCCCTCTTCCTTCCTGAGAAGGCACAGTGAGAAGGCACCAGCTGTGAACCAGGAAGAGGGCTCTCACCTGAACATAACCATGTTGGCACCTTGACCTTGGATCTTCCAATCTCCAGAACTGTGAGAAATAAATTTCTGTTGTTTATAAGCTACCCGCTCTGTGGTATTCTGATATAGCACCCCGAATGGGATAAGGCAAACAAATAAAATAATTCCTCCCCACTAACACATGGGCAGAGATTAAGTGAGCCATCAAAGAGATAGCATTAGGACAGAGGAGAGGAGAAAGTAGAACAAAATGATTAAGAGTATAGGCTTTACACTCAGATTGTCTGGCTTGAATCCCAGCTCCCACCTTGGAACATTTACGAAAGTTCTTTTTGCCACAGTTTCTCATCTCTGTAAGGGAGGTAGCAGTAGTGCTTTCTGGGTGTTGTGAATATTAAAAGAGTTTATGTAATGAATGCACCTGTAGTAAGCATTTTAGCAACGTTAGCTTTTATTATGACAGTGGCACGTTCTAGGAGTTTGCAATTCTAAAAGGCACCAGGTTACCTATGGCAGATTTGGGGTATTATGACAGCTGTTACTTTCCTGGAATAATTTGGAACAACAACAACAAAAGAAAACGCTGATAGTTAACACTAATAGTGTAGAGAGCAAAGGCGAATGTTTCTCTCTCAAGATCTCTTAGGACAACATACAAATCTACATATAATTGCTTATATGATCAGCAGATACTTAATGAGAGGCTCCACGACCCTACCAAACTATCACGTGTGGCTACCACCAGTGAAAGAGACTATACTTACCTAACTACAGAAATGTCTCCATATGTACATACTAGAGCATATATTAACTTATATGCACACATTTTTGTGAGCTTGTCAATAAAATAAAACATTGGTATTTTAAGGTCTTTTCTTAGGCATAGAAATGTTTTCACGGCAGATATTATAATGTTTCTTTGATATCTGTGACATTTTGTTGTAGATTACAAGATTCTTCCAGTACATAGAACAGGAGATGTATTAATGCAGTCCAGTTTCTTTCCACAAACCATCTATCATCCAAAGTAAAATAAATGGCTTTCAATAAGAGATTTAATCATAAGCTAAAGAGAAATGGAAGATGTAAAGCAAGATTTACAGAAAAGAAATGAAGCAGTAGCGGGAGTGGAGAATGGGATGTACAGAAGGGCATCCTGCCTGATTTTCCCACCCTGGGTTTTTCCCTACAAAAACCTAGTGACCAAGGGATTGAATGGTATTAGTACTCACTGTCTTCAGCTGGTTAAAGCCAAATCGTTATCACATTAACCCCATCCTCTAATTAATGGTTCCCTATGTTGGTCAAAGGGTAGCATTTTCACACACCACTTGACCACATCACTAAAATCCTTCTAAGTGAAAGAAGGAAAGATCCACTTATAGATCACGAGACGAAATAGAGATGGGAGATCCCAAGATATTCCCCAAACATTCTAGAATCACCCACATAAAAAGACAAATGCATGCCTACCCAGGCACTTCTACCTCAGAACGCCCTGTTCCCTCTGCCCTTGGAAGAGCCATGGGAACATCAGGGGTTTATAGTTTCTTTGAATATTCTCATTTATTTCTCTGAGGATTTTCTAGGTTGGGGTTAAAAACAAACAAACAAAAAAACGGAACTCAAAGGTCCTTATAAATAATCCAGAAGTGCTAATTATTATGTCTCTGTAGCTTCACTCATACAGTTTAATACTGTTCATTTTAATTAGAATTTTTCTGAATAAACATTTAAATGTTACACTTACAATACAGTGCTGGAGTCTCAATTTGTATCATTCCTAACACCTTGTTTTCCCAGCAGGGTATCATTAGACCAATGCTTCATGTACCTGGGAAGAAGAAAATAATTCCACTAAAGGATTTACTCCCCCAATTATTCCACTCGCTGATACCCAGTCACACCCAGTCCTCAAGCAATGGATTGTGAACTATTTGTTACTTGGTTCCAAAAAGCTTTCCTTTGCCAAACTATAAATACTCCTCTTACTCAAATTTTTCATATTTTCTTTCTAAAACAACCTTTGGAATCTGGAACTTTTATTAAATTATTTTACAAATTTTGAAACGCTGTTGCTAAAAGTACAACCCATAACAAAAGGTGAAAGGCTGCTTAAAATCTCTACTGTACCAATTAAGTTACTGAATGCAGGAGAAACATCCCCTTTACAAAACATGATTAAAATCTGATATAATTAGTTTTCCATAAAGATGCATGAATTTTAACAAGCTTTAACAGTTTCACCTTGAGTCTTTTTTTAAAAACCGTATAATGTTTCATTTCTTCTATCTTTTTTTCAGCTAGTCTATTGGTATTGAACCAAGTGTATGTGGTTTTCAAGAACTATGACTGAATTGACAAGGAGAACTACTAGGTTAAACTGGTGACATGAGCTGTTTTAAGAGAAATTCATATTGTACAAAATAATTTTTTTTTTTTTTTTTTTTTTTTTTGCGGTACGCGGGCCTCTCACTGTCGTGGCCTCTCCCGTTGCGGAGCACAGACTCCGGACACGCAGGCTCAGCGGCCATGGCTCACGGGCCCAGCCGCTCCGCGGCATGTGGGATCTTCCCGGACCGGGGCACGAACCCGTGTCCCCTGCATCGGCAGGCGGACTCTCAACAACTGCACCACCAGGGAAGCCCCAAAATAATTTTTATTTCAAAAATTAGCTTAATTTCTGAATGGAGAGTAATGATTGCAACCAGAATGTGCTATTTAATAGTAAAAAAAAAAAAAAAGTCGATGCATTACTGTGTATTAGAATACATGTTACATTGTATCTTTTATCTCACATTTTTGCATTTCAAATCCCTAAACTTAGATAACACAGGGAAACTGACACTCAAAGCAATCTTTACGAACAGTTTTTCTGTTTCATAGCTTTAAGATAAGAGCTTCCACCTGCTGCAGAAAAAAAAAGTGTCAACAGAATCCACGTAATCAGTTTTTGTCAGTTATTAAAAGAGAAAAAATCCACAAATTTATGATTCTGTTATCTTTTCCGTTTTCTGTTTGCAGCTTATACAATTTTCATGCTTTCAAATTATAACAATAGTGTAACATTTTAAGTACTTTTTTGGCACATCACTGAGGAGCATTAGGGATATTTGCATTTTTTCTGTTCTTTAGCAACTCATTGATGATTTTCATCATCCCCCATTGCCCCAAAGGAAATGTAGCCTTGCCTTTGCCCATAGAGCTATTTATCATCTCTAGAAATTTAAGTCACCTGGCTCTAAATGATTTACTCAGTAGCCCTGAATAATTCTCTACTTGGTTCTTTTCCCCCCAAGCAAAGATACTGCTGCATTCAGACAAGAAAGATCTGTTTAAGAAAACCCTAAGATGGGGCTTACCTGGTGGCGCAGTGTTTAAGAATCCACCTGCCAATGCAGGGGACACGGGTTCGAGCCCTGGTCCGGGAAGATCCCACATGCCATGGAGCAACTAAGCCCGAGCACCACAACTACTGAGCCCTCTAGAGCCCAAGAGCCACAACTACTGAGCCCATGTGCCACAACTACTGAAGCCCGCGGACCTAGAGCCCGTGCTCCGCAACAAGAGAAGACACTGCAGTGAGAAGCCCATGCACACCGCAACATGCGCGCGCGAGTCTGCAACTAGAGAAAGCCCATGTGCAGCAACGAAGACCCAACGCAGCCAAAAATAAAATAAAACAAATTTATAAAAATATATATGTATATTAAAAAAACGAAAAAAATCCTAAGACATTTACACAATTGAAATAAAATCCCTCTTCTCTAGGTGACCTTAAAGACAATATAGTGGTGTGATATGGGAGAAAAGGCTGAGGCTTTTTCTGTCCATTTTTCTACAAAGTATAATAAAATAATGTGTAATAAACTCATTTTTATCACTATAAATGCAAGGATTTAACATTCTTGCCCATGTATAATTATGTATATATAATTACATCCTTCCAGTATAATCATATAATAATTTTGTTACATTAATAATCAGTGTTCATATTATGACTTTAAATCTTACTTACCGCTGAACAAGGTAGTATATTAAAACTATATAGTAATTTCTTCTATAACTTTCTGCTTTCACTGGAGTTAATAACTGCCTTACTTACTTGCTTTGTTTTCTCTTAGTTTAACTCCAAAATATCCAATAGGACTTCTTCTTAACTTGGAAGATAATTATCAATCAGTATCTTTTAAATTTTTTAATTGGACCCTAGATTTGCGTTCTCTAGACTTGCTGTACTTACTCTCTAAAACTTTCTGCTATCATTACCCTGGAATTTTCTTCTTCTTTTACTTATATTGAATCATCTATTGCCTGGGTTCCATTTTTTTCTGTTTTGGAATTACAATACATAACCAATGAGTTCCTAAGAATGGGAACACGGGATGGGGGGGGAAGTTTTGAGAACTTGCATGCCTGAAAATATATTTCCTTTACCCCCCAAATTGATTGTTAGTTTGGGTAAAGAATTCAAGGTTAGAAATCATTTTCTATCAGAACATTGAGGGCAATGTGCCACTGTCTTCCGACTTCAGACGTTACAGTTAGAAATACAGTGCCTTTCTTAATATCAGTTATTTGTATGTGAGTAATTATTTTCTCTCTGAAAAATTTTAGGATGGCAGGTTTTTTATTTTGTCTTTCAATATTTTAAATATGTTCCTCTGCTATCTTCATGCTTTCATTTCTTTTGAAGATAAATCTACTGACATCCACATATTAGTTCCTTTGTGTATAGTATGTCTTTTTACTCTGGCTATTTTAAAATTTTTATCTGTATCATTAGTTTTGAGAAATTTGATAATGATATACCTTGGTCTAGTTGGTTTTTTGTTTTGTTTATGTTAAAAAAATAACATTGAGCGCTTAGGATTTTTTGAGATTTGTGAATCTTGGGTTTTTTAGTTTTCACCAAACTTAGAAATTTTTCAGCCATTATTCTTTCAAACATTTTCTGTTCCACCTACTCCTTTCAGGAATTCCAATTACATGTATATTAGGCCACTTAACACTGTCCCACATCTCACCGATGCTCTGTTCATTTTTTTAAAAAAATTCTCTTTTCTCTCTGTGCTTCATTTTGGATAGTTTCTTTTGCTGTATTTTTAAGTTCACTGATCTTCTGCAATGTGTAATCTGCTATTAATTTCACTGAGTACGTTTTTCATCTCAGTTGTTATAGTTTTAATTTTTAAGTTTGATCTGGGGCTTTTTATACCTTTCCTGTCTCTACTTAACTTTTTGAACATGTGGAATACAGTTATTAATGACTGTTTTAATGTCCTTCTCTGCTAATTCTAACATCCAGGTCCATTCTGGGTCAGTTTTCGTTAACTTTTCTCCACATTATGGGTCTTTTTTTCCTACTTCTTTTCATGCCTGTTGTTTTTTTATTGGCTGCCTCACAGTGTGAATTTTACCATTTTGGACAGTAGATATGTTTGTATTACTGTAAACATTCTTAGTCTTTGTTCTGATATATGTTTTAGTTACTTAGAAATGATTTCCTTTCAGTTCTTGTTTTTAAGGTTTGCTAAGAGACTGAAGCAAGGCTTAATCTAGGGCTAATTCCTCCTCACGAAGGCAAGACCCTTCTGTGTACTTAGTTCACCACAGATCTTGAAGTTTTCCCATCTAATTGGTGGAAACTAGCACTATTCCCAGACCTGTGTGAGCATGGGGCTCTATTACATCTCATTCTTTCCAATGATCCTTTCTCTGGCTCCAGGTAACTTCCTTTCACATATGCATTCATTAGTACATAGCTGAACACTTGAGGAGACCCTCTGTAGATCTCCAGCATTCTCTCTTTGAGCTTCCCTTTTCTCTTCAGTACTCTGCCCTTGAACTCTATCTGGATTGTTCTCTCCAGACACTCATTTCCTTTATTCCAGGACAGAGGGTCTACTGGGCTCTACCTGAGTGTCTCTTCCCTATGCCATGGCCTGGAAACTCTCTCAAAGCAACATCTGGGCTTAATATAGGGCTCACTTTATTTGTTTCTCAATTTTGGGATCACTGTCCTTTGTTGTCTGATGTCTAATATCTTGTCATCCATTGTTTCATACATTTTATTCGGTATTTTGGTTGTTTCAAGCAGGAGAGTAAAGCTATACCTTGTTATTCTATCTTGAACAGAAACAGAAGTCCCATCTATCAGTGCTCATATTTTTAATTTCAGAGCATTTATTTAATCATTTCACACACCTTTCTATCCCTCCTTTGTTTATAGAATCAATGTCTTGTCTTATCTCTCTGAAGATTAGTTTGATTCTGTTTCTGTCTTGTTTTTGCAAGTAACCTTTGGACATTTCTGTGAAATGTGTACTGTGTGACACATCTGGGCCAAGGCAGTAAAGAGATTCTGAGTGATTCTCTAGCCTCATTCTCCTTATGCTTAGGAGACCAGCAATGCTCCAGATGGTCCAGTATCCCTCAGACTGGATCTCTGAATGACCATATGGAACAAAGCCCTCCTGGATACCTACAATGGACTTTGCATGAGTAAGGAATACATGTTTATAAGTCTTGAGAGTTGGAGGTTGTTTTATATGTAGCTGAAGTCTAATGTATCTTGACTAATGCCCTGACTCCCAAAGAAAAGGTTGAGTGCCCATAGCATCTTTGTTTCCCTAACTTTTTGCTTGCCAATCTATATGGCAATGTGCTCTCTCCACTAAAGGCTCTTTGACGGCAGAGGTAATGCCATGTATCCACAGTTGCTCAGAAAATATTGGCTGAAAAGATGAATGGCAGGGTTTAAATCTTTTAGTATAACATATTGAGTGTAATTTATGCTTATGATTATAATAACCATATAGATTGAGACAATGTAGACACATTAGCAGTAAAAATGGAATATAATAATATAATTACATTCATATATAATATTTGGGGAAAATGCCAGCTTTTCTTTTCTTTGGCTTTTTCTAATTCATTTATGTAGGAACGATTTATTGCACACCTATTAATCATGTGCTGTGCTTCTTTCTAGGATATGACCCAAAGAATAGGAGAGAGTATTTGAATTGACTTCTAGGACTTACAACCCTATCTGGGATTTCAGAAAAAAATGGCATAATAGGCTGTCCTTATTTTTAAAAAAATGTATGGCCATATCAATTCAAAGCTTGCTGGAATGATTTTAAATACTACTTTCTCTACTGGAAAGATTACGTCCAAATACTAATGCATTTGTCCATGAGCCAGTTGTGTAGCAACACTAAAAAGTATATAGCTCTAAATATGTTGCCTCCAAAAGTGTATGTGGCAGAGTTCTTCCTTTATTTCCTTCCACTTCTCTTTTTTCTCTTCCATGGAAGTTAACTTTTACGCCAATAAAATACCCATTTATTTCCCAATGTTTACTGTCTGGTGAAAAATATGGACAATCATATTCTGGTTCAGCTGTTTTCTTGTTTTGTGTATAGAATTTTAGCTCCTCGAGGACAAGGTAAAGACCACATCATATCGTTTGTTGTGATTAATTTGGCAAGCATATCTCCTAAACGTAGTGTAAGTGTTAACATGTAGCTGTACATATCGATAATTTACATGGAGTTCTCTTAAATATATGAACTCAGAAAAATCTTGATTAAACTAATCTAGATCAGAATTTTTTGTATTCATCTCATACAATCAATATTTTTAAGCATTTACTATGTGCAAATCACTTTTCTAACTGCAGGGAACATAAAAAGGGAAAAATCAAGGCAAACTCTCCTCTCTGGTAGAGCTTACAATTCTAAAATATGAAGATCAGACTGGGTCAAGTGCTATGAGCAAAAATAAATCTTGAAAGGAACAAGAGAGTGCCAGAGGATAACAATGATATTGTTTTTCATAATTTCGTACTCTAAGGTATTGCAATATGAATGACTCTGTAAAATGTTGAACATTTTTCCATCATAAAGGGTTGCAGTTTAATTTCTTACCACTACTTACCTGACTTCTCTTTTGATCTCCATTCTTAAAATCAAGGTGAATAATAGGTGACCCTTACCTACTCCTGGGTGGATGCTGTGAAATATACACTCTAATTAATGTGTTTATAATGCACCAGCTTGAAAAATTATATCTCTATATCTCTCTATATTTATTGTATGGATTGAGTATTTAGAATCTAAATAATTAAAATAATTAAAGCAACATCAAAGGAGTTAGTTTTAAATCTAGAAACAGAATTTGTATCTTTTAATTTTAGTAAGTGTGCCAAGCAGAACTTGCTCATAACTGAGAAGGTGTTTTCTGAGTGCTATACATGTTATTTAATATTATAAAGTAAATGCTTTTCAAGTTATATAAGTTTCTACAGAATCTGCTTTTCATTTAACTTGACTTCAAGTGATCAAAATCTGGAAGAATAAATTCAGAGATATTTCCTTTCAATTATTATATTTCTGCATGATTTGGTAACATGTATTTTTGGAACACAAGGTTTGACCTCAGGAAATCTGGTGTTTTCAACCTGCTGACTTCTTGACTGATCTTACCCAAGTCATGTAACCACCTGCTTGAGTTTCCTCATCTGAAAAATAGAGATAAGAATAGTTTTTTGCTGTTACTGTTATAACTGCAATGCGAATAGCTCCAAAGCTCTGGTATACAGAAGAGTCATGCCATAGCAAGACAGTATGGCAAAACACTGTAACTTGAACCTGATCCTGCACATGGGGTACTCACCCTCTATTGCCAAAGTAATTTATCCCACAAGTCACAACTATTAGTTAAAGTTTGACTGCTTCAAAGGTCAAAATCAAGTGATCTATTATGTTTGGCTGGGATCCCACTGTCATACATTCTCTGAAATTTTAAAGTCAGAGATAAAAGAAGTAGACAGAAGAGAGGATAGATACATTATTAGTGAAAAAAAGTTGTCCGTCGACCCCTGACCCTTCTATGTTCCATCTCCATTCTGCATCCAGCATCTATGTCAGACTCCATACTCAAATGGGTAATTAACTTTGAGAGCAACGAATATGTGTCCATTTATTTGCTTGGCAATGTATGTGGTTGAAGTACATGGTCTCTTTACTTAAGGAGCTTAGAGTCAAATGGGGGGAGAAATAGTAACATGGGAAACAACGACAAATTACTCGGAAATAATCACTAAGACTCTCTGATACAGATGATCATTGGTGTAGGAGTTATCAGGTATATCTTGTTGTTAGGTATATTAGGACAAATTTTATTTCTAACTATATCATTCAGTCCTTTTGAGTTAATACTACTTATATTGTCCTTCTGTATGTTTAATCTCTTCTCCATTGCTGCCTCTTCTATAGACCTGAGACCTTCTCAACTTCCCAATTTTACATTAAATAAAAATAATTTAAAAATATACATTTAATACCGTCACTTCTGCTTCTTTTCATAAGTTTCTAAAACCATGATTCTAGACTCTGTCAGACTTACCACCTTCTTTTTATTACAGGTATTTTTAACACGCAAATCTCTATCCTAAAGTGAAATGCATAGATAATAACCTACCTACTGTACATATTTTAAAATAGCAGTACAGGCAAGGTTCATATCAAGATGGCAGAACACGCTGATCCTGAGTTCAACTCACCTCATGGACATACACAGCAAAACTTTTTATGTGTAGAACAACTGTCTCTGAGAACAACCTAAATACCAGCGGAACAGATTTTCTACAATTAAGGAGTAACAGGTGCAGCTCTGCACACAGCAAGCGCTTGCGGTCGCCATGGCAATGCGGCAGCTGATGGAGGTGGACTGTGGGGTTGCCAACCTGCTCCTGAAGCTGGCCGGGCACTTCACCTTTGAAAACAAAAAAGGAAATAATAATAAAAGAAAGAAAAGGTCACACTGAGATGGGTAGGAGAGGTAAAAATGCAGTGTAGGGCTTCCCTGGTGGCACAGTGGTTGACAGTCCGCCTGCCAATGCAGGGGACACGGGTTCGTGCCCCGGTCCGGGAAGACCCCACATGCCGCGGGGCGGCTGGGCCCGTGAGCCATGGCCGCTGAGCCTGTGCGTCCGGAGCCTGTGCTCCACAACGGGAGAGGCCGCAGCGGTGAGAGGCCCGCGTACCGCAAAAAAAAAAAAAAAAAAAAAAATGCAGTGTAGTCAGAAACCACACCCCCCATGTGATGACCCACAAGCAGGAAGAATATTACAAGCATAGAGGTTCCCACACAGGAGTAAGTGGTCCAAACCCCACAAAAGGCTCCCTAACCCAGGTGACCTGCACCAGGAAGACAAACCACCAAAACATCTGGCTTTGAAAACCAGCGGGGCTTACATGGGGAGAGGTGGGAGAGATGTCAGAAATAGATTCTCTGCTCTTTATCTTTTTTTAGAGATTTAATTTTATTTATTTTTGGCTGCATTGAGTCTTCGTTGGTGCACACGGGCTTTCTCTAGTTACGTCGAGTGGGGGCTTCTCTTGTTGCAGAGCATGGGCTCCAGGCATGCGGGCTCAGTAGTTGTGGTGTGTGGGGTCAGCAGTTGTGGCACACGGGCCTAGTTGCTCCGCAGCGGGTGGGATCTTCCCGGACCAGGGATTGAACCCTTGTCCCCTGCATTGGCAGGTGAACTCTAATCCACTGTACCACCAGGGAAGTCCAGATTCTCTGCTCTTGAAGAGCTCATGCACAGACTCACTCACTCCAAGTCCTAGTGGAGAGGAAATAGCTTGAAAAGTACCCGGGAACTATCAGAAGGAGATTCATTGAATAATATTGGTACAGGTGCCAGAGGGGTAGAAATCAGGTGGAAATTTATCTAGGAAAAAACTGATAGGCACCATTTTTTAAAACCCTCTTATCAGCCAGCTGGTCTGACACTGGGAGGCACCATTTTTGTCACTCTCAGTCAACCTAGCTGTCACCGTGCACCCTGCCCTGGCTGCTCACGCCTGCCTCACTGGGCCGGTGGACTTGGCTGGCACCAGTTTCCCTCAAGAGTGGCTCCCCCTTCATAGGGCCAGCCTCACACACCAGTATACCTGCACGAGTCATGGCCATGCCTCACAACCAGTCTCACCAGGTGCCAACCCCACATGTCAGCATGCCCACAGCAGTCTTGGCTGGACCTCTCAGCCAGCCAGGTCAGAGGCTAGCCCCACCTACCAGCAGTCACAGCTGAACCTCTCAGACAGTTGGGCCAAGGACCAAGCCTGCCCACCGGGGCCTCTGTAACAGTCTCTGCTGAGCTATGCAACCAGCTAGGCTGAGGGCCAGCCCCACCCATTAGCACACCCACAGTAATTGCTTCCCAACAAGAGGGTGCACACAACCTACACAGGAGATACTCCTGAAACACCTGATTCTGATGGCCAGGAGGGATTTTTCCACTGACCCCACAGGACACTTCTACATATGGTCACTTTTTCAAGATGGGAAGATGTAGGTGACATACCTAATACAAACAGAGAGTTAGGCCAAACGAGGAGACAAAGGAATACCTTCCGAATGAAAGGACAAGACGAAACCCAGAAAAAAAGCTAAATGAAATGGAGATAAGTAATTTACCAGATAAAGAGTTCAAAGTAATGGTCATAAAGATGCTCACTGAATTGGAAGAGGAATGGATGAACTCAGTGAGAACTTCAACAAAGAGATAGAAAATCTAAAGAAGAATCAATCAGAGCTGAAGAATATAATAAATGAAGTGCAATATACACTGGAGAATGGAATATTACTCAGACGTAAAAAGGAATAAAATCTTGTCATTTGCAACAAAATGGATAGACCTAGAGGGTATTATGCTAAATGAAATACGTCAGACAGAGAAAGACAAATACTGTATGTTTTCACTTATGTGTGCAATCTAGAAAACAAATAAAAAAACAAAACAAAACAGAAACAGACTCACAGATACAGAGAAAAAACTGGTGGTTATCAGAGGGGAGAGCAGTAAAATAGGTGAAGGTTATTAAGAAGTATAAACATTCAGTTATAAAATAAATAAGTCACAGGGATGTAATGTACAACATAGGGAATATAGTCAGTAATATTGGGATAACTTTGTATGGTGACAGATGGTTACTAGATTTGTAGTGGTGATCAATTTAAAGTGTATATAAATGGCAAATCATTGTGTTGTACATACACCTGAGACTAATATAGTATTGTATGTCAACTATTGTACAATAAAATAATACAAAGAAAAAAATGCATAAATAAAAAGTAGTACAAAATTCTAAATATAAAGGAAAGATGAAAAATACCTTATAATAATATACACTTTAGTTTAAAATGTTTGTACATAAATATTTTTAGTTTAAAATGTTTGTACATAGAGATATAATGAAATAACAAGATACTTGCACTAGAATGTAGAATATTTCTTAATCCAGCAACTAGAAGTTTGATAAAAATGTGTTGTACTGGAATCTCAAACATTACATTGCTATTTGTGTTCAGATTTTCTTAAATAGTGAACAACTCTTGGCAAAGTAAAATCATCTGTTGATTTACATGATGATTGCTTTTCTGGAAAGTACATAGTGTAATAAAACTACACAAAAATATTTGTCAAGTTAAATGGTGTGGGGTTTTAGGTGAAAAAACTCAACTTTTTTTTTTTTTGCTATAAAAATATCTCACGGATTTTTCAAAAGCTGCTCAAAATGTAGAAAAAAATTTATGTCGTACTTTCCTGTGAATTGCCAAAAGTCTAGCTTCCCTGACTCACCTCAAGTTAATATAAGAATTCCCTTCCAATATATGTGAAACTACTCATGTATCTAAATTGCTACAAAAAAGCAGTAATGTCCCACCGAGAACACATTGTATAAAAGGCGTATTTTACACTATGGATTCATGTTTCCTCTTTAAATTTATTTCTAAGCACAATGAATCTGGGTCTAGCCTTCACCATTTCTAGGTAATATTCTATTGTATAATATACCACATTTGTTTAACCATTCATTGTCCCTTTGCTGGACATTTGCGTTGCTTTCAAATGCTATTAAAGTACTAGTACAAGTCTTTTTATGGGCATATGTTTTTACTCATCTCAGGAATTTCAGGATTGAAATGAGTGTAATTGTTGTGTTATAGAGGAGGTGAATGTTTAACTTTGATACAAATTGCCAAATGTTTCCCAAAGTGATTCTACCATTTTACACTCCCATCAGCAAATTATGAGATGTGCTTCACATACCCACCATTGTCTAAGAGTTTTCCATCGTTTTACTTTTAGACTTTCTAATAAGTGTGTTTTATCTAATTGTAGTTTTTTGTGTGTTTTTTTGCGGAACGCGGGCCTCTCACTGTTGTGGCCTCTCCCGTTGCGGAGCACAGGCTCCAGACGCGCAGGCTCAGCTGCCATGGCTCATGGGCCCAGCCGCTCTGCAGCATGTGGGATCTTCCTGTACCGGGGCACGAACCCATGTCCCCTGCATCGGCAGGCGGACTCTCAACAACTGCACCACCAGGGAAGCCCTAATTGTAGTTTTAATTTGCATTTCTCTGATGACTCATGACTTAAAGAATGTTTTGATGTATTTAATTGGTCACTTTTATGTCTTCCTATGTAAAATGTCTCTTCAAGTCTTTGCCCATTTTTAATTAGATTTTTGTCTTATTCTTCTTGAATTCTAAGGAGTCTTTATATATCCTGAAAACAATTCTGAAAGATACATTTATGGCAAATATTTTCTCCCCATCTGTGGTTTGCCTTTTTAATTTTCTTAATATTATATTTTCCAATACTTAACTTTTTTACTTTGAAGAAATCCAGTTTTACTAATTTTATGAAAAAAAGAGAGCCCTTTCTTTATTTCCTATTTAAGGAATCTCTACCAATCCAAAGGTCTTGAAAGCATTCTGTGTTTTCTTCTAAAACCATGTTATTTTAGTTTTTACTATGATTTAATGTTTGTGTATGTTGTGAAATGAGGATAGAGATTTAATTGTTTCTTATTGTTTTTTTGTTGGTTTTTTTACTTTACTTATTTATTTATTTTTGGCTGTGATGGGTCTTTGTTGCTGCATGCAGCCTTTCTCTAGTTGCAGCGAGCAGGGGCAACTCTTTGTTGCGGTGCTTGGGCTTTTCATTGCAGTGGCTTCTCTTGTTGCGGAGCACAGGCTCTAGGCACACGGGCTTCAGTTGTTGTGGCTCACGGGCTGTAGAGTGCAGGCTCAGTAGTTGTGGTGCATGGGCTTACCTGCTCTGTGGCATGTGGGATTTTCCTGGACCAAGGTTCAAACCCATGTCCCCTGCACTGGCAGGTGGATTCTTAACCATTGCACCATCAGGGAAGCCTGGCAAGATTTAATTTTTACCCATTCAGTTATCTCATTGCTACAGCACTATCTATGGATCCCTTAATGATTTACATTGATAACTTTGTCAAAAATCAATTGTGGACTCCATTTCCAAACACTATTCTGTTTATTGATCGATATGTCTTTCTCAATGGTGATATCTCACTCTTAATTAGTATACATTTGCAATAAGTTTTCAATAGTCAAGATAATCCCAAGAAGAAAATTCTGACAAAAATCCAAATTGGAAGACTGAAGACTTCTCTGAAGCTTCAACAGCTTGAAACATCAATATGTTCCTTTTCACAAAATTCAACCTTTTTAGCATCATATATTGTTCCTTTCCTTTACTTTTTTAAAAAATTTTTTTGGTTTTGAAATAAGTTTGGAATTACTGTAAAGTAACCAAATTAAATAATAAGATGGTTCCTGGATACCCTTCACACACTTTCCCCTAAATGTTAACACAATTTAAGGAACTGATAGTTCCTCTGTAAATATTATAATTCACCAATAAAATCATCTGGCCTTGCATGTTTCTTTTTGGAATATTTTAAATTGCTACTTTAATTTCCCTCATAGAAGTACAATGATTTGATTTATTATTTTCTTCTTGAGTAAATTTTAGCAGATTGTTTCTTTGAAGGAATAGCTCTTTCATCTAAATTGTCCAATTTATGAGTGCTGAATTTTTCATAGTATTTCTTTATTATCCTTCTAATTCTATGGGGTTGTAGTAATGTCTCTGTTTTCATTTATTAATAATTTACATCTTCTCTCTTATCTAACAGTTAAGTCTGTCTAGAGGTTTATTCATTTAATTGATTTTTTTTTCAATAAACCAGCTTTTGGTTACAGTGATTTTCTGTACTATTTCCATGTTTTCAATTTCATTGATTTCTGCTCTACATTTTATTAATTTCTTCCTTCTGCTTGTTGTAAGTTCAATTTGTTTTTAAATGTAAAAGCTTAGAATTCTGGTTTGAGAGTTTTCTTCTTTTACAATACAAATAGTCACTGCTATAAATTATCCTCTAATTACTGTTTTAGCTACATAACCAACCATTTGATATGCTGTATTTTAATCTTCATTTAGCTTAAAATATCTCTAATTTCTCTTGAGACTTCTCTCTGACTCATAGTTTATTCAGAAATATAGTGTTTAATTTCCAAATATTTGCACATTTCAGACCTCCTATTATTGTTTCCTTGTTAAATTCTGTTATCATTCGAGAACATCATTTATATGATTTGTATTGTTTTAAATTCATTAAAGTTTGTTAAGGTTTGTTTTGTGGCTGATAATATGGCCCATCTTAGAGAATGTTCCATGTGCACTAGAAAATACTGTGCATTTTGTGTTTATTGGGTGGAGAGTTCTATAAATGTCAATTAGGGAAAGTCAGTTTGCTCAAGCCTTTTATGTCCATATTGGTTTTATGTCTACTTCTATCAGTTGCTGAGAAAGTAGTGTTTAAGTCTCCAATTTTAAGTTTGTATTTGTCTATCAAGTTCACTGATTCTCCTTTTGGCTATGTTAGGTCTGCAAATGAGCCTACTGAAAGTATTCTTCCTCTCCATCACTGTGTTTGTTTATGTGTGTAACATTTCTGTTGATTCTTTCTCAGTTTTTACAGTTTCCATCTCTGCTGAAATTATCCATCTGATCTTGTATGATGTCCACCTTTTCCATTAAGCCCTTAAACATATTAATCACAGGTGTATTACATTCTTTGTCAGATGGTTTAACATCTACATCATAGTTAAGTCTTTTTCTGTTGGTTGGTTGGTTTCTTCACAGGGTGTTTATTTTTTTCTTTCCTTCTTGATGCTTCATAGATATTTGTTGAAAGCTAGACAGCTTAAGTAGGGTCATTAATTATTGAGGTAAATGATTGTTATTCTTCCTTCTACCAGACATTAATGTGGAAGTTTGAATTAATCTAGATAGAAGTTGGACTGAATTTGAGGTTGGTGTTGTATGGTTACTTTTAGTGCTCTACAGCCTTCAAATTTTTCTAGGATATCTTCTATTTAGTCTTTAGAGTGAGGGTTGATTTGCCAGGCCTTCTCCTCATTTTCATGCATGTCTTCCCACACTCCTTAACAGCCTGACGTATTTTACTCATACTTCATGTTTCAACTCAAAATTTATTTATTTTGTAAAGCTTTTCCTAATCCCCTCAGGCAAATTTAAATACTGTTACTATAATCTTAATAGAAGATCTGCTGTAATTATTCATTTTCATGGTTTTACTCTTCCACTAGACTGTATGCTTCATATGAACCTAGAAAGGAGGCTGGAAAAAGGGTGATTTAATAAATATTTGGTTACTAAATGAATGCATTTATGGATGAATATGTGGTTGAATAGAAGAATTATTATTTAGTCTATAGTCACCTGATACATGAGGAATGCATAGATGCACTCACTGAGGTTACAGGAATTAATATAAGGTTATTTATTATAAATAAATTTAATGGGCATATATAACAGAGGAAGAAAACCTAGGAAAATTGAAAATTTTAGCTATATTTATGCAGTGTTTACTATTTGTCAGAACAGCCTTAAAAGCTTTATGTATATAAATTAATTTTATCTTGACCACAACCATGTTTAATGAAGAAACTGAGCCAAGAAGAGGTAAAGTGATTTGCTTAAGGTCATACAGTTTCTAAAAGGCAGAGCAAGAATTCAAATCAAAGTATTCTGGCTCCAGAGTCTGTTCTTGACTACTTTCCCATTAAACTCACAAATAAGGGCATTTAAGGACATTCTGTGGAGAACTTTTACAATGGAGAAAATGCAAGAAATAATTTCTGTGATGACTGGACTGAGCAGCATTCATTTTAATGACTTAACATTTTCTTAGTCTATGTAAAGCCAGAGTTAATAAGATTTGCAGGGACAATAGCTTTGAAACAATGCCTTATACAGAATTAAAATCCTGTAGATAAATGCTTGGACAGGTCTAAATTTTAAATTCTACATTTAAAAAATATGTTCACGTTAGTATAGCTATTCTAAATATTTGATCATTAAGAACGCAAATAGATTTACTTTACAAGTTGCTGCTGGTTAAAAGAAATACTAGATTGAGTTCTCTTTGGCACCGGGGCCAGCTGAGGCACACATGGGTAAGTCCGGAAAATTGTTTGGCTTGGGCAATGAAATATATGTTTGTTTCGGGCTAAGATACCTGTTGCCAGAAAACTCAAACTTGGGAATGGGATAACTGTAGCATAATGACAATATTTTAGATATTGAATGGCCAAAGAGACAGCATTGTACGGTATACATCAATTTTATATGTATGTGACTGTCTTTAGGTACTCTTCTAAGACCTAATGAGAAAGGGATTTGAATCAAATTTAAAAGAAATCTTTTACGAAAATCTTTATAAGCAATAGAGATGCAGGAGATACACATTTAATAAACTTTTAATACTCTATCAGAATGTGACTGAAATAAATCATTGTCTTCCATTTTGGTGCAGACATGTAATGGCCCTTCAAGGCTCTATTCCAATTTATTAATTCAATGTTTAACATACTTAGCCTGTTTACATATATTTATTTCAATGATTATGTATAGTTTGCTTATAAAATTTCAACTCATCATTTAAAAAATATTCTAATGGGCAACTGATTAATTAAGAAAAGTGAAAATGGTTTGTTGAGAATTCAATTTATATTATTAATTGCCAAGTGTTAATATATTTAATTTTAGTGTTTTATCTTACAGGAATTTCTGAAAGCAATGAACTGATTTAAGCACCATGGTCTTCAAAACATTGATTTTAATTTTTAAATCTGTTGTTACTATCAGAGGAGCATCTGTATTCTTGCTTAACTCATCTTAACTAACTAATTATTCAGAATTCTCAACAGACAAAAAATTCTTGATATTTTGCTTCTCAGAAGCTCCATGCCCAAAATGTTAACCAATTCTCACTACAACAAGAGAAATATGGATAACTATATGATATTTTTAATGTCTCCTTTTAATTAGCTGCAATAGAATTATCTTACTTTTTCCAACACCTTTTTCTGTCAATCCCCAGCTATCTCTCCAATAAGCTGAGCTACAGTATTTTGAGATAGATTGAAATGTGCAAATGCTTGTTACCTTTACTTTGTATTACACACAATGGATCCTCAATTATAAACTTAAAAATCTATAAAACATTTTGCCATTATTTTTATGTTAGAAATAACTAAATTTATAACAGCATTTTACTTAAAAACAACCTTCAAAAATCAACAAAATATAGAAACCCTGATGAAATTCAGTTCTTTATTAGTTCATTGAGATTTTCATCAGTTGGTCCTCTTTTCTTACGTTGGTTGCCACTCTTAACTATGTGGCAGATTTTATCATGTGTATTTGTATTATTTATAAAGTATAATAATTTTTGATTTAAAAATGTAATAATATTTTTACTTTATGCAAAAAGTGTTTTTCCTGAAGATTATAGCTCTCTCAGTTTATCTTTTATTTTCCTATTTTATTAGAGACAGATTATAAGAATATACCACTTTTCTTGTAATTCTAAGAACTATAGCATAAGTTATGGTGATACACTGCACCTAACATTTGGTATGAACTGCAGAGAATGTTGGTTTATTAGCAATAGCTACTATTCAGCACCAGGTGATTGTTCCAAATCTGAAGGCTGTCATATCTTCCAATTTTCCACAAAAATCCAGAAATCAGGACGTTGGTATGTAATCTCTTAATTCGAAAATATTTACAACAATTCAAATATTTAAAAAGCAAATCATTAAAGAGAAAACTGGACACCATTTTTGCATCTGTAACCCTCAAGTCAGCAGGTTGTGACCTCTGTTGTGAATGCATTGAGATTTGCCTCAGTTTATGATACATTGGCCTTTTAGTGGGAGATGGTAAGGAAATAAATTCCCAAGGTTGTTCTTTGTCATTTCCTTCCTGGGAAGATATTTCTTTTGTAAATTTCATGGGCTGGATAAAACTAAATATAAAGTTTAATATGTAGGTAGTAACTTGAAAAAATAAGGTGACTTTTCACTAAAATAGACTCCTGATCTAAAACTTAGCATCATTTACAAGCATAATGGACATCTTTATTATTCTAAATCAGGCTTTAAAGAATGATATTCAGTAATGGGAGAATCACTTCATTCTTCATTTACAAGTGAATTAGCATAACAAAGCTGCTTAATGTGAGAGTTCACAAAGCTCTGATTAATACATTAATCCTTACATTTTGCAATGGGATTTATTTTTGCAAATAATTTCTATTAGAAACTGCCTTTACTCTCATTTTTTCCTTTCTTTTAAAATATTAACTCTTTAGGAACTGCCACTTCACTGAGTAAAACATAAGTTTTGAACTAGGATATGGCATTCACTAGGAGGAATTTGGTGTGGGGAGAGGCACAAGGTCTTTCCCTCATTTAAAGAGCCTGTGAATGATGCTTCAGTAAGATGACCATATTGAAACCGAGCAGGACTCTGCTGGGGTGCTCCCAGGTACAAACACCTTTCTGTGTCTCCCATTTCTTATTTGCAGGATAAAGGTTTCAGTCTCCTAGACCTTCTTTAATACTAAAGAGCAGATTCAAATAGTTACTAATCAGGCAAGTAAGAGATTGCAGAAACAAAGGAGGAGCAATCAAGAAACAACAATGGTGCAGCTATTAAAGCAGGATCCTGGTTCCTGCACAAGGGATATACAATAACAAAATCTTTGAGTTGTTCTGCAGGAACAAAGGCCCCCACCCAGTTGGAGGATGGTAACTTCAGAATGAGTGCAAGATTCCTGGAGCACCGCCCCTTTACCTCACTACCAACCCATCAGGAGAAAGTCACACACCCTGCACCTCTCACCCCAAATTTTGCCTATAAAAACTTCTCCCTGACACCCATCAGGGAGTTCAGGGTTTTTGAGCATGAGCCACCCATTCTTCTTGCTTGGCCCTGCAATAAACCTTTTTCTGCTCCAAAGTCCGACCTTCCAGTTTGTTTGGCCTCACTGTGTGTCAGGCACACAAACTTTCATGCAGTAACAATTTCATATATTGCCTTTTCATTCTACAACAGATCCTGAAACAACTAGCACTCACTCAGCTCTTGCTGGACCAGTTCTGAAACTCTTTTTAATAATTCCTACAGTTATCATTACAAAATCCTTAAAAAATTCGATGAGGATTTGTTAGCTCTATGTACATATGTAAAATACTCAAAGTGTTTAAATTCAGGTAGATTAATGTGTGGCTCAGGATTCTGGCTTTTCTTTTGGGAATTTTCTTGGGGAACATGCTTGGTTTGGAGCCCAGTTATCTAACCAATGTTGATGTCTTTACGTCCTTGTTGTAACTAATAAATAATTTGACTTATTGAATGTCTATTTTGGTACTTTATTTTATATTGATTTTGAAACCATAAAATTTGGGGAGGAAAAAACCTGAAAACTTTAAAAATGTATATAAATGTGACATTGAGATCTTGTCTGACTGACTTGCCAGGAAATTGAATCTTAGTTGTTACGTTCACTCTCTTTCTTCCCCTAGGAGAATAAAAGAATTAAAGAAACTTGTCTGGATATGGGAGAACTAGGGAAAAGATTCTAAACATTAGACTTTCAGTAATATTTATTTTTTAAAACTCACATGGTCACTTATATATGGGTCACTTAAAAACACACCACGATGGATGACAAGGTTGTCCTTTCCAGGAACTCTGATGCCTTGGGTCTGGTGGCCAATCCTCTCACAGAACTAGACATCTCCCTGGAGTTCACCCAGGAGCAGGACCTACCAAGCTTTATCTCCTCTACTCTCATTTACCACATCCTAACCTCCAGTTCCCTTTAGCATTATACTGAAGGGGAGCAAAATTTGAACTCTATAATATGTCTCTTGGGCATTAGGATTACCTTGACCTGGCTATTTTCAAGAAGGTGCAGACATAGGAGAAGCTCTGAAAACCAAGTAGAAGTTACCCGTTTGTAAGAAGGCGTCATATTTATAAGGAAAATCTCCACTTGTAATGGCATCTTCCTCTCTCTACCAGGAACAGAAGAATGACTCTAAGTCTCTAGAAACTCTTATCAATAGAGAAGGCAATGACTTAAATCTGCATAACAACCTTACTGTTATTTACTGTGTTTTTCCCTGGTAACTTCCCATAATCCCCTCCCCCAAACATCGTTTGTCTTTAGCTGGAGATGGTGTTTTAAATGGTGGCTTGGGCCATTTCAGGGAGTTACTCAGTTTTCCTGAGTATCTCCCATGAATATAGGAGGTATATATGTTATTAAACTTCTGTTTTTCTCCTGTTAATCTGTCTTTTATTATAGACGTATCTCAGCCAAGAACCTAGAAGAGTAGAGGGAAAATTTTTTCTTCCCCCAAAATCTCATTTAGGAATCAGATACTCCAGAAAACAGAGTTTAGAAAACAGAGTCTTTAGGAGCAACTTGTGTTTTAGTCTAATAACAAAACTTCTTTCAGCCAGGGATGCACAGAAAACCTGGATTCTGTATTGGAAGCAGGTAGGATAAGCACAGAACGCTATCTCCAGAATCTTCCTATTGCATTATTCCCTTAAAGAACAAACAAACAAAAACAAAGTGTAGATTTTTTAATAGTAATGATAATGCCATGTAACACTTAATATTATATGATGCAGTTACTAAACGAAAATGTCCCAAACCCAAAACTTTTTCAACAGAAAACCCATACTATTATTTAATTTGCTCACAAGTTCACCTTTTTATGAGGAGGTTGCAGGGTTTTGAGATCTGGCTTTAGACTTGGCAGAATTTAATTAATTCCTTCTGTTAATTAAACAAGAAGGCCATTAGAGGGAGGTGGTTCTAAATACTTAGCAGCCTATGTAACAAATCAAAACCTAAGCCTATAAATACTTCAAGGTTTAGAAACCAAAATCTAAGGCAACCAATCACAACTAGGCTTTTCCAAGTAAGGCAAATGTTTAAGCTATAGCCAATTAAATAATTTCCTTTCTTTGTTTTCACCTTTTTTTCTATAAAAGTTTTCCCCCTGGCTCCTGTCAATATAGTGTTCCTAACAGCTTTAGCTTTGGCACTGCCTGATTCAAATAGATTTTTCCTCCAATACACCCTTAAAATTTTAATAGGCCTCAATTTATCTTTTAACACTGCCCAGGCTATTGAATTTGACTATGGTTCATTAAAGCAACTAATCATGTGGCTGCCAATCTGTAACTTGTGATTATGCAACGTCTCCAGAATCAACATACAAAAGTATTTGGCCTATAGTCTGAAAATACATTATAACCTATATGTAGTATTTTTTTCAAGTGCTTATAAATTCTGTTGTGATGAATAAATTTCAAATTTATTTAAAAGTACTAATAAATGCATACTAGCTTTCTTAATTGTGCATTTTT
This sequence comes from Monodon monoceros, assembly GCF_005190385.1. Lineage (NCBI taxonomy): Eukaryota > Metazoa > Chordata > Mammalia > Artiodactyla > Monodontidae > Monodon > Monodon monoceros. The sequence continues at coordinate 43,598,139 of NW_021703765.1, forward strand.
TAAGTTAATGAATGAGGAAATTAAAATTGTCGTGTTGGGAGGAAACATTGTCTAGAATATTTTATTTATTTATTTATTTTTAATTTTTTAACTGAAGTATAGCTGCTGTACAGTATTATATGTTACAGGTGTACAATATAGTCATTTACCATTTTTAAAAGTTAAACTCCACTTATAGTTATTATAAAATATTGGCTATAATCCCCATGTTGTACAATATATCCTTATAGCTTATTTTATACCTAATAGTTTTTACTTCTTAATCTCCTACCCCTATAGAATTTTTCTTATTTTAAAATTGGTAGGGAATTCCCTGGTGGTCCAGTGGTTAGGACTGACTCAGCACTTTCACTGCTGAGGATGCAGGTTCAATCCCTGGTGGGGGAGCTAAGATCTCTCAAGCTACGTGGCCAAAAAAAAAAAAAAATTGGTAGTAAAGCAAACCAGGAGCGCCAACGCTTCCACTGTTCCAACTTGAGAAAAGCTAGAAAATTACAAAATGAAATTCAATATTAAAGGTAACAAAGAATTATGAAAGCAATGAAGCCTGGGTGAATTATAAGTATGGAGAAAAGAGAATCACTGAAAGTAAGCTGATGATCACAGGCTATGTTGGCTCTGGGAACATTTGCCAATTCTGGGAGTGGACTAAAGACCAGTGTTAGCCTAGGGAGAAGGACCAGAAGCGACAAAGTTGACACTTGGGCAAACTCAAATGCATGGACAGTCGCAGAGTTCTTGTGCGCTGTGGTGGTGTGGAGAGCTCAGCTGACCTCTCCTTAAAGACAGTGAACTTCCTCCAATCTCTCAATGATGAGGAAGCAAAACGCACTAAAAGGAGAAAGTATGTACTTCTGTATGTGCTTGGCCACCCTCACAAAACACTTCAAAGGGCTCTCCCTTATTGCAGCCCCGTGGTGCTTCACTATCCCTTGTGAGTTTCTGGACACACCTCCACATCATTAGACATTATCCTGGCTGATGCAGATCTAGATTATTGGTGTCATGTTATGAAGTCTTAGAAAAGGGGTAGGACTACTCTGCATACCATTGGATGCAAATCCAGGACCCAAAGATTACATTTTTGATCTTTAAATTAAGGATGAAGGTATAGTGGCCTACATTCAGAGATTCCTCTATTTTAACTCCTTCAAAGTATCCATCCTCTCTCTGGCAGGATTAAATTCAAAGGAACCACCAGAGCCTGACCACTACGTACCACTCTAGGCTTATTTTGCAATATGTTTATATTAGTTGTACCGAACTACATCAAATTCACTCCCTTAGATGTCTCAGAACATATTGTAATTTCCACATAAAATACTTTCATATTCCCCTTTCCAGATTTCCTGCCTAAGTAATCTCTTCTTGTCCTTAAAAGGTAAACTCTATCATTATTTGCCCCAAGAAGCCTTTAGCTGCCCTCTACTCCATCACATCTATTTTTTTCCCCATCTACTCATAGAGGATCCTGTGTAAATGGCTATTAGAGCAACCTATTGCACTGTTTATAACTTTTGGTCTATTATCTGTATTCTCACTAGTTCCTTGTATTTGGGAACTACATCTTATTTGAATTATCTGTGCTTAGAACAGTAACTGTCATACAAGAATAGTTTAATAGATGTTGAATAAGTGAACAAATGGGAAAAAAGGGACTAGTATATTGCTTAAATCTCAATGTATGAAAATAGACCAATTTTCCTTCATGAATTTCATAAATGCAGATCAGTTTCAAGGTTTCTGAGCCTTCTTTGTCCTATTTTGCTCAGATTCCTCAGAAGTCAAATATAAACATACTGTATTCCAAAGCACTGACACTGATGAAAAGATTCTACTCTAAATTCTCATCTCTTTTCCTATCTATTGAATCAGGCTGACAACCTAAATGTAAGCAAAAAATAATTTCCCTCTGTCTTCATATTTTAAGGTTTAGAGCCTTGTCATAGATAGGGCTCCCTAGGAATGGAATCTGAGGCTCTGAGGTTTGGTGACTGAAGAGTGCTTTCATGAACACTAATTTTGAGGGAACAAAAGAAGCAAGAGTGGGCACAGGTAAGGTAAAATTGTGTTGTAGTGGCAGTAATGGCTTCAGCCCTTCCCACAGGGAGCTCTGAAACTGGCCGGCCCTTCAGAGAATCTCAAATCGAGCAGAGGGACCCAGGCCTTTGTATTCCTACACTGTTTGGTCACTGGTTGCCAACTATATAAGGAGGGGGGCATAACTTGAGTGAGGAAGCCTCTTTTGATGGAGAACAATTTTCACAATGGCCTGCAGCTGTGAGCTATCAGCAGCCAAGCTTCCCAGCAGTCAAGGGATGGAGTACTTCGGTCCTGAAAGATTTGGAAGATGAACCGCACCATCAGCTACAATCTACCGCTTGTGATGCTTGGATCCACCTGCTTCGCGGTCAGTTCACCGCATCTGGGAGCAGCTCCTCCAGGATTTTGATTGGTTTCTTATCCAGGGAAAACTAAAAAGAGGAAGATCAGGGAAATGAACTACAGCTTGTGCTGCTGCAGTTGGTCTCAAGTTTGGAAGTGGTTTTCATTTCCTCCCTCTTCTACATCCCATTCCAGACTCTCCCACACTTGACTAGAAGCTATGCCAGTCTGAGCTTACCTGGGGCCACCAAGACCCTCATCCCTGAGGAATCTGAGCCTTTGTACAATGCCATTCCCAGGTGGGGTTAAATAGGTCTCACCACTTTGCCTTTTTACTTCAAGAATTTTAACAAATAAAAAGTTAAAGAGTTGATATACACCCTCCCTCAACTCATTTCCTTCTTTCTTTTCCAAGGCTACTCACCATCTTAAATTTAAGGTCTCACAATTTCTTGCATGGCTTCCACTCTATCTTTACATGTAGCTACCTGTTTGACATATATATTCACATAACATATAGCAAATTAAAATCCAGGCTAAACGTCCGCATCAATAAGCAAAAAAAGGTAAAATACTCAATAGCAATGGAGGGAAAAAAAGGAACTTCACAGAAAATGAACCCAAATTGCCAATAAACCAATAAAAATATTTAAATAAAATATTAACTAGGGGAGTACATATTAAAAGTACAATGAGCTTTCCTCTTACATCTATCAGATTGTCAAAAATTAGTGAGCTCCTCCCAATTGTTTTTTTCCTTCTTTTCCCAGTGATGCATTTGGACTGTGAATTAAATACACTTGGCCTTTTTCTTTCACTCTTTTGCAGTAAAGACATCTTGTTTCTCTGAACTGATGCTATTCCAAAAGAAGACACAATCACTATTTTCCCCCTTTTTTGATACATAAAAAGAAATGCAAAAGCTTTACTTAAAAAAATCACTTTCAAAGGTTTTCTTTTTCCATATTTATCCCTTTATATAGGAATAATTCATAAAATTATTTTAATTATTATACCATGCAGGTACAAGTATTGATATACAGTTAGTCCATATCTTTTTAAAATTAGCAGTTGTATATATTGATTAATTTTTTTTACTGCAGGACAGTCATGAAACTAGCACTTGGTTCATTTTTTTCTCTCTTGTGCTTTAAATTGAAGAGTAATTTATTGCTCCTCATTTGGCATAATGTTATTCTAAGTAAATATACTGTTTATTTATTTGAAATGGGGCATATAAGAAGAACAAAAGGGGCTTCCATGGTGGTGCAGTGGTTGAGAGTCTGTCTGCCAGTGCAGGGGACACGGGTTCGAGCCCTGGTCTGGGAGGATCCCACATGCTGCGGAGCATCTAGGCCCGTGAGCCACAACTGCTGAGCCTGCGCATCTGGAGCTTGTGCTCCGCAAGGAGAGGCCGCGATAGTGAGAGGCCTGTGCACCGCGATGAAGAGTGGCCCCCACTCGCCGCAACTAGAGAAAGCCCCCACACAGAAACGAAGACCCAACACAGCCAAAAATAAATAAATAAATAAATAGAAATTTTTTTAAAAAGAACAAAAAATTTTTGTTTTTGAAAGAAGATATGTATAGTGAACACAGAGAGAGCCCAAATGGAATTGACAGTCCAGATGTAACTGCAGAACCAGCCCAAAGTGGCCCCATCCTGTTTCTCACAGGATACTGAGTTGTTTTTCAGAGACAACCAAACAAAACCATGAGTCATGCAGCTGAAGCACACACAGAGGAGAAAATTTTGGCCTCAAATGTCACGGGGAACCAAAGTTTCTATGCTTCCCCTGTGGAACTAATAGACTAACACAAGACTGGAACCTGAACTCTGGAACCCTTTGAGAAGTGAAGGGTCTGTTGTCCAGGAAAACCTGGTGCTGGAGCCCCTTTTACCATAATTTACCATAAAGGACCAAGTTCCAGAGCCCTCTAATCAAAACCTGCCCTGCCAGTGCGTCTGCATACCAAACCACTCTCCCTTACCTCATAAAAGTTTGACCAGACCCCAGACTGGGGAGACAGATCTGAGCTTTGCCTCCTGTCCCTTTGCTTGGATGCCCTGCAATAAAACACTTTCTCTCTGCGTAAGACCTTTGCCTCAGTATTTGGTCTTTCCGTTGTGCAGTAGGCAAAAAGGCCACTTGCTCCGTTACACAGACGTATGTACTTCATGTAGTAGAAACTACTTTTGGTCTTATTCAAGAGTCATTACCTCTGAAAGATCCTGAAGAAAATTAATTAGTTATAAAGTATCTAGCAAGTTGAGTTCAAATTGTACCTGTATCACCATCACCATGAATGTTAAATGGCAGTCATATAAGACTAAACTTGTCTGCAATAAATACATTTATAAGAAGTGGACACTGGCTTTATTATTATTTTTTAATTAATTAATTTTTTTCTCAGTCTTTTTTTTCCATAACTGTATTGGAGTATAATTGCTTTACAATGTTGTGTTAGTTTCTGCTGTACAACAAGGTGAATCAGCTATATGTATACATATATCCCCATATCCCCTCCCTCTTGAGCCTCCCTCCCACCCTCCCTGTCCCACCCCTCTAGGTTGTCACAAAGCACTGAGCTGATCTCCCTGCGCTATGCAGCTGCTTCCCACTAGCCATCCATTTTACACTTGGTAGTGTATGTATGTCCCTGCCACTCTCTCACTTCGTCTCAGCTTACCCTTCCCCCTCCCTGTGTCCTCAAGTCCATTCTCTACGTCTGCATCTTTATTCCTGCCCTGCCACTCGGTTCACCAGTACTGTTTTCTTTAGATTCCATATATATGCGTTAGCAAACAGTATTTGTTTTTTTCTTTCTGATTTACTTCACTCTATGACAGACTCTAGGTCCACCCACCTCATTACAAATAATTCAATTTCATTCCTTTTTATGGCTGAGTAATATTCCATTGTATATATGTGCCACATCTTCTTTATCCATTCATCTGTCAATGGGCATTTAGGTTGTTTCCATGTCCTGGCTATTGTAAACAGTGCTGCAGTGAACATTGTGGTACATGACTCTTTTGAATTATGGTTTTCTCAGGGTATATGCCCAGTAGTGGGATTGCTGGGTCATATGGTAGTTCTGTTTTTAGTTTTTTAAGGGGCCTCCATACTGTTCTCCCTAGTGGCTGTTATCAATTTACATTCCCACCAACAGTGCAAGAGGGTTCCCTTTTCTCCACACCCCCTCCAGCATTTATTGTTTGTAGATTTTTTGATGATAGCCATTCTGACTGGTGAGACACTGGCTTTAGAAATCCAACATTCACCTTTGCAAGGAAGCAAGCACCACCACCAGGTTTGTATCATTAGTTTTAGCAATATGGGTAGGACTTTGTTTTCTGTTCTGCTGCTTCCATATTAACATCAGAACACCTACTTTTGTCTTAATAATCCAACCTCTCAGCCTCATCTCTTACATACTGATCTTTGCTCAACTAACAATAGTCTCTGCAAAATTCTCCTTGGATGTGCCCCATCATTGCTTCATGGTATAAATTTAAAGGACACTATAACCCCATTAAATCAATAAATGTTAAAATAAAAAATGTCAAACAAGAAATACGGTTATTTAAATTTGGGGAGAAAAATAGAGGGCACTAAGCTGCAAATTTGCACCAAAAGGGAAAACTTTTAGAGTTAGTTCAATTCTAATTTTTAGAATTAGTTGATTCCCTGTCACAGTAAATGGCATATAATAAAACAGTAGCATTATTACTTAAAGAAAGTGTTTTTTCACATTAATTATGTAAAATTCTTAATATTTGACTATCTAATAACCCTTAATAGAATAATAAATTTGTCTGGAATATAATTTTTCTTCCATTTTTCTTTTCTTAATAAATTGTGCTTCGTAAGTTTATTTTAAATTAACATTATAAGCAATTTTAGTTTTATCTTTTAATCTAATAGTTTAGGTTGCTGACCTAAAAGAAAATTTAGGTCAAATCTCCTTGATTTCTAAAGAAAACAGTTATAGATTCTGCTTTTTTGTTTGTATCAGTAAAATATTTATGAAATTATATGCATATTATAAGCCAGGTTTTGTACTTATATTATTTAGTTTAATCAGAAAATTAACCCTTTTTGAATTTATATTTTATAGGTAAGAAAGCTGTTCTTCAAAGATCGCATAAAACTACGTGCTTGTTAGTTTTATGCTCAAATTCATAAAGCTAGGTGGTAACAGTTTCAGAATTGAAACACAGGTCTAACTCCAGAATTCACACTCTTTTGACTATTGTGTACCACATCAACACGATAAAGGGTGCCCCAAAGCAGAGAGTTGTGTGTGGTTGAAGGTGCCACAATGGCATAATGTTCTCCTGCCATTTGAGAAATTCCACTTTGAATTCCACAGATACCAAAAGGAAATTGAAAGTTTATGCAATGTCCCTTAAATGGCACCAGAAGAGGTTTCTCTACATTCATCATAACCAGCGTCATTCTTTCTCTTCCCCTAATCTAGTAATAGAGGAGTGCCAGTTAGCTAGAAATACTATCATTACAAGATGCCTATTTCCATTCCTAAGAGAATTGTAGGGGAAAAAGCTGAAAATGAAGAGGTATACATGGCTGAATATAGGTTATTTTCCAGATTGAGATCTTAAGTTGTAGCTTCTTGTTAAAGTTAGTTGATTTTTCTGATTTATTCTTTATTTTGTTTATTGTATCTTGTTTTATTTGTAGTTCATTTGGCCTTTTCCCTGCCCTTAAAAATGAAAGTGCAGTCTTACTTTCCTCTCTGGGCTGCGAAATATCTCGGTATAACTTTTAACTACCCTCGCACTGACATTAGTTTTCTAATCCCTAGTGCCCAGCTTTCTTCATCAGATGACTGTCTGTTTAAGGTGAAGTGTTCATCAATGATCAGACTGTTTAGGAATGGAACTCATAAAACAAAATATGGAAGCTAATAGAAGGACATTGATTCTCTGTCCCATCCAAAGATAGGCCACAAATTAAGTAATAAAATACACATTGCTGCTCCTGACATTTAATTTCTGTGGAGCTGGAATTAGCAATGCATAACCCATAGGCAGAAGCATTAATCTCACAAACTATCTTGACTGGAAACCGTACATTAACAACTTGATCTTTATTGCTACTATACCATGCCCATTGTAAAAACTTGTAGTTTCAATAAATTGAGCCAAAGGTAACAAAGGGAATCAACTGGAACTTGCAGTTTTGTACAAAACAAGACTATTTTGTTCTTTCGGTTTATTGCATCTCAGTGCTGGCTTTGTCTCTCCAAATTAAAATTCTAATATTTTCATCTATGCATATAGCAATGAAGAGTAGTGGTTCTTAAAATTTGCCTCTGTGGAACCAGCATTTCTACATATCCTGTGGCACTCAGTAATGAAAATCTCAGGGAGGAACTATCAAGGAGGTCTTCAAAAAAGCGGTGATGGTTGAGCATTCTCCCCAAGATGACAATGCTTCTCCCAGTCAGATGGATGCATGGGTTGGGGTGGATAGCCTTCAAGCAGAGAAAAATCATACACATAGTGACGTGATAGTGTGTTGGCAGAATGACAAATATTTCAATAAGAGAGCAGCTTTGAGGAACTGAAAGTTAAGTGTCTGAAAATCTATGCAGAAGCCATAAAATGAAGAGGAACTTTTTTGCTCTGCTAAGAAGAGTAGAATCCATCCTGTAGAAGATGGGGAGATATTGAATGTTCTTCAGCCAGGAAGTGAATTGGCAAGGATTACAAATTTGGATTCTGGAAACAGTCTGCCTGGATTCAAATGCTGGATATTTCCCACCAGCAGTGTGACCCTAAGGAAATTATTTAACATCTCTGCTAAGTTCATCAGTTTTCTTATCTGTAAAATGAGAAAAATACCACATATGGCAGTTGTGATGATTAAATTTAATAAATTAAAATATTTAAAGTGCTCTGAGCAGTTCTGGTATATAGTAAGTGCTATATAATTTTTTGTTATTATAAAAATTGTTATTATTTATTATTTGAGTCACTCCACATTCACTTTATTAACCCCTTTCCACATGCAAGTCACTGTAATATTCAAACCTTAAAAAATGAGCAAGAGAGGCGTATGCCCTCTGAGAGTTTTGTATATATAAACTGTGCAGTGATAACTGCTAGAAAACAGGAAAATACCAGCACTCTACCGGGACTGAGATATAAGTTATTCTTCCTTGGTGAAAAAGTATTCTTCCCTTTAACTGAGTCTTATGAATGAATAGGTTTCCTGGGCAGAAAAGTGGGTAGGAGAAAATATCAATGTAAAAATTGGCATGGCATCGAGGAAGAACCTGTCTGGTTTGATGTTCCGGAAAATGAGTAATGTGGCTCCAGTTCAGAGTGTATGGTGTATAGAAATGCTATCGTTACAAGATGCCTATTTCCATTCCTAAGAGAATTTCCCTAAGGAGAAAAAGCTGAAAATGAAGAGGTATACATGGCTGAATATGTCAAATCATTAGTGACTTTTAATGCACAATAAATAAGATAGTACTTATCTTTAGGCTCAGGTAAATCTTTCAAGACTTTTAGTAAGGACATGACAAAGCCATGGCAAAGCCATGAACTGCTTTAGGCATTAAATTTTTTTTCTTCTGAGATTGAGGAATATATCTACAATTCAAATGAAACTGCAGTATATTATCTTATTTGTAGTTAGAAATATCTATGGAGAATTTTTCAAATAATAAAATTATCTCAGTTATAGTCACACGAACTACACTAAGTACCTAAAAATAATCACCTTCTTTATTCAATTTTAATTTTATAGAAAGGAAGAAAGGAAAAAGAAGCAAGAAATAGGCAGAAGAGAAAGGAAGGAAGGGAGAGGGATATAGGGAGAGGGTAAGAAGCAAGAGAAGAAGTATAAAAAAAAAGAAAATCAAAATAGGTTTTACAATTAACGATGAAGAAAATTAGAAATTGTAGAATAAAAACTTCTTGGGTATAGCTGAAGAATGAACATTCATTTGCGAAATTGAAACAGTGCAATCTTTTGGTGCAATGAGCAGAATACCAAAAGATGCTTCCCAAACAGTAGTTCTTTAGTACAATTAATCCTCTGATTTAATTGCTCTTTCTGTAAGAAAAACCCTTGATATACATATGTAATAGAAGAACAATATATTTTTTCACCTGTAACTCTCACTTGGAAATGCATAAGCAGAATCTCCTACCCAGTCATTAAAATAGCTACAACTGACATTTTAGTACATTAAATGTACATTTAGTACATTAAAAATAACAACTAAATTGATGTAATTTCTGTCCAATTTCGTCACCGTCATCCCCATTCAAATAATCAGACCCATTTCTTTGTTAAATTTTTCGACTTCTTGCAAAGCCTTTTTTCCTCTCCTCCTCCTTATCCTTCTTCATTATGAACCTCTTCAGATGACTTTTTGTAACCCTTAACAGGACATGTCAAAATGGAAGCACTGAAGTGCAACTCTGCAGTGTTTCTAAGAGGACACATTCGACACAGCTAATCAAGAGTCTTTGGTCCACAGGCTGAGAAATACTTTAAACCAGTCATTGGGCAGAGAAGAAATACTCTGCTGAAAAGCTGTTTAAAATTATAGTGCATGGTTGGTGGTTGATAAGAGAGAGTTGATTGTTTTTTTTTCTAAATAGAAGCTTCTTTTCTTAGGTTGCAGGCTTTTTTTGGTAACTATTATTGAAGCATACGAAGTGCCTTCCTATCTTGTAAAACTTTGTGTAGTAACTAAATCAATGGATCTATTACAGTCATACTAGTCCAGCTATAGGATGAGGTGAACTGTAAAACTTCAGCTATAACCAAGACTACAGCAGCCCAATAAAGTAGAGTTCATCAAAACAATTTATCTGAAAAAACACAAGAAAAATGTATCTGGGATTCATTTTCTCATATGTATACCAAGAGGCATGGAATTAAAATGACAGAAAAATAGAAGATCTAATCTTTTTACAACTCCTGTGTGTTCTCTGGAGGTTCAGCTTTGTTAGACATGCCCTGGGACCCAATTACATTGAATCATTTACCAATATGATTGAAAACTATGCTGATAATGCTCCTACTTACTACTTATAAATATTTGTCCTGCTATTAAGCATCATTATCACATTTTGTACAAAAATAAATAAAAAGTAATTGTCATATTTTCAGTGACAAATTAAATTATAAGTGGGAAAATAAAATATTCAGGGGATTTTTTGTTTGTTGAATGTTTATGACATCTGCTTGTTATTTTGGCTTTCAAATTACAAGGCCAATCTTCCATGGGAAACTTTCCTCATGGGAAGAATGCTTAAAATTTGTATATCTTCCACTAAAAAGGAAGAGTGAGCGATGATGTTGTCAGCCCAGATCATCCTACTAGGTTTCCTTCAAGTGAGATAATTAAAAGAGAGAAGTAATATTTAATTTTGCTAGCCATACTTTTGAATCCTAAATCAGAGTGTATTTTTTAAATTCGAACCCATCCAAGAAAAAGTTCTAAATGAGGTCATTATAAATACATTACCCAATCTAAACAATGTGGTCTGTATTCACAAATAGTTTTACTGTCAGAAAATGGCAGAGATTAGGGCCATTATTTAATAGTTTTAAGAACCTTTGTAATTAAGACCAAGATTTTAGTCCTCCTGCCATGTGAGGACACACAAAGATTTCCTGGCAGTGAACCAGGAAGAGGCCCCTCACCAGGAGGCAACCTTGCTGGCACCTGGATCTTGGACTTCCCAGCCTCCAGAGCTACAGGATCAGATATACACCCTCTAAATTCCAGTTCTTGAACTGACATCTTCAAGATGGCAACATAGGTCATTCTAGACTTCAGTCTCCTTTACAAGAAGACCAACTAGCAACTATTCATAGACAAGACATTATTGTGAGAATCCCAGAACCCCAGGGATGAGGCTGAAACACCCCCTTGGACTACAGAGTCCAAGAAGGCGTTATTAGAAGGGTAAGAGGTACGGGTTCGTTCTGAACGAATTGCCCCTCCCCTAGGCCAGCACAGCCTGCCCTGAGAGAGGTCTTCTAGGCCTGTGGTTTCTCCAGTGAGGAAAAGAAAACCCAAAGTGTACATCCAGCTTCCCCAGCATTGCCAGACACCCCAGGAGGCACATTTGGATCTCTCCTCACAGGGATCAATGGGGGAATCTCTGGGGCTTAACAACTGGGGATCAGATAGAAGAGATGAGGGTGGAGCTTACAGCAACCAGGGCTCAGATCTGAGCAGAATCTATTCTTTCTGGCAGCCTGAGTAAAGATACCAAACAGTGTCTCTGCTCTTTTGCAGAACAAAGCCAGTGGTCCTGTCTGGCCAAGGAGTTTGGATGGTAATTCATGATTTGGGTCCCCAGTAAATGGGCCATACTGGCCATGGAGCCTATTCTACATTCATGGCTGGGAAGAGAAGTCAAATTGGCAGTCCTGCCTAACTACTGGGCATAACCTCCAGTCCCACCCTGAAACCATAAAACTCCTAGAAGAAAACATAGGGAAAAATCTTCACATTGGTCTTGGCAATGATTTTTTTGTCAAGAAGGGCAAGGCTACAAAAGCAAAAATAAATAAGTAATACTATGTAAAGCTAAAAAGCTTCTGCACAGCAAAAGAAACAATTAACAAAATAAAAAGGCAACCTATTTGATGGGAGAAAATATTTGTACTCACATATCTGATCAGTGATTAATATTCAAAATATATAAGGAACTCATACAACTCAATAGCAAAACAAAAAACAAAAAAACAAATAAACAGGTTTAGCAATGAGCAGAGGATCTGAATACATCTTTTTCCAAAGAAGATATACAAATGGCCAGTAAGTACCAGAAACAGTGTTCAATATCACAAATCAACTGGGAAACGTAAATCAAAACCACAATGAAATATTATCTCACACCTGTTAAAATGGTTGCTATCAAAAAGACAAGAGAAAAATGCTAACTAGGATGTGGAGAAAAGGAAACATTTGTACACTGTTGGTGGGAATGTAAATCGGTACAGCAATTATGGAAAACAGAATAGGATTCCTCAAAAAATTAAAAATAAAGCAACCAGAGGATCCAGCAATTACACTTCTGAGTACATATCCAAAGAAAGAAAATCAGGATCTCAAAGAGATATCTGCACCCCCATTTTCATTGCAGTATTATTTACAACAGTCGAGACCTGAAAACAACCTAAGCATATGTCAACAAATGAACAGATAAGGGATTTCCCTGGTGGTGCAGTGGTTGGGAGTCTGCCTGCTGATGCAGGGGACACGGGTTCGTGCCCCGGTCCGGGAGGATCCCACATGCTGTGGAGCTGCTGGGCCCGTGAGCCATGGCTGCTGAGCCTGCGCGTCCGGAGCCTGTGCTCCGCAGTGGGAGAGGCCACAACAGTGAGAGGCCCGCGTACCACAAAAGAAAAAAAAAAAAGAACAGATAAAATACAATGTTATATATATGTATATATAGACACACACACACACACACACACAATAGAAAATTATTCAGCCTCAAAAGGAAGGAAATCGTGACATTTGCAACAACATGGATGAATCTTGAGGGTTTTACGCTAAATGAAATGTCAGACAGAGAAAGACAAACACCGTATCTTCCCACTTATATGTGGAATCTAACAAAACTGATCTCGTAGAAACAGAGTAGATTGGTGGTTGCCAGGGACAGGGTGGGGTGAAATGAGAGAGATGGGTTTAGGTGGTTAAAATGTAAACACTTCCAATTACAAGATTAATAATTCTGGAGATCTAATGCACAATATGGTAATTATGGTTAAAAACCCTGTATGTACACTTGAAAGTTGCTGAGAGTAAATCTTAAAAGTTCTTACCATAAAAATAAAATGTTAACTTTGTGCTAACTAAGCTATTTATTAAACATTTCACAAAGCATATCAAATCATCACATTTTACACCTTAAACTTATACAATGTTATATGTCAATTTACTCCCAATAAATCTAGAAAAAAAATCTTTTTAAAAGAGCAAGTTTTTAAAATATAAGCAATGGATACTTAAGAAAAAGTGCATATAATTCTGACTATATTTCAATGAGTTTAAAAGATTTTTCTAATCATTATGTTCTATAGGATCTAAGTAGAAAACTGTTCATGAAACTTTGAAAGCAAAAACATATAAACTTTCAGGTAAACTTTGGCACTTCTGTGATTTAGAATTGCTTTTGGCCGAAAGTTCTTAAGCGGTAGCTTCAATGTGTTTTTAAACGTCTATAGCTTCATCTAACCATTGAATCCTGATAGTTTATCAGATAAGGTCCTGGTTAGTTTTCTGAATATTTCAACCTCTTTTGCTTATCTGGCACATCCTTTTTACCAGGAGAAATTGCTTAGGGTTGTACATAGATGGCTGCTCCAAAAGAGGGGGCCTCAATTAGAAGAAGGAAATGAGAACAACCTCTGGATAAATACCTGCAGACTTCATGATTATCTTTTGTTTCCAATTAGTTTCTGAAAATGTATATCTTATTCAATTCCTTCAAAGGCTTGAAATAATTTTATTTGCCTTCCAGAGTTTTTGAAACAGTCTTCTTTCCTTAACTTTGGATTAAAATTAAAATTTAAACAGCAAATTTTAGAAAATTTTGGGAAAAACAGGAAGTCCCTCACATATATGATAGGTTGCCTGTTGAAATTAAAAGAGCAGAAATATATCCCAATACAAAAAGTGTAGGCCAATATATACAGCATTTCTATATTCTTTAAATTATTTTAAATTGTTTTAGATATTTGATTTAGAAAAAGTTCTATTATTTTAAGTTTTCCTTTGATTCTTCTTTGTGGATAAGGAAAGTAAAGCAAAATTGTTAGATTTCCTGCTCCCAGTACAGACGATTTATTTCCATAACCAATTTTTAGTGCACAGAGTTTATATTAATATCCAATTATTACAGCAATGGAAGGATCCCCAGTGTTACAAGTACGTGCATGAGAGAAAGGAATATATTCCCCTCAGTGGTGGGAGAAGGTAGGTCTCTGTCTTAGTTCAGGTTGCTATAACAGAATACCATAGACTGGATGGCTTATACAACAGAAATTTATTTCTCACAATTCTGGAGATGGGCAAATCCAAAATAAAATCACCAGCAGATGTAGCATTAGGTGAAGGTTTGCTTCCTGGTCCATAGATGACAGTCTTCTTACTGTAACCTCACATAGCAGAAGGGGTGAAGGTGCTCTCTGTGGTCTCTCATCTAATCTTTAATGTAAAGGGCACTAATCCCATTCATGAGGGCTCCACACTCATGACCTAATCACCTCCCAATAGCCCCACCTCCAAATACCATCAAACTGGGGATTAGGTTTCTACAAATGAATTTGTTGGGGGGGACAGACATTCAATCTATAGCAGTCTCTGACTCTGGAACACAGCATAGCCACAGTAGACCTAACTGTTTTTTCAGAGGTAAATCAGGCTCTCCAACTAATAATTCCTAAAAGATTGTGGGGTGAGAAAAAGAGAGGAGTGTTCTCTCCTTACACAGCCAGCTTTTGAAGCAGCACCTAATAACCCAAGGTGGGAGTATTTTAATGGCTTATCACTCTCTTATCCATTCATTCATTTATTCATTCTTCCATTTACATGCATTATGCAAATGATGGGATACAGAAAAGAATAAAATACTGCTTCATACTCAAAACTATTATCTAGTAATCTAAGAAGCAAATTATCCTGAGTTAAATGAACTATTAAAATTCAATATAATCACAATAAAATTTAAAACAGTGTTCTTTTTATCCTCTGCCCCATAGCTTAAAACTGAACTCCATATGCTTCAGATAGAATATTTACTTAAAGAATCTTTGAGTCACGGAGTGACTTATCCACATGTCAAAATAAAGTAACAAAACCAAAACTAAAAAAAAAAATTGAAGATGGAGCTAATTTATCTAATTCATCCAGACTATCTATTTGCCTAAATTAGTTGCCTATGAGACAGTAATACTAAAATCATATTTTTAAGCAACAAATTCCTCCTCAAAAACATTATAAAATGTCCACAGGGTAAAATAATTCAATGTACTAGCTAATCGTCATAGTTTCGAAAGGTGATGTATTTAATGCAACATGTAATTAAAGGCATCCATTTAACTATATGCATACCATAACATTAGATACAAAGGTATATGCGGAGATAAAACATAATCTCTTCAGCTGGTAAGCTTACTTAATAAACCATCTTTTCAAATTTGAGTAATAATTGAACCCTTTAAAAATCACAGAAAGTCTATTTCTGAGACTATGTCCACGGAGCCCCAGGTTTCTAGATAACCCAGGTTGAGAGAAACTCAAACCCTTTAGCATATAGAGGCAATGTAATATATTAGAAAATACTAGAATGGGACGATTAATGTCTAACTAATGCAACCTTTCAGATATGTATTTATTCCTCAAAGCAACATTGAATGGAAGTTATACTCATTTAACAAATGTAGAAACTTAGACACAGAGTATTTAAATGGCATGCACAGTCACACAGAAGGGAAGTGTTTCTCAACACTAAATATTAAAGTGCTTAAACTCTTAAACCACAAAGTGATAGGATAGTCGGAAGTATTATTTTATCATTAATAATTTATTCTTCCTCCTGCTGTTGCTGGTATTGCACTTGGAGGAAGGATCCATGTCTACCTCCTTTTCTGAATATGTTTTCATGCAGCTCACTATATGTTAGGCTAAGCTACTGTAACAAGAAATCCCAAAATACAACGACTGAAGAAGTTTGTTTATTTCTCTCTTATATAACAGTTCAGAGGTACGTAGTCCAAGACTATAGGAACAGATCTGCCATCCTCAACATGAACCCTCCCTCTCAGGTTCAAGTTTCCTCCATCTCTCAGCCACAGGAATGGAAAAAGAGACCAGGGCAGTATGTGGCCAGTTTTTACTAAAGGGTAAAACTGGAGTGTCATATATAACTTCTGTTCATATGCCATTAATAAAATCGGTAAAACTTGTACTATATATTGCAAGTTACAAAAGACACTGAAAAATATAGGTTTTTTTTCAAGGTTACCTTTGCTAATATGGGTAAAATGTAACAATGAAAGAAAGGAACAATGAACATTAGACAGCCTCTAGCATTCTGCTACATTCACCATTTAATGGAAATGCAATTATTAAATGCCTGTTAGGTATATATATTATGCTAGATCCTTTGAAGTTTATGAAATGGTTTGTAATAAACTAATACAGATGCTGCTTTTCTTGGCAAGAGTTCTAGTTTTAAAATTAAGAAATCAATACTATTTTGTTCCATTTTAATGCAATATTAAAGAGTCATGAAGTGAAAAATTCAGACATAGCCCATGAATAATATTAGACTAATGTTTGTTCTTCTCCACAATAAACTGAGGATCTTAACAGATGGTGAAAGTTTAGTGGAATATTGAAGCCTTCTGGGATGTAATAGTGAAGATAAATATAAATTTAAGTTGTGTTTAATGGGTCTACACTGATGAAAGATTCCTAAAGCAATGGACAAGCCACATGCTTTTCAGCGGGATGCAGGATGCACTGCCTTTCCTTGGCCCTTGTGTCTTCAGCGCCGACATGTAGGTGTGAATGTCTAAGCAGATTGTTCCTGCTCCTTTTCACTACCTATTTGCTAATCTTATGAGCTAGAGCTCATTTCAAGAGAGTGTGGTTGCTTCAGGGTGTAGAAATCTGTAAGACTGTAGAAATTTATAGAATTTATGTCAATTTATAGGTCATTTTATGCTGCTGGGAATTTTAGAATATATTATAATATTTATTCACACTTAAAAAAATTGAGTGCTATTTTTACTGCTCAGTGCAAGATAGTATATCCTGGCCTCACTATGTCTTATACCAAAATGAATGCCATGACTACAGCATTTGGCTTCTTTTAAAAATCTAACAATTGTTAAAACTTATTTTGCCTTTTCCTTAATTTAGAATGTTATCTTTATCCTATCTCTTAAATTCTTTCTGATAACTGGGCTATGCACTAGAAGCTTGAACAGGATTTTGATGATTATTCTATTTGATCACTATACATTGTTATAACATAATATTTGGTTTTTGAAAATTATTTGGGGGGATGATTTATACAATGTGGTAATCTGCAGCTACTAAATAAATTAGATGTTTGCCTAATAAATTGACACTGGTGCAAAAAATCACCAATTGAAACCAATCTCCCTTAATTCCTGACTTCCTCAACCAGCTAGATGTATGACTTTGGGAATTTACTTATTCTACTAACCTTCGTTTCCTCTTCCTTTCAACAGGGATTATAACACCTCTACTAATTATCTTAAGTTATTGTTTAGTCAACTGAAATAAGGTAAATTCATTGGCTTTAAATTTACAATAAATATTTACAAAATGAAGGCTATGTCAGGCACTGTAGTAATCAAGTATAACAATTTTAACATGCAAATACCCTTGCCATATTTACCAAAGCATGCTCCAAAAAAGTCTTCTTTCCAAGGCAAATTAATAGCTATTATAGAAAAAAAAAATTTTATGGGATCAAATAAGTTTGGAAAAATTATATTAAATCAAGTTAAACAGTTCCTTTAAGTCAGTTAATCTTAGAACTTCTAATATATTTATGTGCACTGGGAGTCTCCAAGATAATACACAAGGCAGAATTTTTCCTTCTTATTTCAAAGGATACCTCTTAAGACTATTGTTCCTTTGATCAAACTTTAGGAAAATTTTATTTTATCATGAACTCAAAATAATTTACATAACACATAATGCATCTTGGGAGAATGTTGTGAGAGGTTTAAGTGACCCGAGGTTAAGAATTAAATGCCGTATACTTCAATCTACTCAAATACAATAATCTTTTATTACTTAAAATATTAATGTTTCAAAAAATTTCAATTCTAATTTAAAAAAATAATCATCTCCTTTAATTTCTGTATTATTCTCTTATACATTTTTTCCTGTTGAGACTTCACAACGAAAAGTTTTTTTTTTTGAGGAATTAAGTTTCTACTTCCTTATCACAAACTCGCCAACATCTTTCCAATAAAATAAGCATGAGAAGGAGAGATAAACAAGTATCATATCAGGAAGCTCTAAGGTCATAAAAATTGTAGAATAATGTAGCCATCGAAAATTTGGACCATGGGGATCTTGAGACAAACTACAGAACAAAATTTTGTTTTGCCACAAATTCAATTCTTTTAGGCAAATATGAAATTAGAAAGGGAGAAAAGCTACAGGCATCACTGTGCAGAGGTTTCTGTCCTCTAGTGTTCTGCCAAGGGCACAGAGCACACCTGGAGAATACAAGGCAACTGAAGCCAGCCTTTACCTGCTAGGTGCTTACACCTCATTGAGCTGGCAGAAACTAGTCCAGTGGGCTCAGTAAATAAAAAGCACAGCAAGGAAATAAAAGCTTATTTAAAAGTAACTATTACGTGTTCTAAAGTAAGACAACTATCATCTCTCAAAGAGTAGACAGAAAGTGACTGACAATTTTTGTTGAATGCCAAAGGGACTTTCCACAACACCTTGTAAGTTGGCCAACACTTCTAAGGTGCTGTCACCACAAAACCAGTGAAAAGAATTTTTTTCCAGCTTAGATATATAATTAAAGCTGTCAAATCCACTTCTCTCTTGCAAAAGGTTTGGAGGGAGGGATACATGCAATTACACAATTCCCTGACAAACAGCTTCCAAATTTCCCTTACAAATCAGCCCCATGCTTTCATAATACCTACAATTATAGAAGTATAGGATTGCATTAGTGACTTTATAAAAGGCAAGGCAAATGGTCACTTGTCAATTCCTCTCTACTTTGACCTTTCATGGCATTTGGTATGTTAAGTATCTGCTACTTGGTGAAACATTCTCCTCTATTAACTTCCCTAAAATTTGTTTTTTCCTCTCTTTCTTTGATAATTTTTTTTGTTCCTTTTTCAGTCCTCAGGAGCAAAGTGTTGAGTTAATTATACTCTTATTAATATTCACATTTTCAACATTTCTCATCTTTTCAAGGATATATGTATTACGCGTGTAAGCATATGCATATGTAGGTTAATACTCATTTATTATTTTATACATTTTAATCTCTGTTCTTCATTCACATTTTCCTTAGCTCCCACAGGCAAAAGCTGTAATGTATTTGATATGCTTTATTGAATTTGTATGTACCCTTTTAAAATATGTAGTTTGACTCATTTGTTATGTTTTTAATTTACTTAACTAATATTGTGTTAGAGAACTTACACTGTACTTCATTTTTTAAAATCACCACTAAGTATTTCAGATCCAAACATGAATTCCAATTACTACATGGCATTCCACAGAGTAACAGTCAGCTTTTATGAGGTTGTGCTACAATAAAAAACATCATCTGAATTCTAGTAACTCATAAAAACAAAAGCATAATTTTTATTTGCATTATATGTTGTCTTTGTCTCTGCTCTACATCCCTTTCCCACTGGGATCTAGGCAAAGGAAGAGCCCCTCTCTAGAGTAGAGCCATTCTGTGACAGAAGAAAAATAGATGCAGAAGACCCATGCCATAATTTTAAAGCTTCTACTTAGAAAGAGTACATTTCATTTCTAATCATATAATAATGGTCAAGATAAGTCACATTTCCAAGTGTGAGAAAGTTTGGGTGGGGCATATAATATCACAGGATGGGCCCAATGAGGAGGATGTTATAAGGAGTATAGTGAATATTTTAACAATAACACTTCTGCTACACATGTTGCTTTGACTCTGCTGTCCATTTTGGTAACTACTACCCACCTTGCATTTAGGAGTTGAGTGCTGCTACATGGCTCCGATTACCCTGGGATCTAATTATGACTCCCATTTGACTTAAGTTTCCCAATTCAGTTCTCACTGTAAAATCTGGCCTACAGAGAATAGCCATCATAGAACTCTTCAAGAAGTCTTAAAGTATTTTTCTTACAGTCATGGGGAAAACTGTGTCTTCTCAGTCCTCCCAGGGTGGGTGAGTATGTCTTAAAGGACAAATCTACTGTAACATTCCAATCTCCCCATATCTTTGAATCCTTTCCTCTATAGTAAACCAAGGCAGGTCTGGCACTTCTAACTCATTTACTGTGGACTGCCTTTTGGTCCGTGTTTCAGCCAACCAACCAACGACCAGTTAGACCCCTTTCTAACTCCCTGAGCTGCAACATTAAAGGCAATAGCTGTGCTTAGTGGGCTCATAGAAATACATTAACCTGATCTAACTTTATGTTTTCTTCCACCATTATACAACTCCTTTAATATCCATCTTCATACATGGTCTCTGAATTTCTGTCTGTATGACTTAGAAAATTCAAGTCATTATTTTTAGCACACCTCTTCAGGGTCACACTTTGTACCTCATCCAGGGGCCTGCTGGGCTCCCTGGATCTAGTTATAGGTCTAGTAGCAAAGAGGGGTCGTGGGGATGAGTTCTGAGGAGGATCAACATTATTTTGCAGAGCAACTGCTTCAGGGGAGGCCATTACAGTTTCCTCAAGCAGTGCAGGGTTAATTCCCTCAGATGAGGTGGTGAGGCTGCTTCTACTGGCAAAGAAGACTCATGAATTTAGGGGCTCAGTTTCCCCAGCTTCATCTCAGGTTCTTCTCACACATCCAGATTCCAACTTTGAGGATCGCATCCCTTCCTAATTAGTGTCCTCACTTTGTAAAATAGATACCCTGTGAGGCTGGGAATTCATTTGGGTTGTAATTCAGCCACTCACAGCATGAGGCTTTGGATTTGGTTTTCAGCAATCTCAGCCCTGTGGCTATAGGTGATAAAGGTCTCTTGCAGGGCACACATGGAAGATTTCAGGTCATTTACGTGGCACTTGAGCTGGGAATTCTAATCCCTGGGCACATTATTTTTCTTCCCCGCTTTGTCCAGCAACTTTAGGAACAACCAGCCAATTTCATTTTAATTGTTAGTTTGACAAAAATATTCAAAAGTACCATATACGCTGTCACCTAGATCCTTGCTTCTTACAAGTGTTTGATTATGAATATCCAGGTGTGATCTTTGCTTATCTGTATGGCCAGATAATGCCATGGACTATATCAGTGCTCTATTTACTTCTAGAAATAGAGACATTAGTGTCTTTAAATCTAACCAGATTAGACAGCTATTCTGGAAACCCCAGAATCAGTTCAGAAAACCCATACCTAACATTTTATTCCTCTAGGACCACGCTCTATACCAAAATCTGTGTTAGTCAGGGTTCTCCGGAGAAAAAGAACCAATAGGATCTCTGTGTATTTATACAAAGGGATTTATTATAAGAAATTGGCTTACATGCGTATGACTTGAAAACATTATGCTTTGTAAAAAAAAAAAAAGTCAAGAAGGACCGCATATGATATGATTCCACTTATATAAAATGTCTAGAATAGACAACTCTGTATAGACAGAAAGTAGATTAGTGGTTGCATATAGCTGTAGGTAGGGGAAATGAGTGGAAATAGCCAAGGGTTACTGAGTTTCTTTTTTGGAAAAATGAAAATATTCTAAAATTTATTCTGGTAATAAATTCTCTTAATATACTGAAAGTGGCTGAATAGTAAACTTTAAATGGGTGAAGTATATGGTATGTGAAGTATATCTGAATAAAGCTGTTAAAAATTCTTATAAACTATTGAGAGACTAAAGAGAAATCACAAGGAAAATATTAAATTTTTTGAATTTATGTAAATGAAATACAAAGTATAGTTTAGATGTATTCTATATTTATATATTATATCTGTATGATATATACATATAGTCTGTGAATTACAATTAAAACTAATTTTAGAAGAAAAATTATACCTTAAATGCTTACATCAGATAAGAAGAAATGTTCAAAACCAAGAGCTAAGCTTCCAATTAAGAAACTGAAAAAAAAATGTGCAAATTAAATCTAAATTTATATAAGAAGGAAGTAATATTAGTAAAAATGTAAATCAGTGAAATAGAAAATGGACAACTATGAGAAAAAACAAAAATTTTTTTGAAAAAAATACCTTTAGCTATACTGATCAATAAAAAGAGAAATGAAATGTTAATTACCAATATCATAATTAAAGAGGGGGCATTGCTGCATGTTTTTTTGTTTGTTTGTTTTTGCGGTATGCAGGCGTCTCACTGTTGTGGCCTCTCCCGTTGCAGAGCACAGGTTCCGGACGCGCAGGCTCAGCGGCCATGGTTCACGGACCCAGCCGCTCCGCTACATGTGGGATCTTCCCGGACCAAGGCACGAACCCGTGTCCCCTGCATCAGCAGGCGGACTCTCAACCACTGCACCACCAGGGAAGCCCAAAGAGGGGGCATTGCTGCATGTTTTAAACAGCAAAATGAAGATGAGGGAAGATGATGAACAACATTATGCCAATAAATTAGCTAGCTTAGAGGCAATCAAAAATTTTTTGAAAATCAAGTTACCAGAACTGACTCAAGTGAATTAAAAACCTTAATTACCCTATATCTACTAAAGAAGATGAAGTGGTAATTAAAAACCTTCCCACAAAGAAAACTCTAAGCCAATACAACAGCACTTGTGATCTCTATTGAATATTTAAGGAAGAAATAATATCAATCTTACACAGTCTCTCTCAGCAAATGGAGTAAGAGGGAAGGAACACATCCCAACTGATTTTATGAAGCTAACATTACCATGACACCAAACCAAACAAGGACAATACAAGAAAAAAATTATAGATCACTTATAAATATTTATACAAAATTTTTTTTTTAATTTTAGAAAATCAAATTTGAAAATGTATAAAAAAAAATAAGACAACAATGTGAAGTTGGGTTTATCCTGAAAATGCAAGGTTGGTTTAATATTTTTAAAAATTGATAAAAATTTTGACAGAATAATGAGGAAAATCTTGTGGTCATCTCAATAGATGCAAGAGAATCATTTGACAAAATTTAAACTGGGATCATGATAAAAGCCCTTCACAAACCGAAAATAGAAGGAAATTTCTCAACCTGATAAATGGTATCTAGACTTTATATGGAATTGCTAAGAAGCCAGACACAGAAGAGTACATACTGTATGATTTCATTTTCATGAAGTTATAGATAACGTCACGAAAAAATAATCCATAGAAATAAAAAAAAATTCTACAGGAATAAAAATCAGAATAGTGATAACTTATAGGGTTATGGGGATTTAATGGGTAGTAGAAAAGTCCTATATCTTGTTTGGGGGTGTTGTTTACAGGATGTACACATTTATCAAAACTCATTGAGTCTTTCATTTAAGATGTGTGCCTTTCACTGTACATAAATTTTACATCAATAATTTTAAAATGTGTCATTCTCTGATGTGTCTAAGCAGGATTTTGCAGATCTGGTGTATGGGTAAAGATGAGATACATATGGGGAGGCATGAGAAATCCTTTAGAAACATTAATAAACAAAAGGGCACCAAAAATGACAACCTGGATGAAAAAGGAAAGTCAGGCACTGCTTGTGAAGTTTTTAATATCCTAAGCTGACGTTTAGGAATTATACTGGATAGGTGAAGGGGTACATCCTAGTCAAGAATGGGATTAACGAAAGTTGAATTTGGGGAAATCTAGTTTGTTAAGAAATTCAAGCAGCAAACCCATTAGGATACCAATAGCAGATTTCTGGAACAACATGTTAAAGGCCTATGTTGGAAGTGGAAAGGGGAAGGAAATAAGAGGAAAAGAGGAAGAGGAGGTGCTCACAATGGCCAATGGCAGCAGGACTGGTAAAATTGTGCAGAATTCTTTTTCTCAGTCATGCAGCATCATTTTTGATTCCAAGAGCCATGATTTCCCCTCCTGTGCAAGTCTGATCTCTGTCCATGCATTTACTCAAGCTGTGTGAAAAACTAATTCCCAATACCTGCTGATTTGAGACCAAGTGCAAGTTTAGGAAAGGTTTTCAGCTTGTCAATTTCCCCTGCTATGCTCTACAGAGAACTTGTGGCCTGGGCAGCATAACATCACTTAGAAATCTGCCTGAGGTGCACAGTTTTACCAGGGGTTGGTGTAAGAAGGTGCAAAGAGTCAATTTATGTCATTTTTATGTAACTAAAAGATCACAGTTAGCCCTATTTGATTTTTACGTACTCAGTGGGAGAGTAAAGGGGATAATGTTCAGCAGTACTTTGCACTTAAATGATTCCTTTATTCAAAGAGATTTACAAATGTTACGTCATTAAACAAGGTTCCCTTTGAGATGCATTAGAAGTAAATACAAAATTGTAACGCTTATTTCACAGTGGGACAATATTATGTGGTTCAGGAAGAGAGGCCTAAAGACTGTCATTCAAAAACAGTGCACACTAATCAATATGTAGGAATAATAACTTCTTACATAGTTTTAGTTCTGCCTCTCTCACTTGCTCTAGAATTTTCTAATAAATGCTTGATCTTTTTGAAGATACTTGCCTTTATCTCTTAAATGGGGCTAATAATATCTTTCCTCTCCATCTCATAAATTGTTAGGAACATCAAATAAAATAGTATATATGGAAACAGGTAAAAATTGTACAGATATAAGAGTGAATGAAGGCAGGATCATTTCTGGTTTTTCTTTCTATTAACATGTGTCCTACTGACACGGTACCTTGTAGAGAGTAGGCTTTTAATATCCACTACATTGTGTTTTTAGCTAATAAAGTATCAGGAAAGTCAAGGCACCTGAATTAAGCTTTAACTTTGAACTGCATAGTTCTTAATATTGAAGGACATATTAAAGTCATTCTCTTAGTTTTAGAAGACACTAAGAACTAGTGTGTTTATCTGGATTGCTGAATGATACATGGACAGCTAATGACAGATTTGGAATTAGACTCTATATGATTTAGGCCTTAGCATATAGTGCCAAGCTGAGCATTTAGTGCTTTTAAAACTGTGGTAATAAAAAATCTAACTTAGTTAAGGCAAGCTTTTTAAATGTTTGAATCATGCAAAGGAATTTCAAGAAAAAGAAAATATCAGAACAGTTAAAAACCAAGCCTCAAAAATGAAATGATGTAACAAAATCAGTAGACAAATATTCTTGTTTTGAAGGAAGAAAAAAAAAATCTGTCTATCTCAAGATAGTCATTACTTTTTAAAGCAGAAAAAAATAAATCTAGTTACAAAAGTCCAGAAAGGGCCTGTTGAGAGATTAATGACCACAGGCAGCATAATTATAGAAGGAACATTATTCAGTGAAATTGCTTAGTTAGACCCAACTGATTGGGAATTTTGATAATGTGTACAGGGATTAAGTCAAATACAGTTTTATATATCTGTTAAGATAAGGGGGAGGGGGTACATTAAAGAAATACTTGGGCTATAAGGGCAATAGCACATATTTAAGCAGCTAATCTATTTAGAGATGCCATTGTTTATAAGGATCTTAAAAGCACTAACTTCCATGCTTTACTTTTATTCTTTGCTAATCACCTTTAGCTTGTGAAGGCAGAATTTTGGTAGCTCTCTCTAAGCTAAGCACTTGTTACTAAAAATTCATAAACGCTTATTCAGTTTTAAAAGCCTATAGTTCAGATTTTGAACATTTTTAAATTGTCCAACTTCTGCTTACAAATTACCCAGAATCAGTCACTCAGCTAAAGGCAAAAGAAGCTGAAAGAGAACCCAAGTCTTGCAGATTTGGAGGCAAAATGATTGTCCATTAAATTCAGTTAGAACTTTGAGCACACATTAGGAAGGGGGAAGGGAGGAAGACTTACCAGCAGTCGGGATTAGAGATGTCCAAACCATAATTGAGGAATTGTAAATTTGACTTTGAAATCCTTGATGAAAAGGCACTATAGGAAACATAATTATTAGCATACTGTATAATGTTTTAATTAGATGAATTTTGCTGCGCTATGCCAATGTGATTTTTGAAGTTGATTGTATTTTTGCCTTCCTTCCTATTCTTTAAAGCTCAGTCAACCTTAGTAAGAGAGAAAAAGGAGATAAATTACATGAAAGAAGGGAACAGCTAATGATTTAAGAATGTGTGGTTTTCCCTCACATGAAACAGCACTCTTAAGTTTCTCATTTGGGGACAATATCTATTCTTTTCTAGAGAGAAGAATATTGTATTAAGCGGCAAATCATTATGGTGTTGGGTATTTAGAGGAATTCTCTTGGTTGTATTAAATTATCCTGGCATCTATACAATACTCTACTGGCTTTGATTATAAAGGCCTTTAATCATTGATAGCATTTATTTGTTAAGTGTAGCTTTCTTTGTGCTTGAATAAGCACAGTTGTCGGTAATTTCTAAAAAATTACCAAGCACAATATCAATGAACTATAACTTTAATTTATTTCATTATAATTTAATATTGATCAGTGTGGAAAATGTAGAATTTTTTTTAAAAAACTAAAAATTTTACAAGCAGAGATTTTATTTTGCTTACTAATTTTTTAACACAAAAACTCAAAATACAGTCATTAAAGACTTACCACTTTTCTCTTTCAGCCATATAGATTTTTCTTTGCAATCACTCAGGGGAAAAAAAAATGTAGTCTCAATTCATATGAAATTTCTTTGATCTTCATGTAAATAAACAGGCTGCCTTCCTCTCATAGGATCCTTTCTTGAATGTGATTTCTTTCATCAAGTAGTTTATCTCATCTCTGTAAATATCAAGGTAGTTTGCTTCAGAACTTCAAACAAGCATTTCCTACACATTTACAGGAAATGTATTAAACACTATAAATGGCAAACTTCCTCTCAACTTCCTAGCAAGACAGAGCAGGAGACAGTTTATGGTGCACGCCAACTGGTAGGAGGCACATCCTACATTGTAGCCATAATATTCTAGACAAACACCAAGCATTCTCTTCCCTTGAAGGTCAAAAAAGGAAACATGTATACTGAAAAGGTGAGCTAACTTGACAGAACATGGTAAGGAAATCAAGAATGGATTACTGTTGAGAAGCCATAGACTATGAAGAGTTTTAAGACCGAATGTTTATTACACTAAGAAGGTTTACATTAGAAAATTCAGTGAAATGGGTCCAAGTGTTAGACATAGTTTAGCTTGAGAGGGTCAGTGAAGATTTGAACTGTTCTTATTTTTCCAAACCAGGTCGAATTTGCCTGAGTTCTTTAACTCTCAGTTGGCTTAGCAATTTTATGATTCTTGGCACTGTGTGAAATGCATTTTTTCAGATCTTGGAAAGTTGACCGATTTCTTGCCGAATGAACCAGTCAGCCAGCTGTGAAGCCAATTTTCTTAGCTTCAGCAGACAGGACATATTTTTAAAATGTTTTATTCAGAAATTGAAGAATTTTTAATTAGCTCTAAATGAGGATATAAAGCAGTGATATTTTCATGTCTTGATATTTAGATTGTAAACTGATAGTCTTGTTAAGGAAGTTCTCTTCAGAATTTTCTTTTTTACTATGGCAGAATGGAAATAGCGTAGATCCACCTTATGGAATAAATATATATATTTTATTCTGAATTTTTAGGAAGAGTTGTTTAATTCATCAGTAATTATGACAACTGATAATATCTTTTAGTTGCTCTTGTTCTTTATTTTGAAACTTTGAAACTCAGAAAGTGAAGGCACCCAGATTAGAATCTGAAGAATGGGTTTCTAAATTCTTTTTATATTCATCTGAGAATGAGATCTGCCATTAGTTCTTTCTGCATATGTTCCTGGAGACTCTCATCTATTTACATATCCTCTTTCATAACATAACTTCTTTATATAATCCTTTATTAATCATTCACGTGAACTAAATGTGGTTTAAGCCTTTAGCAAGGACTTCTACCTACACTCATTTAGTTCATCTATTACATTTTTTTTGTACTTACATTACAAATAAATTTTGATTGTAAAATCAGACTCTATATAGTAACCTGTTCTTATTAACAGCTTCCTTGAACATTTGACTTTACAAATGTCATTCAGCAACAATGGTTCATTATGGGAAATTAAGTTTTTCTGACTGGGCATTTGAACTGTGCAGTTCTAGAAGACCAAGAATTCTGTAATTGTGATCATCTGCGAATACATAAGGCGTAACTTTAGAGCCTAACTAAATTATTTTTTGCATTTAAAGTCATGCCAACTGTTATATCCAATAGATCCACAAAGTTCAATGACTTTACACTTCACATAATAAATGTATATTCCTCACTCATATAACAATCAAATGCAAGTATTAATTCGCAGGTGTCTTTCCTCCATGTAGTGATTCTGGGACCCAGGATTTTTCATCTTGTGACATTCTATCTTCTTATGTCTCGGAGTTCTCTATTCCCAACTGACAGACAGGTGAAGAGATGGTTTAGAAATAAGTGCACCCACTTATGTAGTCACCTTGGTTAGGAAGTGATACACATTACTTTTACTTAAATTCTACTGGCAGGAACTAGTCACACTGAGAAATGCAATCCCTAGCCAGTTTCTTCCTAGAAACAACCAGAGGAAGCACAAGGGTTTGGAGTTATCCACCTGATTCTGTCATACCAATTATTTCTTTTGGAAAGTTGGAATGAAATTTCCACGTTATCTGGGATAACCTTGAATACTAATGATAACACATTTGTTTAAAAAGCTGTAAAAATATTGTTGGGAAACATATGTCTACTTGTTTCTACTTTAATAAATTTACGTTTTCCTTTTATTTTATTTGAGCATAAGAAAAGATGTATTTATCCATTTACTCTTTCATTCATCAAATATTCCTGGAGCGCCTATTGTATGCCAAGCACAAATTGTGGTACTTGGGATACACTGGTGATTAAAACACACAAAGACCCCTGCCTTTGTGAGCTTGTATTCTAGTAGGTAGAGACAAACAGTAAATATTATATATAATAAATAAGCAAATTATTTTGAATATTAAAATATGTTAAATTCTATAGAAAAAGGAAAGGTGAATCAGGGTAATGGGAATTATGAGTGATTGAACTATGCTAGGTGTTGGTTACAATTTACAAAATGATTATCATTAAAGGGCTCGTTGAGAAGGTAGCCCCTCAGCTATGCAGATATCTGACTCAAGAGAATTCCCGGCAGAGAGAACAGCCAGGCCAGGGATCTTAATGTAAGTGTTTGCACACTGTGTTCAGGAAACAGTGAGGAAATCGGGGTGCTTAGAATGCTGTGAGCAAAGAAAAGACTAGTGGGTGATGGTGCAGAGAAGAAAGATCATGTAAAATCTTCTTGGTAACATTTGTGCTTTTATTTTTAATGAAATGGGAAACCTTTATGGAGTTTGGAGTAGAGAAGTGAAATAATCCTTATAAGTGAAAAAATTCTTTCTGGCTGTCATGTTGAGACAGACGGCACGGTGCCAGATGTAAAGCAGGAAGGCTGGTTAGGAGGTTATGGCAGTAACCAGTTGAGAGGGGGTGGTGACTAGGAAGAGAGTGTTATCCCCTTCATGTGATGAAAACAGTGTTTAACATGTGCGTTGTCTACCAACATTCTGATCTTTTTTTTGATATTAACGCCTTGAGAGTATTTTGACACGCTACATGTTAAATCTCTGGCCATCATTTCAAGGTTTCCATAAGAAAGGACCTAGATTACCCTGAAAACTGTTAGAGGAAACACTGACTGAAACCACCCACCCTGGCTAGGCACCACAGTATCCATTTGCATGAGTTATCTTAAACAGGAGGTCCTGGTAAGGAACACGGAACTAACGAGCCACCACCAACCGGAAGAATTTGGGAAAGGTCAAAATGAGACACCAGTCCATATGTCCTACCAACCTCCCAGAATCCTCTTCACTGGAATCAATCTTGGCTGAGCAGTGTGTGCACCACCAGGAAGGGCCCTGAGTCAGGATGATTGGCCAGAGACAACCATGAAACTAACCCCATTACCATAAAACCTGAGACTGCAAGCCACGAGGCAGAGCAGTTCTCCTGGGTTCCCTTACCCTCCTGCTCTCTGCCCAGGTGCCCCTGCCTAGTAAAGTCTCCTGCTTTGTCAGCATGTGCATCTCCTTGAACAATTCATTTCTGAGTGTTGGACAAGAGCCCACTCTCAGGCCCTTGAAGGGGTCCCCCTTCCTGCAACAAAACTATAATGGACCACTGGTCATCCGGCAGAACTGGGGAGAAGGTACTAAAACAGTGCTGTAGCTTGAGATACATTATCCTAAAATGAAGAGAGATAGGAATTAATATTCTTGTTGGATTGAAGCAAATAACCCCTAAAGTACTAAAAACATAAACTTTAATCAAGACGTTATCTTTCTTGCCTTAATTTTTAGTTTCAGGTGACTCTTTCTAGTATGTCATAATTATCAAATACCTTCTGTGCATTACAGAATAAGACGACACATTAGATGGAAAGAAAATTGCCTCTTATCCAGCCCAGCACTTGCCACCATTAACCTCAATGTTGATGAATTTACTTCGTTTTTTCTTTAATATCTATACATTTACAAATTTATAATAAAATTTTAATCACTATTTTCGCTTAATATTATATAGTGAACATGATTCGGTTTTCAACGCCTATGTTTCAAACACCTGCTTTAGCATATGAATAAAAATTAACACCTGCCTACACTGAAATATATTTAACCTTTGCTTAGTATTGAAACATAATTTTTATTAATATAAATATACTTTATATGACTATATTTTTTTCAAAGTTCTGATGATCTTCTTAAAACATGTGAACAGACCAGATCAAAGTGAATAGGCAACCCATTCGTCAATTTCATATTGCAGGGAATAGTTGAGCAAGCGGAATACACATAGGATCCAAACATCATGATTCTTGGGCCCCTTGTACTTTGCAATTCAGGAGTTCGATTAAGAACTTGATTCCTGATGTGAACCATAGTATTGAGTTATACTGCAGATTATACCAAGTTACAGAGTTTTGATCTGTAACCTCATTAAACACCTGATCACACCCATGCACCCCTACAACCCCATACCTTACACATGCCACAGAAAAGTGGGTGGCTTCTTATTCTAGTGGCTCTGCTTTCTTACGATGCAACCCATCTTTGTGTTTCTCTCTGTGTTTCTAATTCTTTTTCTCCTGTCTCTCTATGGCTATACATTTTGTATCTACTGCTATATCTATTTCACTATTGCTCTTTATTTCCTGATATCACACTGTTTGAGAGGAAATTGATCAGATCATGCAATATGGTATGTTCTTACTGGGAGCTACCTTGAGGTCATCTCAAAGGCCATTGGGTATGTACATCTTTAGCTGATAGATATTACTTTTGGCTATGGCACTGATCCTTTTTAAGGCAGGGCAGTATGGCAGAGTCACAGAATGAAAAACTGGCTAGAAAGAACCTCTTTCAGCTGTGGGCAGGGCCAACACTTAGAATATCACAAACTTTTCTTTAGTATAAACTTTTTTTCTTTTTTCACATTTGGCACCTTTATTTTTTAATTTTTTTATATCTTTATTGGAGTATAATTGCTTTACAATGGTGTGTTAGTTTCTGCTGTATAACAAAGTGAATCAGCTATACATGTACATATATCACCATATCCCCTCCTTCTTGAGCCTCCCTCCCACCCTCCCTATCCCACCCCTCTAGGTCGTCACAAAGCATCGAGCTGATCTCCCTGTGCTGTGTAGCAGCTTCCAACTAGCCATCCATTTTACATTTGGTAGTGTATATATGTCAGTGCTACTCTCTCACTTCGTCCGAGCTTCCCCTCCCCACCCCCGTGTGCTTAAGTCCCTTCTCTACATCTGTGTCTTTATTCCTGCCCTGCCACTAGGTTCATCAGTACCGTTTTTTTAGATTCATATATGTGCACCAGCATATGGTATTTGTAGTATAAATTTTTTTATTTTTATTTTTTGCGGTGCGCGGACCTCTCACTGTTGTGGCCTCTCCCCTTGCGGAGCACAGGCTCCGGACGCGCAGGCCCAGCGGCCATGGCTCACGGGCCCAGCCGCTCCGCGGCATGTGGGATCTTCCCGGACCGGGGCACGAACCCATGTCCCCTGCATCGGCAGGCGAACTCTCAACCACTGCGCCACCAGGGAAGTCCTGTAGTATAAATATTTTTGATATATTATCCTCTGAAATGTACTGGTTGTGCATGTTACTCATCTCTCACTATATACTCTCTCTTTTTCTTTTTTCTTTTTCCTCAGAACTGTGTCTAAATCACCTACTGCAGTTTGACAAAACATTTTTGGATATTGAAGAATTATGTATTATTGATTACACAGAACTTCTTCTACAATTCTATTCTGAGGTTACTATTGACTGTCTTCTTAACTTCACACAGCTTTTGTAGTTGAAATACATTCTTCTTGAGACCCCTGAATTTATGATTCCCTCCTATCAAGCTCCTTGACACAGTGTGTCTCTAAATTCCTGTCCAGTTTTATTATGTTCACTGACATATGAGAATAATAGTTTCTTCTCTAATGTGAAGTCTTTACCATGAACCTTTGTCCTCAATCATCCATTCCTCTTCCAGGACTATCTCATTCCCACAGTAACAGTGCTCCTTTTCCCCAATATTTTCCTTTTTGTTTTAATCCATCAGTTGTTCTTTCTTTGGCCATGCCGTGTGGCTTGTGGGATCTTAGTTCCCCGACCAGGGGTTGAACCCAGGACCTAGGTGGTGGAATTGCTGAGTCCTAACCACTGGACAGCCAGGGAATTCCCCAGTTGTTCTTTTCTACTACCAAACATTCACAACTGGCTTCAACTGTCCTCTGTAGTTGTCTCTCTATTTTTGCTACATTTTTTGTTCTGAAACCTTGTGCGATGATTGATGTTGCAAAACAGAACTTCAGTTACTATGTAGTATATTGTGTAGTAATTTCTCTTTTCTTCATAATGCATAGTATAGTCTGAAATTTAGTTGGCACTCATATTACAGGTTGTTAAATATCTCACTCGGGTCGCCGTTGTAAATATTAGCTGTTTTTGTATTGTTTCCCCACCCTAAAGATAGATGATAGGAATCATTATTTTGAACATGTGTTCAAAATATGTGTTGCAGTTGATTTTCATGACAGAAGCCTGTTGCTGGTGACATTGTTCCTGTCGTTTCATCTCAATTATTTTTGAACAATAAAGGAAGAACAATATTTTGCTGAACAGTTTAGACTATGGCAAAGAGCTGAGTGATATATTATCATTATTGTTACTGTGAGCATTAATAATTATGTCACAAAATCTAATTGCTAATAGTAATCTTCTATAGCCTTTTGCAAATGTATTCAAAACTCCTATGAACTCCAACTGAGTCAGCTTCACCACATCTTATAAAGATAAGAAAACTTTCGATTACGTAAAATTACTACATCAATGAGTCTTACTGTTTAATATTCCATTCTATTACCACAGAGGCTTACAATACTAGCTATTATATTCTCTGAGTCTTAGTTCACTGACTCTGAGACTTCCAATTCCTGGATCCACCCTGCCTTTTCACTAAGTCCTGACTTTAAGCCCTTTGTATTGACCTGAGACTCTCAGTGAATATTTAAACCATTTGCTGTTAGGCACCTCAATCTTCCCAGCCTTGTTCAAAGAATGAACTTACAGGCTATATGCATATTGAATGACCCCGATCCTCTCTAGTCTCTACCAATAAATCCAGCCTTAGAGTTAAGGTTTGGGGTTGGGGCGTGTTCTAGTTATTTGATGGTGGATTACAGGTTACATAAAACTTATGGTATAAAACAATCATCTATTTTGTTCATGGACTCTGAATTGTCAGACATTTAAACAAGGCATAGCTGGGATGATGTGTCTCTTCCAAAGTGTCTGGGCCCTCATCTGACTCATCTGGAAGGTTCCAGGATTGGTGGCTATAATCATCGCAAGACTCATTCACTCACATGTTCAGTGGTAGAGGAAAGAAATAAAAACCAGTTTAGCTGTTACTATGTGCTAGGAGTTTTACTGGGCAAGCCATATTAATTAGCTTGTTTAATCCTTACAACAAATGATTGATATTGTCAATAGTAACCTTAATTTAGACATGAGGAGTCTCTAAAGGTTGCCTACCATTTCCAAGGTCACTTCTATGTGTTAAAAGATAAACTGAGGCATATTTTTAAAATTTTAAGAGTTTATTTTAAGGAAAAATTGATTTAAATTGGGCAGCATACAATGTAGCAGTTAGAAAGGAGCTCTGAGGAGCTGTACAAAATGAAAGACTTTCATACTCAGAGGGGAACAGGAACAAGGAAGTTATACCGGGCAAAAATGGGTCTGTTATTCCCAGGCTAATTTCCTTTAGGAGATGACAGGGGTCTATCAGGCAGACGATTTAACTAGTGCAGATCAGGAGATTCCTAATTGACTTTTTAAAGATTCCATTTCTGGAAGAGCCAAAACTATAATTAAGTCTCGGTTGGGGAAGTGTGTCTTAGCATAAGTGACTCCATTTGGGGTCTATTGTCCTATTTTTTAACATATGAAATAAAAGATTCAACGTCTGTTTTTTGGTTCAACGGCTCTTCCAATCACCAATGGCACCTCACTTCGTGAATTATACCCTCTTCTAAATCTTTAATTTCATACAATATTGGTTTCTTCCGTCATCTTCTCTCTCACCAATACCCTCAGTACTTTCTCTCTAATGCTCCTCCTTTAAGACCGCATAAAACCTCCATTACAGCACTTACAACATTATTTTTTTCAATTGCTCCTGTACAGATTTATTCCACTAGTCTCTGAATACATCAAGGCCAGAGATTATGTCTTGTTCATCTCTCATATAGCTTGGAAAGCAGCTGTTGCTCAATCCCACCTGTTGAACGAAATTTTTTTTGGAATGAATTTTTAAAGAATCAGACTGAATACAATATTTCTGATTCTTTTTAACATAAACCATCTAAAGAATCTTGTCCATTCTACTTGTAAACATTTTTCAAGTGACTATATATGTCTATTCCCACGTACATTATGCATTAAGTTTTAGCCCCAATATGATAGTGATGCAAACATACTTTGCAGGAGCCTTAGCAAGATACGCATAATGTCTTTCAGATTTAAAATATTAATAAAACCTGAATATCGTGTTCTCAATAGTGTCAAAATGGAAGCAGAAAGCTTTGAACTTAAGTTTATTTAAAATGCTGCTAGCGATTTGTAAATGTTACCACTGTATTGGGCATGCCTGTTGGAAAAAAATATTTGTATTTATTTTAATTCACATTTCATAGACATTTAATTGTAACCTGGGGGTTATTTCCTCATTTTGTGTGTGTGTAAGTATAGTTCCTTTCCCGCTCAGTGTTTAAATAAACAATAGTATCCTTCTGTGCAAAAACAATTCTATTGTTAATACAATATATGTTTTGGTTTAAAGGCAGTATATAATATTTTGTATTTTACTAATCAACCTATGTATGTAATTTTTAATTAAACTGTATCAGTGCTATTTCATGAATAAGAGAAAAATTCTTTCTACTTTGAGCTCTAAAAGAAAACAAATTTCTAAGTCATTTAAAGTTGGAAGAAACCTAACAGTATGACAATACAGAGCTGGAAGTTCAGATTAATACAATTTTACTTAAAAGAAATTTCTCAAATGATTGGACAGACATAGTACATGCCACAACAATTTTAACCTACTAAATTTAGTTTTCACAATACTACCTAAAGGTCATTTTACAACCTTGAATCCTCTTAAATATTCAGTCTTGTCAAATGTGTGGCGTGACAAACTCGGAGGAATATAGTCAGACATTATTTCACAGCTGTACAATGTTTTTACGTCACAGGCAAAATCAAGATCAAAGCCCCATACAGTTTGAGGTGGGCGTATGTTCCCACAAATTTGGACACAGAAACCACTGATAGGATAGTTCTGGACACTGTTATTTCCTGATCTCCACTGACCCATGTCTGAGTTGGCTAGACGGATAGACCTCTGAAGGTTGCACTAGCTTAATTCTTTGCCAAAATATTACCAAAAAAATAATAATAACCTGAGTGTGAAAACAACTCTCCAGGTCTGACTTTCAGACTCGATTCTGGAAGCCATACAAATGGAAAGGAAAAGAGTAAGAAGTAGAGTCAGCTCCCAGCTAGAATTAAAGTTACAACCAGGGTTCAAGGTGGAATGTGAGGTTTCCCCAGGCACTAAGGAGCCTGATTATGTTGAAAAGCTATGCAACTCATTGGTCCCTGGGTCAGAAGGGAATTGCCAAATTTCTTGGCAGCTATAAAGCACTGCTGCACAAATTATTTCTTACAGATTTTCACCTTGAGAATATGTACATAGTTAGAAATATAAAAATATTCTGATGTATTTGAATGCAATTAGTCCAATCATGGTTTGAATGACATTTATGGGGGAAGGGGAGAAAGGAAGGAAAACCTATTTTTGAGGGGGAGTGTTTTATTCTCTTTCTGAGTTTTGGTTTTCTTTACTG
The DNA here is from genome assembly GCF_005190385.1 of Monodon monoceros. Lineage (NCBI taxonomy): Eukaryota > Metazoa > Chordata > Mammalia > Artiodactyla > Monodontidae > Monodon > Monodon monoceros. The sequence goes on from NW_021703765.1 coordinate 43,634,854, forward strand.
TCAAGAAAGCATAAAGGAACCAATAAGGTGCTCAATACAATCTATTAGCCACTTATTGGGTAATACTACGTACATCATGCAAGAAAAGTGTTTTTGCTTTGAGTGACTTAGAATTGTATATTGTGCATAAAATAACCAAGCGATGTTAGGAGAAATGATAAATGTTATAAATGTTATAAATCTATCTAATGCAAATAACTGAAGACTTAATATCCATAGTTGAGTTGTATTTTGCCTATGCTAAATCCTTATCTTGGAAAGCCCTTTGCTCTCATTTGCAATTAGTAGAAATTAGAGTACCTACAAATACATACTGGAATATATGATTGATATATACAGGAATTTTATGTGTTTTCCCCACATTCCATCACCTCTCTTTCCCTACTTCTTCCTAAAGCCTGGTAATCTTCCGTAATTCAAAAGACCCGATTCCATCTGATAACTCAGGAGACCCTCACTCTACATATACAGCTAGCTTCATCATCACATAATTTTGCAGCGCTCCATCTGCTGGCTACACTCCGAGAAGAGCAAGGCACCTGATAACTACCTGGGTGTCAGCTTCACATATTACCTTTTAAAATTTGTGTGTACATGTGAGTGCTTGTGAAAATCCATCTTACCATTGGTAGCCACAAAAGCTCTTTAGCCCCTTATCACAGAAAGGCTGAAAAAAGAGGCAGCTCCTGGTTTAATGGTGGATATTTATTTCTCTTCTTCAAGAATGTCTTATGTCACAATAGCAATAACTTATTATTAACAGAAACACCTTTGCAAAAGTGTCAGGTCATGAGTCTTATAACTCTAGGAAGAATTCTTTCAAAAATTTCTGGGTTACAGGTGTTTTTATAACTGCATTTCATTTCTTTGATTTTTATTAAAGTCTATTCATGTGATTTTATGCATTTAAAAGTATTATTCTAGAATGGGTCCATTGACTTCATCACACCAACAAAGAAGTTTATGGCTGGAAAACAATAACTAAAAAAAAAAAAAAAAAAAAAAGAAGTTCTTTGGGGTAGGAAAATACAGGTCCCATAAGGAGTTTTAGACTGTTTTCTAACCTGGTAGCTATGTTCTAGACTCTTTCCCAAGGGATAGATGTTACATTCATATAGTGAGTTACTGGTTTTGGGTGCTTCTTGGGTTACTGATCCACGTAGTGGTGTAATGGAAAGGACATTGGAATTGGAGTCAGAAAACATGAGTTTTCTCGTTTTCAACTTGCCTCTAAAAATAATTAAGTTCAATTTGTAAAATCTTTACTTTGTGATAGACATTATACTAAGCAATTTTCATGTATGACAGGAGAACATTTCAAAGTATAGTTTGTAATAATGCTGCTTCTGCTATTGAAGTACTTCAATCATGTTTTGGGAATATCCCTATGCTCTGGCCCCTGCTCCAACCCAGATGGCTAAACACGATCTCCTTTTCTTTTATGAAAAGAGGATTGTTTAGACATCAGTTAGGCTTTGCAAATACCCAAGGTTCCATTTTATCATATAACAAGAAATCGTTTTTCATTACTTGAAGTATAGTTGACAGAAAATATCACTTTCAGGTGTACAACAGAGTGGTTTGACATTTATATACACTATGAAATGATCTCCAAACAAGTCTAGCAACCATCTGTCAGAATGCAAAGTTATTACAATATTGTTGAATATATTCCCTAAGCTGTAAATTATACCCCCTGCCCATGACTTATTTATTGTATGAGAGGAATTGTGTACCTCTTAATCCCCTTTATTTATTTTGTCCATTTTCTCACTCCCTACCCGCTGGCAACCACCAGTTTATTTTCGGTATCTACGAGTTTGTTTCTATTTTATTTTGTTTGTTTATTTGGTTTTTTTTTTTTTAGATTACACATATAAGTGAAATTATATAATATTTTGTCTTTCTCTGTCTGACTTATTTCGCTTAGCATAGTACCCTCTAGATCCATCCATGTTGTTTCAAGTATTAAGATTTCATTCTTTTTTTATAGATGAGTAATATGCAATTGCATATATATACCACAACTCCTTTATCCATTTATCTGTTGATGGACACTGGTTGCTTCCATAACTTGCCTATTGTGAATAACACTGCAGTGAACATAGGAGTGCATATATTTCTTTGGTTTTTTGGGAGGGTTTTTTTGGCCGTGCCATATGGCATGTGGGATCTTAGTTCCCTGACCAGGGATCGAACCCATACCCTCTGCATTGGGAGCATAGAGTCTTAACCACTGGACCACCAGGGAAGTCCCTGCACATATTTCTTTGAATTAGTGTTTTTGTTTTCTTCAGATAGATACCCAGAGGTACAATTGCTGGAGTCATATGGTAGTTCAATTGTTAATATTTAGAGGAGCCTCCATACTGTTTTTCGTAGTGGCTAAAACAATTTATAGTCCCACCAACAGTGTACAAGTGTTCTGTTTTCTCCATATCTTGTCAACATCGTTATTTGCTGTCTTTTTGATAACAACCATTCTGACAGGTGTGAGGCGATATTTCATTGTGGTTTTGATTTGCATTTTCCTGATAATTAGTGATATTGAGTATCCTTTCATCTGTCTGTTGGCCACCTGTATATCTCCTTTGGAAAAATGTCTATTCAGATCCTCTGCCCATTTTTTACTTGGATTACTTGTTTTTTTGATATTGAGTTGTATGAGTTCTTTGTATATTTTGTATATTAACTCCTTATAAGATATATAATTTGCAAATATCTTTCCCTGTTTAGGAGGTTGCCTTTTTGTTTTGTTGATATTTCCTTTGCTGTGCAGAAGCTTTTTAGTCTGATATAGTCCCACTTGTTTAGTTTTGCTTTTGTTTGCCTTGCCTGACCTGAGGAGACAGATCCAAAAAGGTACTGCTATGACTGATATAAGAGTTTACTGCCTACATTTTCTTCTAGGAGTTTTATGGTTTCAATTCTTACATTTAAGTTTTTAAACCAATTTGAGTTTATTTTTGTATATGTGAAAGTGGTCCAGTTTAATTCCTTTGCATTTATTTGTCCAGTTTTCCCAACACAATTCATTGAAGAGACTGTCTTTTCCCCACTTTGTATTCTTGCCTCCTTAGTCATAGATTAATTGACCTTATAAGAATGAGTTTACTTCTGGGCTCTCTATTCTGTTTCATTGATCTTTGTGTCGATTTTTGTGCCAGGGCCATACTGTTTGTATTACTCTAGCTTTGCAGTAGAGGTTGAAATCAGGGAGCATGTTACCTTTAGCTTTGTTCTTCTTTCTCAAGATTGCCTTCACTATCTGGGGTCTTTTGTGATTCCATACACATTTTAGAGTTATTTTTTCTAGTTCTGTGAAAAAATCCAATGGTATTTTCATAGAAATTGCATTAAATCTGTAGTTTGCTTTGGGTACTTCCAATCCATGAACACAGTGTATCTTTCTATGTATTTGTGTTATTCAGTTTCTTTCATCAATGTCTTATAGTTTTCAGAGTATAGGTCTTTCACTTCCTTGGTTAAATTTATTACTAGGTGTTTTATTCTTTTTGATGCAATTGTAAATAGTATTGTTTTCTTAATTTTTCTTTCTGATACTCTGTTGTTAATATATAGAAATGCAACAGATGTGTGTATTAATTTTGTACTCTGTCACCTTGATCAAGTAACAAGAATTCTTGAAATATGCAGTCCTAGGATGGCATAGTTGCTCAAAGATGTTGTCAAAGACAAAAATTAATTCCAGTTCTTTGTGTTCCATCTTTTTATTTGTTCATCTTCATAGGATGGGCATTTCATATGCAGGCATTATATTAGTGTCCAAGACAGGAAGAAGGGGAGAATGATACACAGTAGACATGCCAAATTGGTCTTTTATTTATTTATTCTTTTAATCAGAAAAACAATAGCTTATCTGGAAGCTCCACCAGATCTATTTCTACTTATACCTTCTACTTATATCTTCCTAGCCATATTTAAGACATATAGCCATGTCTAGCCACAAGGGAATCTGGATAGATGAGGAAAGTGTTTTAACTGGGAAAACTGTCATCTGAATTCCATTGGAGTTCCAACGCAAAAAATAAGTAGAGAATAGACAAGCAATAGTAGTGTCTGCTATATTGTGGAAATAGAAAAGAAATGTAACAAGATACTTACATTTTATCTTCCAAAGCCAAATTATAAGAGAGAAAAGTTATGGTGGGTCCCTGTAGATTGTGTGTGTGTGTGTGTGTGTGTATAAACTCTTGGACTAGATTAAAAAAAATATTGAGATGAGGAATGAGATATGATTGAGAGACCCTGAGCATCAATCAAAGAGCCACTGTCTTTCACCAGTACACATGAGCCACTTGTACATCACTTGTAAGATAAGTCAGCAAAAAGCTATCCTTCTCCCTACTATCTGCTGACAGACAATGTATAGACAATTACCAACACATTGCTAGTGGATTATCTGGCAGGACAACCATCTCTCTGAGCCTGATTTTTTTTCAGATCTCAATCAAGCCCACTCCATTGGGTGACTCCACATTAATTGCTCAGGACATGTATATCCAGAGGGATGGCTCTATGAAGGGAAGCGAAAACTTCAACATGTGATCAATATGCAATTAGATTAAATCTGTTTAAGGACTTTCCCCTCTCTCTGAGTTGGTAATGGAATACACTGCTCTGTTATATACACTTTCTCTCTTTTATTCCTCAGAATAGAGCAGTGCTATTTGGAGGATCCTTAGATAAATAATGAAAGTAAGGAGGCCTGGTGAGTTATAAAATAGTAATCTTGCCCAAGTCAAACATCTAGGCAATAGGAGTGAAGGTTTGTAACCATTACATTACCCAGGCTTCTGTACATATGCTACATTCCTCATATGGAGCTCAGCTGACTCTTCCATACATGTTATGGAAATAACATAGTTGAAATAGTTGATTTTGAAAACTTCCTCCAGTTTTAAAAAATGTTCTACTTTCCAGGTATCTTTGGGTTGAGTGGCACCATCCTGCATGGACAAGACACTGTGGATACTGATAATAAGGTACAATGAGGCTTCACTAACCTCTGAGTAGAACTCTTCACCAGTGCCCATCTATCTACAGGCAAGGAGAAAGACTGTGAGGCAAGCTTCCAAAATGATTGAGAAAGCACTCCAAAACAATAATAAATCTGTTATATTAACAAAATTGTAAACTGTAACTGAATCTCTTTTTTTTTTAATGTAGCATTCATGGACAAGTATAACATTCTCTTCCCTAGTTCATATATATGAGATCTTTTGCAACATGAGGTCAAATGTCTATGTTATGTACTGAGAACAATAAGACATAATTTACTGTCGTTTTCTGGGTCTTGGTTGAGGCATAGGGTAAGAACCATTGGCCTCTTTGGCACTGATGTGGAAATTGTTCTTTCCTCAGTTGAAAGCCACTCATACATGTGAGAAGGTACAGTTTTTTATTTGATCCCCTCTCTTCATTCACATATCTTTGCAAACTTTGGTAAGCATCCAATTATTCTTAATACTTGAAAATACATACTTAGAGAATAGCCTGAAACCATGTATTTTCTTATGAAAAAATAGCAACCAGAATAGTTTGTTACCATTGAAAACTTTTAAATATTCAGTAATATTCTAAACCACAGATATTATAGTTATTCAGTCTAACACAAAAGGAAAGTCAATAAGAGGCTAACTTGTCCCTGACTTCCTAGTTAAGAAAACAAAACCAAAAGACATTGCTGCTGAAACATGGTATGTATTGGAGAAGTTAAAGACATAAACTGAGCTTGTAGATTTTTTTTCTTCTTTTTCACAGAGGTAATTCAAATACAGAAAGATTGTTTATGAGAGAGAACCTAACTGCAATTGAAATAAATGATCTCGGTAACACAAGGTAAAAACTGTTCATTTATTTAATGCATTTCAATCAACTCAAGTTCAGCTCTAGATTTTTTTTCTTGAAAAATATTTGACATTCCTTCTTGCAAAAAATGTGATGTTAAAAACAAGGCTTTTTTAGGGATCTATTGTTCAAGCAAAGACAATCTAGTAAACAACAACAAAAAAATGATATGCAAAATTTAGTGACAAAATACTTTTTCATATTTTCTTCCTAACTATGTCGATATTTTTGTGGAACCATAAACAGTCTGTTAGCTATATTAATCTTTCATGAGTTCTGAAGCCAGTTAACTTCACTCCCCAAATCTGAGGTTTAATATAAAGTTACTGAAAATGTTAATCAAGGAGAATATCATAGAGAAGTACAGTGTAATACCATTTGTTCTAATATTCAAAAACAAATTTAAATTTCTGCTTCCTTCAAAAGGCTCAATACCAGGCAGGATACCTGGTTTATCAAAGATATAAAATAATGTTGAAAGAAATTAATATACTGTGAAAATATAAGCTCCCTTAACCCTCACAACTATAAGATGAAGTAGGTTCTATCATTATCTTGCTTTGACAAATGAAGAGATTGAGATCCACAGATCAAACATCCCATGTAGTAGGCTTTTGATTTGAACTGAAGTAGTCTGACCCCAGAGTCTATTCCCTTAACCACTATTTTTTCTTGAAGGTGCATTGGCCTTGCAGCCACTTGCAAATTATACGTGATTTTACCTTGAGCTCTAAGAGTATGTTTGGAGCTTTCTTTTTGACAAAAAAGACAGAAAATAATTCATAATCTCCCTCAGTAAAATATCACTTTAACATGATACATTTTGTGTACAGTCTTAGACAAACAGTGACGTCAGCCAAGTTTGCCTTCAAACTTCTCAGTGAGCAAGTTCTGTTCCCTCTCATCCACCCTTGTGGAACTATTTCCAGGTGGCTAGTGCCCTCATGCTTCCCTCCTACTTCTGAGACATACCTTTCTACCTCTCCCACCCCCAAACCCTCACACACCAAGAACTACACACAAGCCTTGCCCCCCTGACCAGTCACCACTCTCAGTGCTGCTGTCCTCCCCAGAGAACAAGAGCCATATCTAGGAAACTCAGAGGCTGTTTGCATGGAGTGAGATTGAGAGGGATAGATACACTAACCATGGCCCAGAGTTAATGGACAGCATTAAAAATCATGGGAAGAAATTACCAGAAAATATATTTGGGCTCAAAAGAAGAATAAATGTCTAAACCAGGGCTGACAGCAGGGGAACGAGCTGTCTCTGAAACAGCAAAACACCCTGTCACTAAAGGCATCCAAACATCAGCTTGACCACCACGTGTAAAAAGAACTCAAGCATTTAAAGTGAGCCTAGGTTACATGACTTTTGAGGCCCTTTCCAGACTTGAATGCCTCTTCTAGGTAGCTGAAGGATTTTTTTCCCATTATGGAAATTGTCACTTGTGACTGGTCCCACAGAAAAGCACAGAAAATGTGAGTTTTCAAAATTGGAAGAAAAAATTTTTTAAATCTATGAAAAAGAAAAAGGAACCAAATCTTAGCACCTTACCATGCCAAAGTTGAGAGAAATAAGTTGGAAACAGTTCAGTGAGGCTTTCCTGGCCATTCATGTTGTTTTATAGTCTGGCAAAGTTATAAAATAATTATGGTAGGTGTTCAAACTATGCTTATTTAAATACTGTTATAGTAGCATACTACATTTTGTAGATAAAAATGGGATCAGATTTTTGCTAGGTATATGACATGATGAAAATAGGACATGGTAGCGCAGTCCCAACACAACCCAGGTTTGTTCAAAACAGTGCTTGCTATTATGGAGGGAGAGAAAAAGGAAGGAAGTTAAATATATCCATTGCTGTTATTATTTTGTTCATAGATTTCTTTAAAACAATATCTAGTCTCAAATATCAAAGGGATTTAAGAGTGGAAGCCTAAATAAATCCAACTTTTCCTTTTTGCTAGTAATTGTTATCAGAAACTAACTTATTTTTGTTTAGATCATGTATCTAGAAAACATGTTGGACTAATTTAGTGAGTAAAGTGCCTTTTACATAGCTTTCGTGAATCATTTACAAAATCTATGACTATATCATTTTTTTCCTAAAATAGAACGATTTTTGCTGATTGGACCTATACTGCCCAATTAGATGGAAGTAAACAACTTATCCAGACATTTTACATTTTAAACAATGTTTTCTCAATTAGTGACTGTTTTACATAATATAAGTTTTGCTTCATTTTTTAAAAACTGAAGATTCGGGCTTCCCTGGTGGCGCAGTGGTTGAGAGTCCGCCTGCCGATGCAGGGGACGCGGGTTCATGCCCCGGTCTGGGAAGACCTCACATGCCGCGGAGCGGCTGGGCCCGTGAGCCGTGGCTGCTGGGCCTGCGCGTCCGGAACCTGTGCTCCGCAACGGGAGAGACCACAACAGTGAGAGGCCTGCGTACCGCAAAAAACAAAAACAAAAACTGAAGATTTGATTGTTTCTCCTAATAACCACATAAACTCTTTAAAGAAACCCTTTTAATTTTTTAACAAACCAAAAATTTAACTGGCAATTATAAATATATATAGTAAAATGTATAATATATTTCAATATTGTAATGTATAGTATATATAATATATAATATGTATGATGATTATAATATACAATAGTATAATTATAGTATTTATATTATATTATATATATCATAAAAATAGATGAAGTTATAGAAATAGTAATTGCTGTCCAGAAATATATTATCAATTTGAATATCTGAATTCCCTTTACAGCCTGTGGGAGCAATGGGCTACTCGACAAGTGCTACTCTAAGTCTCATTCTTAATATGTTTACTCAAAGAAGCCTTTTCAGATCTTCCAGAACTCCTAAATGGGGTTATGGCTCCAGATTATACATCTGTAGCACCCTTTATTTCCCATTTCCCATCATCAAACGTATTTTACCAAATACTTTCTTCCCAGCTAGGCAGTAAGGGCCATGAGAGCAGAGGACTTGGCTGTCTTGTGCTTCACTCACCCCCAATACTTCCTATAATGCCTGGCTCAGAGCACACACTCAACAGAGTTTTGGTGAATTCATGCCTGACTAAGGCATGTCTTGGGCAGCATGGAGATGAAGAGAAAGGGCATTCTGTATTCCAATTAAGTATTTTACAGTCTTGGTAATAAAAAAAAAATTGTTCAAATAAAAGTAAGCTAAAAGCTATGTACCTAGTTAGGGTCCACTTTATATACTACCCCACAAGTAGGGAGAAAGAAAATTCCAATATGTCAAAGAAAAAAATAAATGTCCCCTGTCATAACTACAATCCCAATATTTGGAGAATATGTTGATAAAACTGTATGTAATTAGAAAGTCTCGTGGTATCAAACCTCAGGAAATACTTCTTGGCATTTTTGTTTTCACTCAAAACTTTTTATGCTACTCTTTGCAGTAACAAAAGAAAATTTCTCTAAGCTCACAGAAGAGTTTTGAGCAATAGTAATCCAGAGGAAACATGATGTTCTCTATAATCTTGGCAAAAATCTCAATAACCTTCCCCTAGTACTTTGGAATAAAAAATTGTGTAGATGCTTTCTCTTCCAACTGTCATTATAAAGTAACTAGTGACCTTTCCTGTTATACTCACAATCATTAATGAGCTAGGTAGCAAACACAAAAATATTCATATGCATCTTTCCCTGAATCTTGTTAATATAAGCTATATCTGGTGCTCAAATTCTTACGTATAATCGGGATTCCCTGATACTAAATGTGCTGAGTGACAACAGCAGTTTCTCGGCTTCATTCTCATAGCATTTGATCAACATCCTCTCTAAAAGTCACCTTTCCCTTGCACAGTCGCCGTGTCTTTCAATCTGCAAACAGAATTCATTGATTCAGCAAAAGTGCATTGAATGTCTTCTATGTACCAGGCACTCTGTTAAGCCTCGAAGCTTAAAAAAAAAAAAAGAATAAGGCAAGGTCAGTGGTATATCACACAGAAAGACATAAATATATAATTTCAGTACAATACAATAAATGCCATGATTGAGGCATTTGTGGCATTTAAGGGATAACAGCAATCTGAAGGAAAGAGATGCTTTTTCTAAGAGGATTTTTAGTTTTCTGCCTCCATAAATACTTCTGATATGATGTAGTTAATTTTTTATGGGGAAAAAAAGATATGATTTTCCATATGTTGTTTGCTTATTCATGAAGAAAACTTCATGCACACTCAAACAATTTGTAATTCCTTTCTCTAACAATCAGGGTTTGGAAATTTTCATTCCACCCTGGCAACCTCAGCCAGAGCCAGTTCTCATCCTCTCCTAGCTTCCCTCTTCCCTAGCAGGCAGGAATGTTGAGAATTGGGTACACAATGACTCAGCTCCCTTTTGATTAAACTTGCGCTGGTCCATGCTAGCCTACTGTCAGCTCCATTGTTTGCTCTATTTCAGCTCCATTTTTATAAGTCCAAGACAACCTATGAAAAGCCAGGGCTGTCATTTTGAGCAGCTTCCTTTGAAATCTCTCTCATGTGTGCGCTTCCTGGTCTCTAAACATTAGTTACACACTCAGATTCTCCTTTTTCCCTTTCTCTTTTCTATGGACGACATCTGTCATGACTTCTAATCTGTAATCTCTAAAAAACATTGATCCTGTGATTGCACTGTGTAATCCTCAGATGACACTGGACTAAAACCAAAACAAACAAACAAAATAAGCAAAGGAAAGGTGCTTCCAGTTACAGGAAGTAATATGTCCACAATCACTGAGGTATAGATATTGGACTTTTGGAAATAGAAGTTTAGTAAGAGTAAAATCTGTATTGATGGCTGCCTTAAAATTGGCTTGGTGACTAGATATGTGTCCAGACAAATGACTTAAGCTCTATAAAAGATATAATAATACCAGCGCTGTGAAGCCATTGTGAAGATTAAATGAGATACTATACATACAGAGCCACATATACAGATGTTATTCTTTTTATTTATTTTTCATGTATAAAAGACATGCCATGATATTACAACATGTTTTTTTTTTGATACGTTTACAGTTTTTTGTTTTGTTTTGTTTTGTTTTAATTTAACTTCCACTTGTTATCCCGAATTCCCTTAGCTAGTTAGTGGTTTCGTGGTCACACACTAATTTTACTACATTTCTAATTGTTGTTTAAATCTTTATTTGTTTAAGATAAAAAGCAAGCTAACCCAAAAGTGAAAACCTTTACTTTCTATCTATATGAACACTTCAGTTAAGAATATGATAAGCACAGGAATTTGAGTCATTACTTTATTTTGATACATATCTTTACCTATTTGTCCTGAACTTCATATCTTGACCTATTTACCCCACACTCACCCCATTCCCTCAATTTCCTTTTATTTTTCCATATCTCCCATGATACAGTGTCCTATTATATGTCTTTCCAACAGAAAATCACAATCCACACTGTATTTTCATTCCTTCTACTATGAATGATTGCTTCATTCATCAAAAAACTATGTATTTAGTAGCTATTATAAGTCAGGCACTATTCAGGTGTTAGAGACAAAACAAAAGCCTCAGCCTTCCTGAAACACATACTGTAAGTCCCCTATATATGAACGAGTTCTGTTCTGAGAGTGTGTTCATTACGTCCAATTTGTTCTTTAAGTCCAACAAAGTTAGCGTAGGTATCCAACTAAAACAATCGTCTATATAGTACTATACTGTAATAGGTTTATAATACTTTTCACACAAATAATACATAAAAAAAAACACAAACACAAAAAAATAAATCTTACAGTACAGTACCTTGAAAAGTACAGTAGTACAGGACAACACTGGCTTAAAGGAGCTGGCACTGAGTGAACAGGCAAGAAGAATTACTGACTGGAGGAGGAAGGGGAGGTGGGAGATGGTAACCCTGAAGGATCATCAGCAATAGGAGATGGAGGGCAAGCTGCAATTTCATTCACTCCTGATGTTGATGGCAGAGGTTCTGGGCTTGAAATAAAGATACAGTACTTCTGTACTCTATACAGTACTGTACAGTAAAGTACACAAAAGCACAACCACTTGTAGAGGATGCACACACGTGACAATGTATGCCAGACATATGAACTTACTTACGAGATTGGATATGCGAACGCACATTTGACTCTTTGAAAGTTTGCAACTTGAAGGTTCATATGTAGGGAACTTATTGTATTTTAATGGAGGAGAAAGACAATAAACCAAGAACAAAATTATTGAATAATATCAGGTACTGCTAAGTGCTATACATAACAATAACAAAGACTTGGTTAGTGACATATATTAAGACCCAGAGAGGGATTGTTTATCAAAGAGTATTCCTTTTTAACATATATGTTTTTAACTTCATATGTATGTAATCAGAACCAGATTTTGGATTTAGTTAACTCAATGCTCATGAACAAGGTATGTTCTCATCTTAATGCAATGGCTGGCTTGAGTCTAAGGTAATGCAGGCCTTAGTAAAAACATGTTCACATTTTATACCCACTTAAACTTCTAATTATTAACAAAAGATGTATATAACCAAGCTATTAATTTTAAGTGGTACAATTAGTTCCTGGCTTGGGAAAAAAAACTTAGATTCTTAGAAAAATGATATTTTAATGTTTAATAAAATTTTAAATTTATGTAGCATTGTTTTTAATTCAGTTAAGATGAGAAGGAACACAATTTTCGAAGTCTTGAAATCCTAATTAAGTATTTCAAAGTCTAACTGTCTACATGTAAGTTGAAAAAAGAGTTTAATTTTTATAAGAATTAGTTCAAGCTGACAAGCCTTTTGATGTACTTAATTATAAAAATAGATGTCCTATAGCATTTGCAGATAGTGCTGTAGAATTTGTACCTAAATTCTACCATTTGATATCCATTCAACTTAAGATTTAACATGGTTAAAAAGAAGTAGAAGAAGATGAAGGAGGAGGAGGAGGGTGGGGGAGGATGAGAAGAAGGGGAAGAAAAACAACAGCCCCCAGGGCAGCAAATTAATTGCAACACTTTACTTATAGTTTCAAATTCTCCCAGGAATGGAATTTCTGGAATTTCCAGGTCAGCACTAATGAGGTAAACTTGCCTGAAACAGTGCTTTCTTTCATTTTGCTAATAACCTCTTCATCCTGCTCCATTTCTATAAAAGCTTTCCATTTTGTATAGTTTTTCAGAGTGCCTTTCTATTTATTAGACAGGGTGCTGTTTGATTCATGAATCATTGAACAAAGTCAATTAGATCTTCAAAGTTCTTGGTTGAATTTTGTTTTTTAACAGATTTGGTGGCAGCAGTGGGATCAAAGGAGACTTCTGGCAGCTTTAGGCACAATAAGAAACACACCTGCAGCACCCTGCAAATGCTTTGAGTTGAGGATTTTTCTGTCCTTCTCACCATTTCCAAGGACTAATGGTAAGTTCCTCTTGGTTTGAGCTCCATTCTCTTTGCATCATGTTCCCAATCTAACTGGCTTTCTTTTACAGAGCAGATCAGCTTGAGCTGGTAGAGGATTCTTCCTGGATCTCAATTAAGCTGGCAGATGGTTCTGCTGGGAGCCAAGCCCCTAGCCTTTCAGAGTGCAATTCCACAGGAATTGGTAGTGGTTATTGGTCAGAGGTGGACTGGGTCTAATTTAAAGACCAGCTGGGGACTGGGATTGCACTGGGTCCAATTTTAGCTATAATGTGTCCAATCTAACAGCTGGACTGGGTCTGATTTAGGCTGGACTGGGTCTGGCAGAATGCCTCAGCTGAATAAAGTTTTATTTAAATGGGGTTCTTTATATTTAAAGAGTTGAGCACGCTGCCTTCTGGCCTACCTGCTTATTTTATGTCTGAGAACTGTGATCCTGAGCCGTTGAAGCTTGTTTTGTGTCCTGAGAGCTTGTCTTGGTAGCTGTCATGTTGGACGCTCCGAAATATGGCTGAATAGAAATGTGAGTTGCACCCCCATTTGAAGCGAGGTGTGGCTGGACGGAAATGTGGGTTGAACTCCATTTACAGCTGGAGACCTATCAAATTGCTGCCAGACCTCAGGGGAGATTACAGTGGCCATTATGGAAAATGTTCCAAATAGACAAGCTCATTTAAGAAGTGCACTTAAAAGCAAGGGCATCCAAATCAAACGAACAGAATGGGATACCTATTTTAATTAATATGCAGAAGACCACAAAAGATTTTGAAATTCCAAAATAGCTTAATTGAAAGATTCATTGCAAAAGTCTAATAAAACATTTAAGAGATAAAATGTACCTAAAACAAAAAATCTACAATCCAATATTTTAAAGAGTTGGGAATAACTCTCTCTGTCTTGCAAAGCCCTGCAGGGCCAAAGGTATAAATCCAGAGCTGTAGAAGTTCAAAGTTTACCTGCGTTGGTTTTTTTTTTGTTTGTTTGTTTTGTCAATCCCCCAAACTTCACCTATTTCTTTAAAAATGTTTGAAAAGATCCGGAATTTGAAAACAGAATTGTTCTGCACTTAATCTGTCTCTTTCTGATGTAAATTTCCTACCCCCATCTTCTCATCTTCTCTAGGACCTGAGGCATTCTTTGAAATGCAAACTTTAGGAAGAAGTTTCTCATTAGAAGAGAGACAGAGAGAGAGAGACAGAGAGAGAGAGAGATTGAAAGAGAGAGAGAGAGGGAGAGAGAGAGATTGAAAGAGAGAGAGAGGGAGAGAGAGAGAGAGAAAGGAGGTATTTGGAAATTGGGCTACTGAGAAATTTTACAAATCGTTCTCATGAATATTAATAATTGCAAGGTCTCTGCATCTGTCTATATGTTTGTGTGTGTGTGTGTGTGTATATATATATATACATATATATATATGTGTGTGTGTATGTTGTAGATGCATGATGTTTTTCTACCTTCAGATAATACTGAGACAGGAGATAGCTGGGCCCCAGGCTGAGCAGCTGGAATTTGTCTCCTGTAGACCCTTCAAGATAAAGATAAGGCAGGAGCAGAGAGGAGCTGGGCCCTGCTTGAGTAAAAGATAAGGAGGCCACATGTTTCTCATTCTTGAAGTCAAGGAGACCTCCTAGACCACATATGCTCAGAAAGCATCCTTAGGAGTCAGGGAAGGGTGGGCAGCCCATAATATGTCCTGCCAACCTCCCAGACCCCCTCGTTCTGGAATCAATCTTGGCTAAAAGATGCACTCGCGCGTTTGAAGGGCCCTGAGTCAGACCAAATATGGACATGAGCCAGATGGTTTTTCAGAGGCAACCCAGAAAACTGCCCACTTATAAGTGATTTAAACTACCCCTTTGGCATGTGTCTCTCTCTGAGTTCGCCTGTGTGTCCTTCCACATGTACTTTGCTTCTAATAAATGCTTTACTTGCTTTACTGCCTCTGCCTCTGTCTCTTTGCTGAATTCTTTCTTCAAAGAAGACAAGAACTAAAGTCCTGCTTCAAGCCTGCTGGCCCTTGTGGTCCAGTGGCTAGGATATCGTGCTTTCACTTCTGCAGCCCGGGTTCAATTCCCAGTCAGGGAGCTAAGACCCCGCTTCAAGCCACTGTACCCTGCAGCTCCCCGAGATAACCCCTGGCACATTACATTCTCTCAAAAGCTTTAAATGTATATTCATAGTCACTAAGCAACAAGCAAATGATCTCCCTAAGACCAGAACATCAGAAAAGATTCAAAGAGACTAATCAGTTTAAAGATTATCAGTCTGGAACTATTAACTGTGAATGTTACACAGATAATAGGCAAAAACATGATGACCTATGGATACCACACCAAAGATCAACAAACTGTGGAAACTATAGAGTGGTAGCTGAGAGCAGCAGTAATGCCTTAAATTTTGATCACATCTCTCAAGCTGAGAATTTGTTCAAAAGGAAAAATTTGTTTAAAAAATAAAAGAAGAAGAAAAAAGAAACAAAATTCCCAAGGTCAAGTCACTTGCCCCCAGGTCAGAAAACCAAGACTTAATTGCAGTTGCAACTTCTCCCAGGAATGGAATTTCTGAATTTTCTTGTCAGCATTAGTGAGGTAACCTTGTTGGAGACAATTCTTTCTTTTCTTTTGCTAATAACCTCCTTGTCCTGCCATGTTATAAAAGCCTTCCATTTTGTACAGCTCCTGGGAGTGCCTTTCTATTTACTAGATGGGATGTTGCCTGATTCATGAATTGTTGAATGAAACCAATTAGATTTCAGATTTATTTGGTTGAATTTTTTTTAATAAGAACGTATTTTTAAAAATTAATTAATTTATTTATATTTTGGCTGCGTTGGGTCTTCGTTGTTGCGCATGGACTCTCTCTAGTTGTGGCGAGCAGGTGCTACTCTTTGTTGGTGGTGCGCGGGCTTTCTCATCGTGGTGGCTTCTCTTGTTGCAGAGCACGGGCTCTAGGTGCGCAGGCTTCAGTAGTTGTGGCTCGTGGGCTCTAGAGCGCAGGCTCAGTAGTTGTGGTGCATGGGATTAGTTGCTCCCTGGCATGTGAGATCTTCCCAGATCAGGGCTCGAACCCGTGTCCCCTGCATTGGCAGGCGGATTCTTAACCACTGCACCACCAGGGAAGTCCCTGAATTTTGTTTTATAACAACATTTGTGTTTGTCTGTTTCTTGGTTTGTTGACATATTTGCCAGGGACTAAAAAAGAGATTTGCATTAGAATTTCATTTAAAAGATGTTTACACTAGTAAACATACCTAGCACCTATATTTTGGTTTCTAAATTCCATTCCTCATCACAAGGAACCAGAGATCCTTGAAGAAATGGCTGAGTTTAGGACCAGGTTAGAGAAGGTACATTGGCCAGAAAATAATAAATTATACTAAGACATATAAACATACACAAATATATATATATACACACATATACAAATGTACATATATGACTTTTTTTTTAACACATTTAAGTGATTTGCAAGAAGTTTCTCAAACAAAGCAATATTTCTACCTTTTTTTAAAAAATGCCAGCTTGAAGAGGCTCTCACTAACTAAATCTAGGAAAATGTAAGCACACAGCAAAATAAATAAAGGTAATAATGGTTTACAATCTAACTCCTAATAATAAATATAGGAAAAAAATGATGGAGTTAGAAAACTCACCATATAGTACCCATTATACTAAAAATTAATTCAGTCAGGAATTATTCATAGATGCCAAGTTTGAGGAAGGGGATGGATTTGAAAATTAATAGCATATCTATATATTCTCAAAGTATCTCATCATAAATTTCTTTTATCAAGGGTAGCCCATTCATTGGAAGAAAATATATTTCTCAGTCAAATTCCCCCAAGAGTGTAAGAATTAAAATAGTCATTAAATGTAAACTAATAAAATTTTGCATAGGTCTATTACTACATTAAATGTGCTAAAGAGTGAATAAATAACAGTTGCATAAAAAGATACACATTTTACAATACAGCAGGAAAATACATAAATAATAATAAGCAAAGTATTGATTACATTAAACACAGTTTTGCTAACAAAACCTTGCCTTCAATGTCAAGGTTTCATGTTATGTAAAAAAGAATCACATGGAACTCATTATATTTAGTCAAATTTTCTAAATAGTTGTAAATGCAAGACTAATGCAACCAGTAAGTTGTCTCTTTATATATAGAAACTTCCTATAGTAAACTTGCTATTTCCATTTTAACTGGTTTCATAGTAACTGGGTCAAATTTAACCAGAAGCGGTATTCAGATGGTTATTTGACATTGATAAGCAGTTCTTAGGGCTTTCCTGGTTTTCCTTCTACTCCTTTGTTCACTGTCTGTCTCTTAGTCTCACCTTCCTCTTCCTTACCTCTAAATGTGAGAAGATCTCAACACTGTCTCAATGCTTCTTTTCTTCTCATTTTCTTACTCTAGTCTCCTCATTATCCATCCTTATTCATACAGATGACTTCAATTACCACCTACATGGAGATGACACATACATTTTCATCATCATTTTAATTCTCTTTTCTGAGGTCCAATCTTTTAGGTACAGTTGCTTATTTAACAACTCTTCTTGGATCTTCCAAAGGGGTCTTAGTGCCTAACTCCCCCTCATACCAGCTCTTCTTGAAGTGTTTTTATCCCTGTGATTGTTATCATGTCCATCAGTTGCTGTCTCTACTATTAAAAAGACTTCTGATTGGATTGCTCTTACCCACCTGGGCCCCTCTTAATTCCATTCTGCACAGTGAAGCCAGAAATAGAATCGTCTACTCCTGATTAAAATGCTTCCACGACTTTCTAATGCTCTCAGGATGAAGTGGTTCTTATTCCTACACCCCTCTTTTTGCTCCTTTATCTTTTAACCTTTGTTACTCTCTAAATTTTAGACACTTTTCTTGTCAGTCAATTCTACATAATTCCAAGCTCCTTTCCTGTATGGAGACTTTTCATAGGCAGCTCTTTCGTACTGAAATTCCCTCTCCTAATGAGTCTTCAAAACTCAGTTCTAGCATTATGTCCTCGCCTGAGGGATCCCTCACTGATTCCCTTAATGTGATATTTAACTCTCGCAGATTCTCCAAGCACTGTGTACCTTCCCTTTATAGAAATCACAAGATCAATTTAACATATGTGATGATTTGATTGTCTTCCTTCGACTCTAGATTCCAAGCTCCATAAGAGCAGAGAAATGTTTATTTAAATCACTAGTGTGTCTTCGCACACTACAGGGTGCTTAGTGCATGTTAGGCACTCAATAGATACCTACTGAGTAAACGAATGATTGAACGATCCACTTCTCCCCTTCCTGAGCAGTCAACCTCATTTACAAATGTATTAGAATGAGGCCCAAACTGAGAAATTATATGGAAACTGGAGGGGTATCTGGCAGAAAGACTATTGCTAGGGTCATTGAGCCACACTGAATTGAAAAACCATCACATTTTATTTCCGCAAAGGATAATGTCCCCCAAGATTCTCCTTTTACAAGTAAGGAAACTGCAAGGCTCTAGCCTAGCTGCTATGAGGGCAACCATAATAAGGTTTGCTTTCAGAAAATTTGTAATAATTTAAAATATGATAAGCACCATGCTAAATGTTTATATGCATAATATGATTGAATTCTCCTAACCAATTAAAATTAATCCAGTTTCACAGATAAGAAAACTGTGACACAGGGTTAAATGACTAGCTACTGTTATATAGCTATTAAACTGCATCCAGCTTAGGTTTGCCCAGCTCCCTAACCCTGCTCTTTCAATTACACTAAAATAGTATTTCTATTCATGTCATTCATCTCTGCTCTCTTCAGGTGCCTCCTAAAATATAAACCCGTTTAAACACATTGTCTCATTCAGATGTTACATTTTTCACCAACCCTACATCTAGATTCACCTTTCATTTCTACTCTCTCTCTCAGCTCTTTAATCTGTGCCCTCTGGAACCCAATTCCATTACAAAACACTCCTATGGCATTTACCTTTTCATGGTACCCTGATTAACTGAAACCTGAGTCTTGTCAGTGGATATTCCTGGTATCTGCAGACTAGAGAGTGGAGCCTTGTCTTTCCCACTTAAGGATAAAGTGTGTGTGTGTGTGTATGGAGGGGGTGCAGAGAGAGAGAAAGGGAAGAAATGGAGAAACTGGACTCGGTGGTGGTGGAAAGATAGCAATCAAGCTATCTTTTTCTATTCGGGAAAGGAGGCTGAAGAACTTGAAACCCAGCAATATTTGGTTGAGTCTTATAAAAGAAAAAGAAATGGAGGTAGTAAAATGATATAGGTGGAAGGGATCTTAGGATTCATTTTGTCAGCTCTTTAATTTTCCACATCTCACTTGACAAGTTTAAATGAGTAATCCATGGCAGACCTGGGACTTAAAATTTAGATGTGCCAACCAATAAAGGGTTAAAATAATCTTGCAGCTTTTAAAAAATAAAGCTGGATTCAAGATATAATGACCTCTATCTTGAACATCTTCTCTATTTTAGCTGAAATGCTTTCCACATATACTGATTTTTATTTTATTTTATTTTTTTATTAATTAATTACTTTATTTATTTTTGGCTGCGTTGGGTCTTCTTTGCTGTACACGGGCTTTCTCTAGTTGCTGCCAGTGGAGGCTACTTTTCTTTGTGGTGCGCGGTCTTCTCATTGTGGTGGCTTCTCCTGTTGTGGAGCACAGGCTCTAGGTGCATGGGCTTCAGTAGTTGTGGTGCACGGGCTCAGTAGTTGTGGCGCATGGGCTTAGTTGCTCCACCGCATGTGGGATCTTCTTGGACCAAACCCATATCCCCTGCAATGGCAGGCAGATTCTTAGCCACTGAGCCACCAGGGAAGCCCATCCACAAATACTGATTTTTAAAATAAATAGATCAGTTTAGTCAAGGTTCATGACACCATCACTTTTGAGATCGAAGGCCCATCATTATGTAAATTTTCATATGCTCATAGAGACACAGACTGATTTGTTGTTGTTGTTGATTTTTACTCTGAATCATCTTAGTATTTAATCAGAGCCACAAAATAATGGAGCAGACTTGACTTAAAAAAGTTTTCTTAATCTGTAAGCAAGATACCTTACTCTCTAAAAAAAAATATGAAGATGCTTTTTTTTGAATACTAAAGGGAAAAACCGTGGAATACTTCAAGTTTATTATTTAGTCCCATATTTTTTTCATTTTAAGAATGAATAGGATATTCTGACCTTCAGTTTTAATGATACTGTTGATTAACATGTGATGAACATTAAAATATGATTATAACATTGTTTTGCCTGGGTGGTTATTAGCTAGCACTCATTCACAACTGTGTCCATTCTCTCATATGACTACTTTTGACATAAATAACCTGATATATGAATGAAACTGGAGGAAATCAACTGGCCACACTGGTATTAGGTACACAAACTTGCTTCCCATTTGTAGCAACTGAATGAAATCATTTACCCGTGGCCAGGAAGAGTTTAAAACTACAGGGCTCATATTGTGAAAAGTGATTTTTAGTTAAGGATATTGAATTCTTTAAGCCTTTTCTACTGAGAGGGTTCAATGTGACTCAGTCAATGACACAGCCACCATTAATATCATCTATTCAGTACACAGTGATTTGAGCACTTTCCATTTCAAATGCTGGGGAAAAAAAGAGACACGAGACACAGTCCCTGCACTCCTAAAGCCATAAAAACAAGCCACCTAGGACACTGCAGTATAACACATGTACTAAGAGTAAAAATCGCAAGACACCGAGAGAACCCAGAGAAGGAAAATGCAACTCAGCACGCAGGGAAGAGGGAGAGAGGGGAAGGGAGGGGATGTTCAGAAGGAAAGCTACATGACTCGGACTCTGCTGCCTTAGGTCATGTAATTTGCTAGCAAGTTTCCAATGTCAGCTGTGACTGGCAGCTAGCTCATCGGAACTGATAGCTGATATAGAAAGAAGGAATTTCTTGGGAATTGCAAGTTAGTAAGATCTAACAGGGTTTCCTTGTGACTCATCATGTTATCTGTGGGTTGAAACAGATAGAAGGGATGTTGAGAGAGGGCTTTGCCACTGTGACTGTGAGTTTCTCGATTATAGGGCCTGAGCTCATGCATTTTTTAAACCCCTACACAAGGTAGCAAAAAAACCTAAGGAGTGGGGAGAAAAAGTTCAATAAATTTGGTTAGATTAAAACACCATTGCCAGGAAGAACATTTTTTAGCTCTGACCTAATAACCTTATCTGAGCACTTGAGCTTAGCCATCTCTCTCTGACAGCTTGGGGCCAGTCTAGTGAACTGGCTCAAAGAAAGGGGAAATATTGCACTGGGGTGGCTGACTCTCTACTCTGTTTCCTGATACAACATTCAGCAGTGCCTACCTAAAATCAAACCTGATTCAAAATATCTGGATTCAGCTATCTACGGCATTAGCTCAAGGAAGCACATTCTATATACCATTTTATTTTTCTACAGAAAAATGCATATAATTCACCACCAGCTAGTATTTATATCCTGTCATCCTTTTTATTTCTTCTTTTGCACCAAAGTGGTTTTTTTGTTTCCATTCTCATTCTCAGACACAAAAGTATATTCATTCAAAAACATATTCTTGCATAATTTCAAAGCTATATAAAAGTGCCATTTTAGGACTTCCCTAGTGGCACAGTGGTTGGGAATCCGCCTGCCAGTGCAGGGGACACGGGTTCGAGCCCTGGTCCGGGAGGATCCCGTATGCTGTGGAGCAGCTAAGCTCGCGTGCCACAGCTACTGAGCCTGTTCTCTAGAGCCCGCGAGCCACAACTACTGAGCCCACGTGCCACAACTACTGAGGCTCGCATGCGTGGAGCCCATGCCCCACAACAAGAGGGGCCACCACAGTAAGAAGCCCGTGCACTGCAGTAGGGAGTGGCCCCCGCTTGCCACAACTAGAGAAAGCCCGCGCGTAGCGACGAAGACCCAGCGCAGCCGTAGATAAATAAATAAATTTATAAAAAAAAAAAGTGTCATTTTATCAGATAATGGACTTAGGGCCTTTGGCCAGATGTACTCATCAACAAATATTAAAATAGCCATTGCGTCTTCAAATCTTGTTTATAAGTTATTTATACATTTACTTAGAACTTAGATTTATTATGGGAATTATTTTTTATCTGGAAGGTACTTATGAGATTATTTGTCCAAACCCTTTATTTTACCAATGAGGAAATTAAGGTCTAAAGATATGTGGTAATTATCCCAGGTTCCTATATTTAGAAGAGATGTGAGACCAGAGAGATTTCTGTACCCACCGTGATTATGCGCCTGCCACTACACCCATGTAAGTAAAAGCCAACTCTAATTTCCTTTTCCTTAAAATAGATATGATCAGTTCTGCTAGAGTGATTGTTTTGTTTTGTTTTGTTTTAAAGGGCTTCAAATGCTTGGCTTTTTAAATTATTTGTTTGTTTGTTTATTTATTTATTTTTGGCTGTGTTGGGTCTTCATTTCTGTGCGAGGGCTTTCTCTAGTTGTGGCAAGCAGGGGCCACTCTTCATCGCAGTGCGCGGGCCTCTCACTATCGCAGCCTCTCTTGTTGCGGAGCGCAGGCTCCAGACGCACAGGCTCAGTAGTTGTGGCTCACGGGCCTAGTTGCTCCGTGGCATGTGGGATCTTCCCAGACCATGGCTTGAACCCGTGTCCCCTGAATTAGCAGGCAGATTCTCAACCACTGCGCCACCAGGGAAGCCCTAAAGTGATTGTTTTGAAAACACAAATTTGTCCCATTGCAAATGACATATAAGGAACAATTTGGGCATAGCACAAATTTCATGTTTGCTTATATATGATTTAATCCACGAGATGTGCTAGTTGACCGAAGAAATAAACACCTGGCTAAACTGACCCACATAGGAATACACAAAATGCATACATTTCAAACATCTTCCAATTTCCTCAGTCCACCGTGTATCTTATGAGCCATGTCCATAGGTGGTAGATGGAATAGGTCTCCAAAGGTACCATGCCTGAATCCCTGAAGTTTGTGAATATATTATGTTACATGATGAAAAGGACTTTGGAGATGTACTGGAGGTTACTAATCACTGACCTGAAGTAATGAGGATTATCCTCGATTATCTAGGTGGACCTAATCTAATCCCATGAGCCCTAAAAGCAGAGAACTTTCCCTGGCTAGAGCCAGACATGAAGCAGAAAAATGAGTCAGAGACATCCCAAGCATTGGGAGGGTTTGACACATGCAAGGACTAGAGAGACCCCTCTAGTAGCTGAGGGCTTCAGCTTACAGCCACCAAGGGAATGGGGACCTCAACCTATATTCCTCAGGAACGGAATTCTGCAGCAAATGGATGAACTTGGAAGTGGATTCTTCTCCAAAGCCTCTGCAAGGAACATGGGCTCACTAACACCTTGATTTTGAAACCAGCTAAGTCTGTGCCCATACTTCTAACTCATGGAAACTGCCAAATCTGTGATAATTTTTATGGTTGCAAAAGGGAAAACTAATACACCTCTCACATCTGGCGTTACAATTTTCCCTCCGATTTCAGATAACTTTCCTTAAAGCATTTTACAATAGCTCACAAATTGCAACCTTTCAGATATCCACTTCTACAAGCAAACTTCAGGTCTTTTTCAAGGAAAAATGTCATATTTACAGATTATTTATATATTTCTTAATCACTTAACACATGTAAAAGGACCACCATTTTTAGCAGGTTCTTATCTTTTTGTGTGTGTCACCCACAGGATTTTAATTACATATGCATCACACATATACACGAGAATACTCAATGATGAGTAACTCAAAGGGCTTGGTGAGGACTTGGGCTTATAGAGCATTTTAGCAAAGAACAATCCTTTTGTAGAGAAGTGGCAAGACAAAGGAAAGGAACTTGGAGCAGCTAGAAGGAGCAAATTGTAGGAAGGCAAATAAAGGGGGAACTAATAGTAGAAAAGGACTAGTTTTAGCAAGGCTTGTTTGTAGGTTCCTCTGGTGCCATCTCCATGCTGGTAAGGGTCTAGAGTAGTCTCTTCCTGGTGGAGATGGGATGGGGATAGCTTTACAAATTTATGTCCTGCTTTTAAGCAAATAGGGGGAGGGCAGAGAACTTTTCTTGTATCTGCTTCTTTTCAGTTGCTTTCAGCTCACAGTAATCCTTACGCTAAGGTGGCATATTTTGGGGTGACAAATTCTCCTACCCTTCAGGTTCTTCTAGGTTCTGGGAAATGGGTCTATTGGCTCTAATCTAATGTTATACAGAACTAATTTCAGGACATAAAGTCTCCTGACATGTAAAGAGCTTTGTAGATGCTTCTCCTTTGAAGTGACATACTTTTATACTCCATGTCTCCTTGAAAATGTCCACTTACCCTTCAGATATCTGCTAAGATAGTATATCTCAGGAGAAGCTGTATTTCATCGTACAAGTAAGTGTTTAGGTTACTTCTGTGGGCGTCTATGATACCCTATGCTATCCATATAATGACTCAGTCACATTTTAGCTGTCCTTTTGGTTTCCTATATCCCTGAAGGATTATAAACGTTAAGGAGGAGGATAACACATCTGTTTTATTTTTCCATATTTGTATATAAACCCTCTAGCTTAGTGCTTAACACATAACAGATATGTGATTGATACATGTTAAATAAAAATTGAATACATGGTTGAAAATACCAAAAACAGACCAATGCCATGTTTGTTCCTATATTGTCACAACGTGGATAGCTGAGCAGATAGACTAATGTTTCTCTTAAATTACTGGAGCCATTTGTGCTAAAGTCCTTTTAATGCAGATTTTAGATTATTTCCTCAAATATGTACATCTAACTTGAGTAATATCCATGTGGGACTTTGACCTACAGTGTGGAGCAAAATAATCATTGAGAGATAGAACATATAATTGGAAATGTTCCTTATCTCTTTAGGTCAGAATTCAAGTATACTGTTTTCTGAAGCTTTATAATTGCTAAGCATTGTTTAGAGAAAAAATTAGTTCCTTAATTTGTTTTAGGAGTTCCTCTAAGGTGGCTATGATGATAATGAGGCAGACCTCAATTTATGAGCAATCTAGGCAGGATTGCTTACTCAACCGGCAAATTACTTGCAAAATATATGAAATGTTTAGAGCTCAAGTTGAAAATATGGTATTAAAAATGTTTCTGGGGTCACATTAAAAAAGACTGAGTAGTTTTAAAAATCTGTTGGCCTGGTGGTTTGTTGCAGGAGAGAAAAGTCAGATAAACTGGTGTTTTGCAAGTAGTTTTTCAAGTCCAAGTGACCACAGGCTAGAAGCTAGAGGAAAATGTAGCACATTGTGAAAGATTGAATAGTCCAAGCTTTCTACTCCCATAGTATATTTCAGCAGTATTCTCAAAAGATGTCTATGGGAGTTAATCCTATTTGTATTAATTATATCTTCAGTGGGTCAGGAATGACAACTCCTTGGCAGTCAACAGTGAGAATGAAAGACGGGCAACAGAAGAAAGGACCCTTCTCCTTAGAGGATTTATAAACTATTAGAGACAGAACAAGAGCCTAAGGAAATGACCAGTCATGGCTAAAAGCTAATCCATGTGGCAAGATTCAAGCGATCTCAGGTTTGAGAGAAGAGAACCAGAACACGGAGGACTGGAATACTCAGAAAGAACACTCTTCTGAGAGATCTCTTTGCTCAGATAAAAACCATGAAGCCAATGGTTTGTGACTTGGGCACCTGTTCACTGAGAACCCAAGTGAGCCAGTTAGCTTACTTTGCATACACCAAACAACCGGCAGCTCGTAAAAACTTTCAGCCTTTACTGACCTTGATTAGAATTCAGGCTAGAGCCAAGGAAAGAAAAGTGAGGTTTCTGCTTTCCAATTCTCTGTTGCACTCATTTTCTCTAGATCCTGGCTGTGGGCAAAGTTCTGCTTAACCACGGAGTACAGGAAATAAATGCAACCTTGTAGGTATGTAATAGCCATAACCATAAAAGAGGGCAAACACACTTATACCTGCAAGTAAATAGAGTTGCACAGATGGTACAAGAGAACCTTTCTATAGGTCTTGAGCCAGACCTCATTACTCTCTGCTTCATATAATGGCCCAGTGCAGTAACTGTGGACCATCACACTGCACAGATGGAAGAGAGAGTTAGACGGCTATTGAACATGTGAATTTTCCCAGTGTGTCACAATTACAGAAACATCTGTGCTAAATATTTTCAAGCTGATCCACTATAAAAATTGGCAATGTTCAATAGCACTCGATGCCTTCCCTTTCCCTAGTGGGAAAGCTGTCTAATGATTGCATTTGGGACTACAGCATAAGGCATGTACCTATGCTGATTGCTTGATGTTTAAAGGGGCCTCATTTGCATTATGCTGTTTGCAATGTGCTTTCTTTATTCCTCAGCCTTTCTTTTTTGCTTGCAAATATAAACTGAAAGGGAAATCAAACTGTTTGCTGCACTTGTCATTGAAATGTTTCCCAGGGCTCAGTTAATGGAATGGCCTGGGCGGGGGCAAGGAAAAGGGGAGAGCAGTAAAGTCTCTTGACAGTAATTGTAGACTGTGTTGCCTGTTAATTCTGATTATACTAAAATGGATGATTGGCTGCCTCATCATTTGCTCACAAACATGTTACTTCATCCTAGGAATCTACTAATCAAAGCAAGGTTCACAGCATTTTTTGCCTATATGAATTCTACCTTCAAGAAGATGGCAATCTTTGTCAGTGCCCTGCAAACTTTAATGTGCATATGAATTGCCTGGGATTCTTGTAGGATGAAGTTTCTGATTCAGTAAATCTGGGAAGGGACCCAAGATTCTGCATTTCTAACCAGCTCCTACATGGTACACATGCTGTTGGTTTAAAGACCACATTTTACATGACAAGGTTTTAGGCTCTGAGAATGCAGGATGAAAATAGTAGATGTAATATTTGCTCTTTTCACTGATCAGGAATTTCAAATTTTCCTAGTAAATACGTTAAACAAAAAGCAAGATAAAAATTATCTGGGATTCCCATCTTGCTATAATGTCAATTTCCAATGTGTTGCAAATTTCCATTTACTCATCAAACATCATTTTACATACATGTATTGTGCACCTACTAAATGTTACCCTTCTTTGGAACTCAGAGTCAGTTGAAGAAGACAGATATGTAAGGAAATCATTGCAGTACATCTGGAAAGGGCAATAAAAAGAGTAGCAACAAGGAAAGGACAGGGGATGAATTTGGGAATCAAAGAGAACTGGCCACCCCATATACAGAGTATGTGACTCTGTACTAGTTAATTACTCCAAGACTAAGTTTCTCCATCAGTAAAATGGACATAATAACCTTATTCTTAGAGTAATTGTGTTGAAAATACATGGCATGGTACTTACTGCATCATAATTATGTACTAAAAATTAGCCTGCTTCCCTTTTTTGATATATGAAAACAAAACAAACAAAACAAAGCAAAAAAACTACCAGTAGTGCAAAGATGACAGTTGCTATAAAAATAAATGACTTCATCTCTAAGGAACTTACAATTTAATGGAACAGATAAAAGGAAGAGCACAGGTGACTATTAAGGTGTTATGCAAGGTAGAATGTGATAAATTCTATAAAATAAATATTAATGAAGTGCTATGGAAATAAAGTGAATTGACTTTTGTGGGATTTAAGTTGCGACAGAAAGGATGGGTAGGCTCAGAGAAGGCTGTGGGAGAAAAAGAGCATTTCCTTTACAGAGGATGACAAAAAAAAAAAAAAAGACTGAAAAGCACTTGTGGAAAATGTTTTAGCTGGAGGGTAAGCTTTGTTGAATGGAAGTAGTAGGAGGTGAGGATGCAGAGGGAATGTGGGATAGAGCCTGGGAGTTGGAAATGTATTGCATGGGCTGTGGTAACTTGGTGAGACTCATTTAGAACGAAGTAGATTTAATACATGTGTTAAATCTGGCAGCATTGTGTGTAACAAAGAGTCAAAAGGAGAGACTCTGGAAGAGACGTAAGTTAAGAAACAATGGCACTTGTTGAAGTTGGAGAAGGGGAAAGGTCAGTTGCGGTAGAATTGAAAAGGAAGACAGCAGGTGTAAGGGAGAGAGGTCAAGGGCAGGATCTGGGGACTTACTGGAATGTAAAAAGTTGGACAAAGCTTCAATTTTCCTGAGAGGTGACTAGCAGTACAGTTGTATGATTTTTAAGATATAATAAAGTTAGGAGAATGGATGGATCATTGATAACAGCAATGAAATGCCCAGTGTAATTGCAGAACTAGAGCTTAACATGGATAAGCTGAAGTTCAAACCAGATCAAAAGAAGACCTAAGACATTTCCTTAGGGAAGACATCCATGTGTATATAGGTAACTGTGGAGATAGGGCAGCTGAATGAAAGAAAAGATACTAGTGATGAGACAAGAGATAAGAGAAACACTCACAGGTGGGAGAATTTTAGGAAAGTATACTGTAAGTGAAAGCAGGTAAGCAGAAGATTTAAGAGTTAGTGATGGGTAGAGGTAGTGACAGATCCGGAATTAAGCCAACCGTTTAGTTGATAGGACAAAACAAGGGGACTGTTTTAAGGCTGTATGTGCATAGCATGGAGTTGTTACTTAGAAGGTATATGTATTCAAGGTGGCTTTGGTAGCTGTTAAGGATTTCAAAGGGTGTACAGTAAGTCCCCAACACACGACCTTCAAGTTGCAAACTTTCAAAGATGCAAACGTGGAGCTTACTAATGAAGACCTGATGGAATTAGAGGTTCAGAGTAAGGATGAAAAAGGGCAAGAGGAAGAATAACTGAAGAACTGAAGAGATTCACAATGCAGGAAATGGCAAGGGGATTTTCTTTATATGAGGAGGCACTGTTAGTTTTTGGGGCACAGGACTCCAATGTAGAATAGTACATGAAGGTTGCAGCAGCCGTTCAGAATGCAATCCAGAGCTGCCATGTCATCTATGATGAGAAAAAAAGAGCTATGACCCAGACATCACTGGATCGCTTTTTCAAGGGGGTAGATAGAATTGAACCCAGCAAGGAATCAGAGCCTGTGCCATCAACATCAGGCATGAGTAAAATTGCAGCTTGCCCTCCATCTCCTATTGCTGACGATCCTTCAGCTCTACCATCTCCCACCTCCTCTCCCTCCTCCAGTCAGTAACTCTTCCTGCCTGTTTACTCGATGCCAGCCCCTGTATGCCAGCTGTTGCGTTGTACTACTGTACTTTTGAAGGTACTGGACTGTAAGATTAAAAACGTTTTACCTTTTGTGTTTGTTTTTTATGTATTATTTGTGTGAAAAGTATTGTAAACCTATTACAGTATAGTGCTATATAGCCAATTGTGTTAGTTGGATACCTAGGCAAACTTTGTTGGATTTACGAGCACACTCTCAGAATGGAACTCGTTAGTATATAGGGGACTTACTGTATTCTTATCTCCCAAACTGCTATTTGCACTCACTGTGCTCTTTAGACAGAGGAGATATTCATGTCTTTGGATACTATGGAGCATCTTTATTTTTTTGAGTAATATAATTTACCTGGATATTAATATTCCTAAATTTACTTTGCCTTAGTTTTAAATTTATTTATCTTAGATATTTGTGTTTCTAACTAGAGAAAATACAATAGAGAAAATATACTATGCTTAGTTATCACGCCGTGGTCAATACTCTCTCTCTCTCTATCTCATTCTCTCTCTCAATCCCTCTCCCTCTCCCTCTTTCTCTCTATTCCTCTCTTGTCATTAAGGATAGGATACTATTTAAAAAGAAGAAAACTGTACAACAGAAAACTGTATAAAATTCTATTCTGACACCATAAATAAATCCTATTTTGATATAAAAACAAATGTTTTATATAGTTATATTATGGTTCATTGAATAATGTCATATCACTTACTTATTAAAGAAAGATTTACATAATTTGAAGAATAGTAGCCAGTTAGAAAGCACTTTTTATGCATGTCATATACAATGCTACCTATTTACAAATCTAATCTCACTTACTATTGCAACAACTTAGAGAAGCAAATACTTTCATCCCCATTTTACAATGGAGAAAATAAAGTATCACCAAGCTTGAGTAGCACAGCTATTAACTTGAAGAGCCAGGACTCAAATGAAATCTGTCTCATGCCACAGTCCGAATTATCTTCACTATATTGACATGTGGCGGGTTGCGGGGGAGGGAAGCGGGGAGGGGGGGAATCTCTTCCTCTCCCTAGCTGAGGTTCCTAAACTGGGACCCTGTAAATTGGACTGACAAAAGACAGATTAGCAAGAGAAAAGCACACACATTTATTTAGCCTTCGTGAGGAAATGAAAATGTGAAGCATGGTTAAACCTGAATGTTTTTATACTAGGTTTGAGGCACAGTGTAAAAAATGTGAGAGGAATGAACTAAAGGTAGTGATCTGGGGGAAACTTAGCAAAGCTGTTTTTTTCCAGATTCTTCTAGGATTCTATTCCATCTTCAGAGATAAGGATGCTCTTTTCCTCTGGGTATGGGGAGGGCACCTCTTACACCAGGGTCTTTTGACCTACTTCAGGGGAGATGGGGTTGGTCAGAGAGTCTGTCTTGCACTTGCCATTTTCCTTCAACATCATATGTTCAATACAGGGTAGCATAATATGGCACCTGAAACCCATAAAAAAACATAAGCCTTCCATTTCATAGCAACCAATATAGAAGAGTTCTGTGCCCTGCTGACTGACGGCTCCGAAAGGGATGAGTTGAGTTACTGCCACTGACAGACAACACAGATCTACATACTGGATAGACCAGAATGCAAATTCTAAAACACTTCTCTCTGAAACTAAAGATGATATTGAGAAGCACCAAATGCAGAGAGATTTAATGACAAATTTTCAGCTAGATCCCTGAAAGCATAAGTACTACAAGGTAGGCAAAAGATATCCTTGTTCTAGAACAATTACAAACATTAAAATGAAATCTTACACCCACAATTAGAACGAACCTCACAAAAGTTTACCTTCTTTTTTTAAAAGAATTTCCAATGAGCAGAAAATGTTTTGATCCAATGAACTGTATTGGAGCAAGGCTAATTTTATTCATTATACTTTTGGTTTAAAATACCCACACTCACTATGTAATTTTATACCTATTAAGAAGACACATATGTTATATGTCAATAATATCTCAATAAAGTTGGAAAGCAAATAAATAAATAAGTACAGTGTGTCTAAATATAGAGTTCTCAGTTCAAGTCTAATCTTGAGAAAATGTATGTAAAATAATTTTTAAACTATACACTCTGTACAGATAAAAAATTTAGCATGACTATTTTAGTGTTCTCCATGGCATGTCCCCATTATTATCAGCCCTGCATATTTCAGAAGTTGAAAATTAATATGAAGAACTGGTTCCATAAATATCAGGAATTGGTAAAAGTGAAAAGATGAGTAGTTGAAGTCAAAGAAAAGCTACAATCAGAATTTAAGGACTTAGAGGAAAATTATAGCTTTATAGTTTTTTTTGTAGTGGAGGTATCAAAGAGAACTAAAGCTGTATGGTAGTTAAAGTTTTTTGTTTATTTCTTCAGTAAAAAATACAGATTTTATTTAGGAAGTATTGCAATAAGGGGAAAGAGACCTTAGTATAGAACTGGGCTCCATTCCAAATACAACAAAGCAGGGGGTTTATAGCCAAGGAGCAGGTTGGAGGATCAGTGGATGGAAAATTACTAAGAGGAGACATCAGGGGTAGGGAGAATTCTTGCTAAACTGACCTAAAAGGATTCTTGCTGAAGTAAGACAATATCTGACGGATGGAGGGGTGGTATGAAGAGTTTGATTAGACAACTGACGTGATCAGATATTGAGGGTGAAGGACGTTCTCTAAACTGCTTAGGAGAATTCTTGCTAAAACTGGGTGATGAGAGGATGGACATGGAAGTCCAAGGTCTAGGCCTAGTCAAGAAAAGGGAACAGAGGAGCCTAACCATAGTTTGGTCAAGGGGAGAGTCTTTGTCAGAAGTGGAGAATATTGATATTGAGCAGCTCAAGGAAACTTGACCCTAGCTGGTAGGGAAAGTCAGCAATGTGTGTAAGGGTGTAAACAGATGACAAGGAACAGGTTAGAAAGAACAGTGAACTCCAACTCAGTCAGATGGAAAGACAGAGTTTGTTTAAGAGACAAATAAAAGATAGTATTAACAATTCAGTTTGAAATCACAGCAAGATCCTTTTTGACCCACCTCCTAGAGAAATGGAAATAAAAACAAAAATAAACAAATGGGACCTAATGAAACTCAAAAGCTTTTGCACAGCAAAGGAAACCATAAACAAGATGAAAAGACAACCCTCAGAATGGGAGAAAATATTTGCAAATGAAGCAACTGACGAAGGATTAATCTCCAAAATTTACAAGCAGCTCATGCAGCTCAATATCAAAAAAACAAACAACCCAATCTAAAAATGGGCAGAAGACCTAAATAGACATTTCTCCAAAGAAGATATACAGACTGCCAACAAACACATGAAAGGATGCTCAACATCACTAATCATTAGAGAAATGCAAATCAAAACTACAATAAGGTATCACCTCACACTGGACAGAATGGCCATCATCAAAAACTCTACAAACAATAAATGCTTGAGAGGGTGTGGAGAAAAGGGAACCCTCTTGGTGGGAATGTAAATTGATACAGCCACTATGGAGAACAGTATGGAGGTTCCTAAAAAAGCTAAAAATAGAACTACCATATGACCCAGCAATCCCACTACTGGGCATATACCCTGAGAAAACTATAATTCAAAAAGAATCATGTACCACAATGTTTATTGCAGCTCTACTTACAATAGCCAGGACCTGGAAGCAACCTAAGTGTCCATCAACAGATGAATGGATAAAGAAGATGTGGCACATATATACAATGGAATATTACTCAGCCATAAAACGAAATGAAATTGAGTTATTTGTAGTGAGGTGGATGGACCTAGAGTCTGTCATACAGAGTGAAGTCAGAAAGAGAAAAACAAATACTGTATGCTAACACATATATATGGAATCTAAAAAAAAAAAAAAAAAAATGGTTCTGAAGAACCTAGGGGCAGGGCTGGAATAAAGATGCAGACATAGAAAATGGACTTGAGGACATGGGGAGGGAGAAGGGTAATCTGGGATGAAGTGAGAGAGTGGTGTGGACATATATACACTACCAAAGGTAAACTAGATAGCTAGTGGGAAGCAGCCAAATAGCACAGGGAGATCAGCTCAGTGCTTTGTGTCCACCTAGAGGGGTCGGATAGGGAAGGTGGGAGGGAGGGGATATGGGGATATATGTATATGTATAGCTGATTCACTTTGTTATGAAGCAGAAACTAACACACCATTGTAAAGCAATTATACTCCAATAAAGATGTTTTAAAGAAAAAGAATTCAGTTTGAACATATGACTGATTTTATTCTTTTAATTAAAAAAATTATCTTATATTGGCGTATAGTTGATCAACAATGTCGTGTTAGTTTCAGGTATACAGCAAAGTGATTCAGTTATACATATACGTGTGTCTATTTTTCAGATTATTTTCCCATTTAGGTTATTGCAGAATACTGAGCAGAGCAGAGACTAATTTTTAAAAGAACAAGTTTCTAATAGTCTTTAAATCCATCTCATTGGAAGGCAATAAGGAACTATGGTAAAATTTAGGTTTTAGAATCGGAGAGATCTGTTTTCTAATCACTGGTGCATCACTTACTTAGTGAATCTCAATGTCACAAACACTGAGCCCCCATTTTTCTCAGTTAGAAATTGCTAGAAGAAATGTGCTCAGCATGTTACCAGGCCCAATGTGCCTGTTACATAGTGTGTGCTCAGTAAATTCCTTTCCTCTCCTCCAATTCCAACGTATTTTTCTTACTGTAAGTTTATTCTCACACACATTTTCTGTTTTCCGGCTTAAGATTAATACATTCCATACAATAAATATAGGTAATATCCACCTTACCTTTAAATTTCCTAGAACTAATTTGAGAAGCGAACTACAGTTTTAAAGCTCATGCAAAGTGCATTTTCCATTTCAAGTCAGTTTTGTCAAGTAGATTGCTGGTTATAGGTTGCACTTTATCATCCAAAATTTTGCATACCCTCTCTTTCTTCCATATTTTCATAAGCCTCCAAAGAGTTCTATGCCCTACTTAGCAAATAGTTACAAAAAAACCCCCATATATTTACTAAGTATCCACCATGTGGAAGGAACTGTCATTGACACAACTCAAGAATCAAAACTAAGTAAGAACAAGCCTTTGCCACAAGGAACAGCCTTGCATTGCTCAACTCTGTAAGGGAGAAAGAGAAGTCTTATTTCCTCCACCTTCATACGAATATGCTTCCAGAGTAACTCAATCAGTAGATGTATAAAAAAACCAACTGGGCTTCCCTGGTGGCACAGTGGTTGAGAATCTGCCTGCTAATGCAGGGGACACGGGTTCGAGCCCTGGTCTGGGAGGATCCCACATGTCGAGGAGCAACTAGGTCCATGAGCCACAACTACTGAGTCTGCGTATCTGGAGCCTGTGCTCCGCAACAAGAGAGGCTGTGATAGTGAGAGGCCCGCACACTGCGAAGAAGAGTGGCCCCCACTTGCCACAACTAGAGAAAGCCCTTGCACAGAAACGAAGACCCAACACAGCAAAAATAAATTAATAAATTAATAAACTCCTACCCCCAACATCTTCTTAAAAAAAAAAAAAAAACAACTTCCCACAGAAGGAAAATCAAAATAGAGTTGGTTTTGCTAAAAGAGCTTTCTAAAAGGGAGCTGGGAGGCCATTCAGGAAGCAGGATGTAGGCATGCCTCAACCTGGCTGGAATCTGAAATTTGACCACTTCTTGTCTGAACACAGATATTCAGAACATCTACACAATGTTCCAGAAACTCAAGGTACTTATAGAACCCCTACCCTAAATAACTCATGACAGCCTATCCCTTAAGGACAAATATTTCCTTTATGCATCAGAGCCAACAGTAAATTTTGAAAGAAAAGTTTAACAACATGTGGCTCTTACCTTTATAAGCCCCTGACTCTTTCTCTTCCTTGGAACACTCTTTTGGTTTTACCCAAATCTGTGTCTCCTGAATTGCAATTCCTAAGACCCCAAATAATAAAGCTCTTTACCCTTTACAGCCTTGACACTGATTATTGTCTGACGTTCCGTTATACTTCTTCTACTTGATTGTACGTTGTTTTATCAGAGTAGCTGGCTTTGGAAATTTACTTTGAAACTCCAACTATTTTTACTCCCATCTAGAATTAAAAATCTGACTGGAGAAAAAATGGTTTTTTACACTCTTTAAGTGTCAGGCAAAAATATTATATGGAAGAGGTTGGACTACGGCACACATTCTAGTATTTCCAAATGTTAAACATCTTAAGTAGGGTCTAATTCCTACTAGATGTAGGCCAAATGAGGGCTACAGTGGGTTTTACTTTAGAGAGATAGCAGATGTCTTGGATAGAGGGTGCCCCCTTGAATTTAAAGGGAAATTAATAATTGACATGCTTCTTCAATTGTGATGTGGAGGTTTTTTGTTTTATTGAAAGATCAATTTGTCAATCCTCTTAACATTCCTTGCTCTTTTCTGAACTGTTGCCTAGTTGTCAACATCTTTGGGGGTACTGAGGGAATGGAACAAAAAACAATATATTTAATGGAAACCTCACTAGGACTAAACAAGAGGCCTTTAATCTCTTCACCCAACAATTTGGTGTTTGACTCCAAACATCATATGGAAGCCATAGCCCAGTCCAAATGAATGCTAAATTACGCATCTAACATATCATCATTCTAAAATGAGTATTTGTGATATTCGTGTTTTGGGTTTTTTTTTGTTGTTTTGGGGGTTTTTTGGCCACTCGTGCATAACTTCTAGGATTTTAATTCCCCGACCAGGAATTGAACCTGGGCCCTTGCCTGTGAAAGCATGGAGTCCTAACCACTGGACTGCCAGGGAATTCCCAGTATTTGTGATATTGTGATTTGTAATAAGAAATATATATTTCATCTTCATCCCATTTTTGGCCCAGGGCTCCTAAAATTCACTTGGAATTTCCTAAGTGATGAGAGTGATATAGGTGTCTTTTGTTATCTTAATGAGAAGACTTTTCGACCCATTTAAGGGTGGGGGCTGGTTGCTGGAGGAACCAACCAAATGATTAGAGGGTTGGAACTTTCAGTTCCACCCCCCTGACCTCTGGGAAAGGGAGAGGGGCTGGAGGTTGAATCAATCGCCAATCAATCGCCAATCATCGTTGATTTAATCAACGATGTCTATGTAATGAAGCCTCCATAAAACCCCAAAAGGAAAGGATTCAAGAACTTCCAGCTTGATCAACACCTGGAAATTCAGGGAGAGTGGCCTGCTCAGAGCGCATAGAAGCTCTGTGTCTTTTCCTTGTACCTTGCTCTATGCATCTCCTCGTTTGGCTGTTAATCTTTATCCTTTAGTGTTCTCTGTAATAAACTGGTAATCTAGTGAGTAAACTGGTTTCCCGAGTTCTGCAAGACACTCTAGCAAATTAATCAGACCTAAGGAGGGGGTCATGGGAACATCTGATCGATAGCCAGTTGGTCAGAAGTATAGATAACAACCTGGATTTGTGATTGGCATCTGAAGTGGACACAGTCCTGAGGCACTGAGTCCTTAACCTGTGGAATCTGATGCTATCTCCAGGTAATAGTGTCAGGATTGAGGTGAATTGTAGGGCACTTTGCTGTTGTCAGATAATTGCTTGATAGAATGGGGAAAAGCCCTCACACATTGGAATTGGTAATCTGAATGTTAGTAATGAATCAATTAAATGCTTGGATGTAATAAATTTATATATTTAAGGGACAGAGTTATGCCTAAGTTCTGGGATAAATGTACCTAAAAGACCATCATCTTTATGCATAAACAAATGTCTCTGAAAAAGAAAGAAAAATAATTAATTTATTTCCAAGCCAGTTCACCAATCCCTGGTGAACAGCCATCTTCCAGTACCTGTCTCTAAGTTTTTTTTCTTTTCTACCAAATGTAACAACTGCCAACTTGTCAAACGGTGCAGCTTGTGCTTTCCCATGGCAACAGATCCCTGCCCTGCGTGACATGATTTCCATATTGACAACTGGAAAATGTCCCAAATAACTCTGAAAAGCACCTGGAATTTAATTTCACATCTTAGCATCCAGAAGGAGTCTTTTTTTATTATTTCTCACATGTTAAAGTGAGGTTATTTATATACCTCACACCTGATGGTGTGATGACAGCCAAGCTAAACAGAGTATTGGAAGGAGTCAATAAACTTAGCTTTCCTGGAAATGGTATACTAATGTCTTTCAAAAGAGTTGAATGATCTGCCTAAAATAGCAAGGAATTTTAAGACATCCTTTCATTTAAAATAATAATAACATACCAGTTATTATCTAGTCACCTTAACAACCAAAATGCGAAGAATGAATAATTTGCCACAAAAGACCTCAAGCTTTCCATGTCAAAGTGTAAGTTAATGCTAGAGAGCAAGTGAAAAATACATAAGTATTTCTGCTGCAGAATAGGTATCTTTTAACAAAAGAGGGAGAACCATATTTCTTTCTCCCTAATGGCAACATTTTATCGCTAAAAATAGTGCACTGAAAACTGACAAAGTGGAGTGTTTTTGAATAAGCCTGAATTATAGATAGTGACCTGAATAGGAGCAATGAGCATGATTCAAAACCATGCACATGGCAGTCCCTGCCAGCACTGTAGTCATCTCTCAGCCACCTAATTGGCGTGTGAGTGTGCACCCGCGTGTAAGTACAAAATTTTATTTGAGAGATATGATTTCCTTTGCTCTAGCATACAATTTAGAGTCATATTTTCTATGTGGAGACATAGATTTCTCTTTAGATCCTACATTAAATTTTTCTAAAAATAGAAATTAACAACACTGCAATAGATTCTCATAAAATTGGAAATTGCTCTTCTTTTCTCACATCATTCCCATGTACAGCATCAGTCTTCTTTCTCTTCCATCTCGTTTTGAAAAAGAAAACTAAACATGCTTTTACCGTCTAATAACCTTTACCCACGTTTCTTATTTACAACAGCAAAAGCTTTATGACCGTGATTGTGTTTTGTTCTCAGTTCGACAGACCAAAGGTTAAACTAAAGGCATTGTTTGATTACTTGACACTGGCTGAAGACCTCACTGAAAGGGTCAGCAAAATATACTGACCTTTCACCTTCTCCCAAAATTAATGTTTATGTCCTCTAGCCCTTTCACTTTTCTTAACCGAGGATACCAGTCACTGAGATCTGCTGGACTCAAGCCATGGCTATACTGTTGAGCTACCTCATTCCCAGCTCTCAAAGATCAGGGGCAGGACAGATGCTTAAGATCCCAAAGGAAAAAATAAAAG
Source organism: Monodon monoceros (assembly GCF_005190385.1). Taxonomy (NCBI): domain Eukaryota; kingdom Metazoa; phylum Chordata; class Mammalia; order Artiodactyla; family Monodontidae; genus Monodon; species Monodon monoceros. Next base: position 43,673,486 of record NW_021703765.1, read on the forward strand.
GAAGTACATCAAAGCTGCAGATCATATTTGGTCCTTCTCATTGTGTCGAACATTTGATTTCAATGATTTTTCCCCAGTTATTGTGAAACATCGGTGAGTTGTGATTTTACTTTGAATCATCTTAAAATTAAGAAAAAAAATTTCTCATGGTGGCAGGTGGTTAGTTTCACCTTATCTTTTATTAATAACAGGGGGAATAATGATACTGTTGTGGTATATAATTCATCTCTATATGTTCCCCCTTTCTATGTTATAGACCACAATTGAACTTACTCATAAATACAGGCATCGTAAAAGAACGAACACTTTCATTCATTCCTCATTTCTTAAGGAAGTTAGCATCTTTCCTCAAGGATTCAAGGCTATCTGCTGTTTGCCCCTTGAAACAAAATTACTACCCACTGGATTATACAAGAACACTATTCCTGTAAGGCACGGATTCTTAATCAGGGGTGATTTTGCCCCCTTTAAGGGCATTTGGCAATGTCAGGGGCCAGTTCTGATTGTTACAAGTCGGGGAGATCTACTGGCATCTAGCTGGTAGAGGCCAGGGATGCTGCTAAATATCCTTCAGTGCATAGAAGACCCCACACTACAAGGATTATCCAGCCTCAAATATCAATAATGTTGAGATTTAAGAAATTAGCCGAGCCAATCTATGATACCTGGAAAAAACCTTACACTTTCCTTCTTGTGTCTTTCTCCATGATGTCATTCTAATCTTAATCCTGCAGTGCCCTCCATCCCCTCCCACCTTTGAATCCTGCTAATCTCTGCAGGCACAATACAAGATCCACTGATAAACCTGTACAGAGGTCTTAGGCTGCCTAGAATGCTTCATCGAGTTAGATCTCTAACTAGACGAAAGTTCCAAAAAGCCTTTTTTCCCTTTTTGATGGAAATCCTTGCAAATAGATTTATTTTTATTGAATATTGATGAATATTCAATAAAAATAAATGAATATTCGTAATTGCTTGTCATTGAAATAGATCGAGGCAAACTGCACTTCTATGCTGCAAAAAGAGGACTGTATTTTTCCAATAGCCGAATAATTCTGCATTTAATGTTCTTACGTGTGCAGGGTGGGGGAAGCTATTAAAAGAGAAATAGCCCTACCAAAAAAAGAAAAAAAGAAGAGGGAATAGGATTTCTGTATCCCATTGCATGCTTCTTGAATACAATTTTAGCATATTTCTTACTATGTTATATAGCTTCTTCATGGGCATAAAGACAGATATGTTTCAATTTCTTTGTTGATAATCTAGTGCACAAAACCCTGGGATGTTAGAAACAAAATACATTGAGAATCATCTAGTCTAACTCCATCAGCTGAAGATATTGAAGCCCAGAGTAATTAATAATTAAAGCAGAGTTAAGTAGTGCGTACCATGTGCCAGTAACTGTTCTACGTACAAGTTGAGTACTATTTTAATATCCCTTTAACAGATCAAGAAACTGAGACATGGAGAGGTGAAATAACTTGCCAAAGATCATAGAGCTCATCAGTGGTAGAACTGTGCTTCCAACTTAGTCCATGGAGCTCCAATGTTTATGCTTTGAACCTCTCTACTGCATTGCTACTCCACTGAAATTTTACCCACGGTCACACAGCCATTTAGAAAGAGAACTAGAATAGCAATTCATTTAGCCTCTCCCCAGAGAGACTCCCCAGAGAGTTCATACTACTCTGCAATACTATCTTCATTTATTGGAATAATTCTTTGTAAAAACAGAATAAACACTTTTTTCAAAGGCAGAAAAGCCATATTCAAACTTCTGTTTGCATAATAAAGCATATTTACACTAATTGGATTAACCCCTAATACAGCTGATCACCAAAGTACCATATAAAGGATAGTCAATAATTATGAAATAAATTAAACTGTTTTCTAATTTTTTTCTGTATCTTAAGAATTATTTAATTGGCATATGCAAAGTTTAGAAAGATAAGCACATATCTAAAATGCCAAATTTTATATTAAAATTGACAAATACATTTATCCTTTACGAGTATGAGGTAATTCAGTGTCATGCAGATAGCACATGCAGAATACTGACTTGAAGTGTTTTTATTTGTATCTATTGAATAATATAATTCAAAAACTCTTTGATTTGTAAAAATTTGCTATTGTCAGACCCTTTGAAATCCTTAAAGGGTCTTAGTTCTTTAAGTTCTAAAGGCCTTAAAGTTCTCTTAGACTACTCAATCCTACAGCATTTTTAATGACAAAGCATATTCCTAAGGTCAGAAAACTTAGCAATCTGGGTAAATTTTTTTTTTTACAAAATATGCATTAATGTGTCTAATACACACGTTCTTGATAAAAAATTTGGGAGATACTGGTGTAGTGTAGAACATGAATAGGAAAGGCAGATTACGTAATGAGACATGTCTTATAAGAAGAGCAATGTGGAGGCTGATTTGGTTCATCCCTCTACTCAGTAAAGGAAGCCCACTGCACAGCATCTGACAGCAGGTCTCTACCTCAACATTCTGGGGGACAAAGTACTGGCAGTAAAGCAGTCCATCACATTACAAACACCTTAGACAATCCTTAGATGACCTCCATAATCTGACCAGATCCAAATGTACCCATTCACATCATGAAACTTAATTCAGTCCCTGGTTCTCCTAACCCTTGATGTGCAAAATGGCAGATACCCTTTATCAATGAAATCAACCCAGATCTATCAGTTCTTTCTTTCCTTCCTAGTGATCTATCACATATGTTGGTATTTGATTGGTTTTTCCAAATTATTTTGCTCTAATTATTTTATATGCTAATTCTTTTTCCACCAAGTCTTACATACAATTCCTCTGCAAGTTTATAAAGAATGTTGGAACAGAGTTGAAGAAATACATGGCCGTTTAACCCTTCAGCCCAATGCAAAGTAGAAAACAAATACTTAACGTACACTGTGCAAGCAAACCAAGTAGGTATGCTTAAAAGATAGATTAACCATGTCATTTTAATAAGGAGAACTCCAGGCATTTTTCTTTTTAATAATGTCACAAGATTTTTGTAATGCATTGATCAAAAAGAATCTTATAAGCAGGAAGGTAGAAAATTGGAACTATCACAGAAATTTAACTAGAAAGAGCCAGGGTGACTTGAAATGGTAAATACATTTCTCTAATAATTTTTAAACTACCAAAAGGGCATGAAAAGAAACACGGGAGATTGATTTACATTCATTCTTCCTTGCTTGCTAACTAAAATATCGTGAAATTATTTTGATGTACTTTCTCCTCTCTCTGCCACCATCTTGTCCTGTGTCAATGTGTCATATTCCTTTCTAATTATTTTTACTTTGGTTAGGATTTGGATAGATTTTGGTTGAAATCCTTTTATTCTTCATATTTTGATTCTCATCTTTTACTTAAGTGACAAAGACAGCCAAAATTGTTGAGTAATTGAACCAGTTTTGAAAGGACAGCAAAATTCTTCTGGTCCTATTTGCCCCATATCCTTTATGTGTGTTAGGAAATAAAGGTTTACTTGGAACAAACATTTCTAAGAGATAAGTTACACGAAAGAATAATCTGCTGTTTATCCCTCAGAGATGCATTTAATGCAGTAGTTTCATATAAGGACCAGGACCAAAAATTGTCTGGGTTTGAATCTCCACCACTATGCCCTGAGCAAATTATTTAACTTCTCTGATCCTCAAGAAGCCTACAATCTTGGGGGCTATTAAAATTAGATTCCATACCCCCTGCCCGACTCCTACAGCTACATAATCCCTCAAGTAGCAGCGCTCTGAAAAAGATAAGGCATGAAAGGAAAGCTGATACTCTTTTTAATAAACACTTGCACAGTCATGTCAGGCAATGTTCTAAGCACTTTACAAATGTCACCTCAGGTAATCCTTACAAAAATCCTGTGACCCATGCATCTTATAATCCATGTTTTACAGGTGAGGAAATTTAGGCTCAGATAGATCAATGGCAGGCCTGGGATCCAGCTTAGGCAGCCTTACTACAGAGGAGCTTTTGCTTTACCAATGGCCAAAGGAATTTAAAAAACACTGGCTTAAATAGTTAAGTATGTTGTCCTACAACAAAAAGATACACAGCTATTAATATGCTGATATGCACTGGTGAATCTCCAAGAAATGTGCATGGCAATCAGGATGTCCCATAAAGTTTGACCGCAGAATTGAAAAAAGTATATTATTTCAAGAATCTTCTCATAGGAATTGTACTCCTTGAAAAAGTCCCTGGGAGGAAAGGAAAAATACAAATAAATAGCTTAAATCATATAGATCTGTCCTCTGTGAAACGGTTTCAGTAACAGATTAGAAAAGAAAATAACTATAAATGACTTAATTTCAAAGATGCTAAGTGACAGTTTTAAGCAATCTATTCTGAAAGAAATAAAAAGCTTTAAGGTAAAGAATCCAGATTTTTAAAAAAAGTTTAAAATACCAGTGGGAAAAGCATTTCTCTTAGTCTTGATGAGTGCATCTGTCTACTTGAACTTATTAAGATTCCAGGGCACATTTTATAATTCTGAGCACTGTTAACCACTCTGCATAATTGTTTCCCTCCCACCTAACTCCCTTTAGAATGGCAGTTGAAAGAGATATTTCCACTTTCTGTTGTAAACCATTATAGTTATTGTTCCTATTAGGCGATTGATCCATTAACTTTCAAAAGTGATGCATTCCAATACTGGATAAAATATTTGCTTTTATATAATCTCATTAAGAGATCTCTAGAGCATTCTGAATGATATTATCTACATGAATACTGATTTAGTAATTGCAACTACTACTAAGGCTTAGCTGGGAAAATAATAGACAACACCATTATAATTACAAACATGTTCATAATCCTTTAGCCTTTACAAAGTGCCTTCTCAAATTTGATTCTCAATCTTTGTGAAATAGGAGAGATATCAGTGTCCTTACTTTGTGGGTGAGAAATTTAAGTCCCAGAAAATAAGGAAATTACCAAAATTCATACAAATAGAAGATAGTAAAAATTGGTTTTGTTTTTTATTTTAAATTTCTTGATGCTGTTTCATGATTTGTGTAAAAAATTGAATTATAATTTAGAATAATATCCTTTTCATTTTAAGAGAGGTTTTTTCTAAATATAAAAATAATGTAAAAAGTATTAACATAAAATGGATAATAATCTTTCACATATCTTATTTCTTAATGTGTTTGTTTTTAAATAAACAGATTGGAATGAGTAGATGATTTTCAAATTTGCTGTCTAAAATGAGTGGTGGGTTCCAGCACTTCTGACAGGGTTTGTATCTCTTTGAGTAAAATACATGTTTCTCCCCTGAATTCATACATTTGAATCCCTAATATAAAGCAGAGGGAAGGACGGATGGAAGGAAGGAAGGAGAGAAGGAAGGGAGGGAATAGAAATGCAGAGACCTATCCTTGTCTTAAAATGGGAAATTCATTACCTCTGTTGCCATTTCTTACTTCTTCCTCCCAGCCTGAGAACTCATCCTTCAAATCCCAATCATATACTATGTAAACATCCCTCATATGAGTTTTGTTCCTGGCTATGTGAACTTAGCTTTTATTTTTTTTTCAATTTTTATTTTATATTGGAGTATAGTTGCTTTACATGTTGTGTTAGTTTCAGGTGTACAGCAAAGTGATTCAGTTATACATATACACATACCACTCTTTTTCAGATTCTTTTCCCATATAGGTTATTACAAAATATTGAGAACTTAGTGTAATAACCCAGAATTTAGAGAAATCAGTTTTACTATGCTATTGTCATGCTCACTCTCCTGGTATATGTGATATTTAGTGCAAAAGAAGTCATTTTTGTGACAAGGATATTTGTAGCTATTAGTAAACTAGACTATACTTCAGGGAATTTATAGGAAAGGGCTCTTAATTAAGGATGTGGGACTATACAACCCATAGTTCTTGAACATGCTCTTGGCAATGTGCTTGATTTTGTTGCCATGGTAGGCCATATGATATTTCCTCATTAAGTGCATTTTCCACAAGATACTTGGTTACTTTTTAGTAGATAATGAGAGTGGCAAACAGTACCTTCAGTTTTCATTCCCTAGATCAATCATTTTATGTCTCTATCATGAGTGTCAATATAAAATAAAAGTATCTAATTATGTCCAACAGGACAGGTAGTATGAGCTAGTCAGGTGATCATAAATAAATAGATTCAAAAATAGAAACTAGTTTGAGAAATAGTAAATAAGGGTCTTGTTTCTATTTCAAAAGTTGATTTCTTAACATCACACTGTTTCTCCCCTATACTGAGTTTACTTTTTTGCTAAAACATTTGTTTCTTTCAGAGGGCAGACCCTGGCACCTAACAACCTGAGTGTGTACTTGGATTTCCCCACTTAGAGAAACTGTAAACCTTAGGCAAGTTACTTAAGGTTTATCAGCTTTGCTTTCTTTATTTCTTAGATTGTGATAATAGGAATAATGCCTATTTTTTAATAAGGTATGAAGAAGCAAATGAGCAAATGCATGCAAAGTGCCATGGTGATTAGTATATAATGATTAATAAATGTTAGTTTTTATTAATATAGGTCCAGCTAAGTTCAATACATTAATGCAAGTACTACAAAGGGAGCCTTATGAAACACCAGATATTAAGATCTCATAATTATCAGAGAATCTTCGGTTCCCATTTCCTTCAATATTTTGAAATATTCCTTCAAAATATTTACACCTTTTTACAGTGTAATATTTTTCATCAAGAAAAGAAACAATGCGGAATTCCCTGGTGGTCCAGTGGTTAGGACTCTGTGCTTTCAATGTCGAGGGCCCGGGTTCAATCCCTGGTTGGGGAACTAAGATCCCACAAGACACGTGGCACAGCCAAAAAGAAAAAGAAAAAAGAAAAGAAACAATGCTAGCCTAAACTGGGAAATATTTCTAAAATATAATACTGCCTTATTCCTCAGACCATTTCATATAAACAGTAAAGAAAAGAGATGTTTAGTAAAGTCCAACTTTTAACATCTCCCAATATGTATTGATCAAAGAACTTACAAAGAATAAAGTAATGATTGTAAAGTATAATAAATTATCTGATTAGGAAGTAGAGAATGCTTTAGTAACATGAAAATAGGGGCACTACATACAAGGTGTAGGGGCATCCAAGGGCTGCCTGGCCAGGGGAAATTTAGGGAAAACTTTATAAAGTAAGTAAAATTTAAGGTAAGACCTACAAATGTATAGGAAAGAACTAGATAAAGTGAGTGGTGGGAGTGAAACTTATAGGTAGGTGTGAGATTGAAAGTTCAGGCAGAAAACAACATACTTGAAGACTTAGAGGTAAGAATATATGGAATCTCAGGAGAACTCAATGAATTTCCATCTTGTGGAGTGGAGAGATGGATGTGGGGTGTTATTGTAGAAGTGGGTTGAAGTTGGGGTAAGAGTTGAAGTGCAAAAAAAGAAATGGGCTCAAATAAAATACATATGTCCAAGAGTTTGGACAATATCCTAAGGGCAGTAACCTATCAAAAATTTGAATTTTATAAAGAGGGAACACTGAAGACAGGGAACAGACAGGGATGAATTACAAAACAGAGTCGGCAAGATCAGGTAAGAGGTGGAAGCAATAATCCAGAAAAGGGATGAGGATGGGATGGGGGAGGAATGGGTAGTGATGCTAGGAATGGAGAGAAACATTGGGTGGGCCAAAAAGTGCCTTCAGTTTTTTAAGTAAAAATAAAAGACACATTTTTCTTTTTCACCAAGAACTTTATTGAACAACGTATTCACCCTTTTGTTCCACTATCTATCTTCTGCCATTTTTCAGGCAACTTCATAATTCCATCTTCCCAAAACTTTTTATCTTTTTGAGCAAAGAACTGTTCTGGTGCCTTTTACAGTCTTCCAAGGAATTGAAATTTTTTCCATTAGGAGAATTTTGTAAAGACTGAAAGAAATAGAAATCCAAAGGTGAAATGTCTGGTGAATACGGCAGGTGAATCAGAACTTCCCAGACAAGCTGTAATAGTTTTTGCCTGGTCGTCAAAGAAACATGTGGATTTGCGTTATCCTGATGGAAGGTTATGCATTTTCTGTTGACTAATTCTGGACACTTTTCATCAAGTGCCACTTTCAATTGGTCTAATTGGGAGCAGTAATTGTTGAAATTAATCGTTTGGTTTTCCAGAAGGAGCTTATAATAGGGGACTCCCTTCTAATCCCACCATAGGCACAACATCACCTTCTTTGGATGAAGACTGGCCTTTGGTGTGGTTGACGGTGGTTCATTTTGCTTGCCCCATGATCTCTTCCATTTCACATTGTTGTACAGTATCCACTTTTCATAGCCCATCACAATTTGTTTTAAAAATGGAATAATCCAAACGTTTCAGTACGTTTCAGTAGAGAATCAGATGTGGAAATATGGTCAAGAAGGTTTTTCTTCACTTAACTTACGTGGAACCCAAACATCAAAGTGATTAACATAACCGAGCTGGTTCCAATGATTTTCAATGCTTGATTTAGACATTTTGAGTATGTTGGCTATCTCCTGCATGTTATAACATTGATTGATCTCAATTAATGTCTCCATTTGATTGCTATCAACTTCAACTGGTCTACCTGACCATGGAGAATTGTCCAGCGAGAAATCTCCAGCATGAAACTTCCAAACCACTTTGACATGTTCGATCCATCAAAGCACCTTCTCCATACAGTGCACGAATCTCTTTTTGTGTTTCAGTTGCGTTTTTACCTTTCTTGTAATAATAAAGCATAATATGCCAGAAATGTTGCTTTTCTTCTTCCATCTTCGATATTAAAATGGCTACATAAAAATTCACCAATTTTGATAAGTCTTTTTTTAAATGCATGCTGATATGACAGCTGTCACATAAAATCTAACAAAATTGTTTCAAATAAAGTTAAAGATAACTAAGTGCTACTAGAGCCATCTTACGGGAAAAAAACAAATGAACATTTTGGTCCACCCAATAGATTTGATGGCTATTTGGAAGGATGGAAGGATAGGAGGCTGTGGTCATCTCTGTGATCCTGCCTATATGATATCAGAAGCAGAGAAGATCCTCCCACAATCCCTTTCTCTCTTCTTTTCCAACCCTGGCATGGCAGGATGTCTCCCGCAAAGAAGGGTGGCGAGAAGAAGGGTCGGTCCACCATCAATGAGGTGGTGACCAAAGAATATGCTATCAACATTCACAAGCACATCCAAGGAGTGGGTTTCAAGAAGTGTGCCCCTCGGGCACTCAAAATAATCTGGAAATTTGCCATGAAGCAGATGGGAACTCCAGATTTACACATTGACACCAGGCTCAAGGAAGCTGTCTGGGCCAAAGGAATAAGGAATGTCCCATACCATATCTGTGTGCAGTTGTCCAGAAAGTGTAATGAAGATGTAGGTTCGCCAAACAAGCTCTATATGTTGGTTACCTATGTACCTGTCCCTACTTTCAAAAATCTACAGACAGTGTGGATGAGAATTAACTGCTGATTGTCCAATAAAGTTATAGAACCAAAAAAAAAGAAGCAGAGATGACTCAAGGAATAAGGTTCAGGATGGGGTTATGGGAGTAAATGGCTGAACTGGAATGGGAAAAACACTCCATGTATATGAAACTGTCAAGAAATTGAGGATCAGGATATTGGTAAAACAGAAGTCACCCAAAATAGCAGAAGAGCCTAGTGAGAAGAGAAAGATTACCAGTCACGTGCTATTTTGTCTTTAAAAATTAATGCAGAAAGAGTAATTAAAACATCAGTGGTTGAGAACAAAGAAAAAGGAAAGGTTATAGTCTTATACCATTAGCCTCAAAGGCATGTAGAAGTCGAAACATTCCTAGAGGATTATGGTATATGAGAGAGTATGAAGCAAGGAGGACACCTAGTGTATCTTTCCAATTCTGGGGAAAGGAACGGATAAAACAATGAGGCTGCTTCACTTGAGTGGGGAGGTTGAAAATTAGCTCTCATGAGCCCATGGTTTGCTCTGAACACCCATTCACCTATAACACACCAACCAATGTGGACAGGCTGGTTCTTACAACTCGTTTTGTCCGTCTGTCATTATGCAAGATTGGAGATGAAGGGAGTAAAAGAACTGAAGGGGAGTTTGTTGCAAATGGTCTAGTGGGAGCGTAGGGAGGATCAACTCCTTGCCTTGCTGTTCACTAGCTCTGAATTTTGGACATTCTTGAACTTTGTATTAATCATTAACCTTAATAAGACACTGTACAACCCAAGGTTCATTCCATCTCAAGACTCCCAGCATCTTATTCTGATTCTAGTATTGTACTTGCATCATTTCAGTTCCCATTCTTCTACCCCTCCAGTGTCCCCTCTTCCTGTGCCTCTACGTAACAGATTTCATTTCATGCAACAGTCTTCTAACTTAGTTCCTTCTTGTTTTGAGTTCAGGGTAGATTTTGTATATAAGAAAGACTTCACAGAGTCTTATGATTTATTTTAAATTTAACTTTCTGAAGTTACAAATTCAAAACCCTTGTCAGGTTCAGTTACCAAATTCTATTTAATGTATAAGTCTAGAAAAACCATAATCTTTATAAAGGGACTTTGAATACTACTTCAAATATTTTAAACAGAATTTATAAATAAAATATATTTTAGATTCATTATAAGCATTTCAATTTTCTGAGAAAAAGCCTTCTCAAGTATTAGGGATTTTTATAAATCCAAGAAATTAACTTATAAATATGTTACAGTTGAAGTTTGTATAAATGTTCATAACATACTGTACATAAACAGCACGATTTCAGCTTACATCACCATTCTGAATCAATTACTCAATAACGTTTTAAACTGGGTTTACGAGGCTGTCACTCAAACTTGCCAAATTTTATTAAATTTCACATATACAAAAACTGATGTATAGATTCCATCCCAAGATAAAAATATCTTAATTTACTTTTCTTAAAAATATCTCTGGGGGCTTCCCTGGTGGCGCAGTGGTTGAGAGTCCGCCTGCCGATGCAGGGGACACGGGTTCGTGCCCCGGTCCGGGAAGATCCCACATGCCGCAGAGCGGTTGGGCCCGTGAGCCATGGCCGCTGAGCCTGCGCGTCCGGAGCCTGTGCTCCGCAACAGGAGAGGCCAGAACAGTGAGAGGCCCGTGTACCGCAAAAAAAAAAAAAATTCTCTGTACTTTATTCTAATTCCACCTAGAGCTGAAAGATGCATAAACACACTAAGAAATATGCACACGAGACAGAGGTGACATATGGCCAGACATTTTGGCTGGTCATGATCTCTGGACTTCAGAAATCCAGTTCAATTCTCATAGTTGAAACTAAGTCATATATCATCCCAAATATTTTTGAATTTTGTCTATTATTATTTTACTGAGTGAATTCTTGTTAGCAACCCTGATCAGACAGACTAGACTCTATTTGGAGTTGTTATATTAATAATTACATAATACCATGAGGGATATGATCCTATGATCATACAGCTCTGACTCCTTGTTACACATATATAATCACCTGACCCTTCCCTCATGGAAGTCAGTCTGTAGCTTCCACCATGGGTGATAACTAAGATTGGATTTTGCACTTATTTGTCTTTTGACAAATATACTCAAGTCTTTTAAACAAATACTAAAGATATGTGTGCTTAATAAAAGAGTAAAATAAAATATCCTTCTGACTACTGCTAAAGACTGTTGAACTCAATAGTATCCTGCACTTGTTCCATTTTTCTTATTTTCAGAACCATAGAACTCTTATGAATATTAACATTTAACTCACCCACTTCTATGACCAAAGCCATGTATGGTCAATAAGATGATAGCTTACAGATCATTTTCTTTCCATCCAGACCTCTCTTCTTAAACCCTGGTGAAAAATGTAGTCAGTATTTCCACTTGGATGCCTTTCTGTACCTCAAATAAAATTTATCCCAAACTGAACTCATTACCCTTGTCTTTATCTTGCCACTTCTAGGGTTCCCAATTCAATAAATGTCACTACTATTCATCAAATTGCTCAAGACAGGAACCTAATAGTGATGCATGACACATCGTTTCTGCTCTACTCACGCATAATGAATCACTTGTCAATGCTACCCCTTAAGCATATTTTAAATCTCCAGTTTTCTCTCTCTTCCTATTTAAAATGATCTCTCTGCCTTAACTTTTGCTTCTTGCAAATCATACCTCTCAAAGTATCAAATACTCTTTTAAAAAGATTATGATAGGCCTTCCCTGGTGGCGCAGTAGTTGAAAGTCTGCCTGCTGATGCAGGGCACACGGGTTTGTGCCCCGGTCCGGGAAGATCCCACATGCCGCGGAGCAGCTGGGCCCATGAGCCATGGCCGCTGAGCCTGCGCGTCCAGAGCCTGTGCTCTGCAACGGGAGAGGCCACAACAGTGAGAGGCCCACGTACCGCAATAAATAAATAAATAAAAAGATTATAATAACCCTGCACTGGATTGCAAAAATTTTCCCCTGCCATTGAAAGTTGGAATCTATTTTTCCATCCCTTGAATTTGGGATTGTTATGTGACTTACTCTGGCCAATGGGACATTAGCAAGCATACCAATAGCAGAGTCTTGCAAAGCTGTTACACATTGGAGCTTGCTTCTCATAGGTCATTCAGGACTTCCACCACCAGGTGAGAAAGCTCAGTTTAGTCTGCTGGAAGGTCAAGGGACATTTGAGACAAGCCATCCCAGTGCAGACTTTCCACAGTCACCTGCCTCTAGCCAACACAG